>NW_023637626.1:0-355844 GCF_015220235.1 Choloepus didactylus | reverse complement strand
CACATTCCTGGTGTGTGACCCTTGTCCTTAAGGACCAAGTTGGTACCTAGAGTTCCTCCAGCAATCACAGCGAAAATGCAGGTAGTGGGATGGAGGATGGGAAAAAGATGGGACAAAGGGCATGTGCCAACTGTTTTTTTGTTTGTTTGTTTTCTTTTTCATTTTTATTGAGATTGTTCAGATACCATACAATTATCCAAAGATCCAAAGTGTACAATCACTTGCCCCTGGGTACCCTCATACAGCTGTGCATCCATCACACTTAATTTTTGTTCAATTTTTAGGAACTTTTCATAACTCCAGACAAGAAATAAAGTGAAAGATGAAAAAAGAAAAAAAGAAAAGGAAACTCTAATCCTCCCCTATCCCTAACCAACCCCCCTCAATTGTTGACTCCTAGTATTGCTATAGCACATTTGTTACTGTTTATGAAAAAATGTTGAAATACTACTAACTGTAGTATATAGTTTGTAATAGGTAAATAGTTCTTCCCTATATGCCCCTCTATTATTAACTTCTAATTGTATTGTCATACATTTGTTCTGGTTCATGGAAGAGATTTCTAGTATTTGTACAGTTAATCATGGACATTGCCCACGATAGGATTCAGTTTTATACTTTCCCATCTTTTGACCTCCAACTTTCCTTCTGGTGACATATATGACTCTGAGCTTCCCCTTTCCACCTCATTCATGCACCATTCGGCACTGTCAGTTATTCTCACATCTTGCTACCGACACCCCTGTTCATTTCCAAACATTTAAGTTCATCCTAATTGAACATTCTGTTCATACTAAGAAACCACTCCCCATTCTTAAGCCTCATCCTATATCTTGGTACCTTATGTTTCATGTCTACGAGTTTACATGTTATAATTAGTTCCTATCAGTGAGACCCTGCAATAACTGTCCTAATGTGTCTGGCTTATTTCACTCAGTATATTGCCCTTGAGGTTTTGTCATCAACCCATTTTTTTTTTAATATGGTTTTGTTCACTCACCAGACATTCCATCCCAAGTAAATAATCAATGGTTTTCTGCATGATCATACATTTATGTGTTCACCACCTTCACCGCTATCTATATAAGAGCATCTACATTTCTTCCACAAGGCAGGAGGGAGAGTCAAAGAAGGTAGAGAGGCAAAAGAAAGAGGAAAAAAAAATGACAGCTAGGAAGCAGCAAAAGGAAAAATAACCTTAAATCAAAGTAGAATAAAGAATCAGACAATACCACCAATGTCAAGTGTCTAACATGCCTCCCCTAACCCCCCGTCTTATCTGCATTCACCTTGGTATATCACCTTTGTTACATTAAAGGAAGCATAATACAATGATTCTATTAGTTACAGTCTCTAGTTTATGCTGATTGCATCCCTCCCCCAATGCCTCCCCATTTTTAACACCTTGCAAGGTTGGCATTTGCTTGTTCTCCCTCGTAAAAGAACATATTTGTACATTTATCACAATTCTTGAATACTCTAGATTTCACCAAGTTACACAGTCCCAGTCTTTATCTTTCCTCCTTTCTTGTGGTGTCTCACATGCTCCCCACCTTCCTCTCTCAACTGTATTCATAGTTACCCTTGTTCAGTGTACTTACATTGTTGTGCTACCATCTCCCAAAATTGTGTTCCAAACCACACACTCCTGTCTTCTATCACCCTGTAGTGCTCCCTTTAGTATTTCCTGTAGGGCAGGTGTCTTGTTCACGAAGTCTCTCATTGTCTGTTTGTCAGAAAATATTTTGAGCTCTCCCTCATATTTGAAGGACAGCTTTGCTGGATACAGGATTCTTGGTTAGTGGTTTTTCTCTTTCAGTATATCACACCACTTCCTTCTTGCCTCCATGGTTTCTGCTGAGAGATCTGCACATAGTCTTATTAAGCTTCCTTTGTATGTAATGGATTGCTTTTCTCTTGCTGCTTTCAGGATTCTCTCTTTGTCCTTGACATTTGATAATCAGATTATTAAGTGTCTTGGTGTAAGGCCTATTCACATCTCTTCTGTTTGGAGTACGCTGCGCTTCTTGGATCTGTAATTTTATGTCTTTCATAAGAGATAGGAAATTTCATTAATTATTTCCTCTATTATTGCTTCTGCCCCCTTTCCCTTCTCTTCTCCTTCTGGGGCACCAATGATACATACATTATTGTACTTTGTTTCATCCTTGAGTTCCCGGAGATGTTGCTCATATTTTTTCCTTCTTTTCTCCATCTGCTCCTTGCGTGTAGGCTGTCAGGTGTTTTGTTCTCCAGTTCCTGAGTGTTTTCTTCTGCCTCTTGAGATCTGCTGTTGTATGGTTTCCATGTGTCTTTCATCTCTTGTGTTGTGCCTTTCATTTCCATAGATTCTACTAGTTGTTTTTTTGAACTTTTGATTTCTGCCATATACATGTCCAGTTCTTCCTTTACAGCCTCTATCTCTCTTGCGATATCTTCTCTAAAACTTTTTGAACTGATTTAGCATTGGTTGTTTAAATTCCTGTATCTCCAGTTGAAGTGTACATTTGTTCCTTTGACTGGGCCATAACTTTGTTTTTCTTAGTGTAGGTTGTAATTTTCTGTTGTCTATGCATGGTTTCCTTGGTTATCCAAATCAGGTTTTCCCAGACCAGAAACAGGCTCAGGTCCCAGAGGGAAGAAATATTCAGTATCTGGTTTCCCTGCGGGTGTGTCTTAGAAAATTGCTCCTTTGATGTCTCGGGTCACTGTGCTGTTCTGCCCAGCAGGTGATGCCTGTTAGCCTATAATTCTTGACTGGTGTGAGGAGGGTATGGCCGTGTTCCCCCAGGCTCTGGGGTCTGGTTCTGAATGGAAAGGGCCCCACCCCTTCCTCCTAGAGAAGACAGACCCCCCAGGTGGAGGTCATTAGCATTTCAATGGTCTCTCTCTCTGCTTGTGCTGTCTGCACCCTTCTCTGCTTTACAGCCCTGGAAACTGAAAATGACTGGGGCTTTCTTCTCCACTGAGCCAAAAAAGAAACAGATAGTCCCTTCAGACCCAGTCCAAGGCGACCCTCCGGCTCTCCCAGGTCAGTCATCACCCAAAGCCTCTGTCTGTTTTTTGGGGATGCATACCTATAGTGAGCAGTTCACACTTACTACTTAAAACCCCATTTAGAGTTCAGCTGAGCTATATTCGCTTGCCGGAGAGAGCTTCTCTCTGGCACCACGAGGCTTTGCAGCTTGGGCTATGGCGGAGGGGGTCTCACGACTTGGTTCCACAGGTTTTACTTTACAGATTTTATGCTGTGTTCTTGGGCATTCCTCCCAATTCAGGTTGGTGTATGATGAGTGGATGGTCTCGTTTGTCCACCCGCAGTTACTCTGGGTTATTTTACTAGTTGTTTCTGGTTTTTTGTAGTTGTTCCAGGGGGACTACTTAGCTCTTCCACTCCTCTCTATGCTGCCATCTTGCCCGAGTCTCCGTGCCAACTGTTTTTTAAAATAATTTTCTAGAGTTGTCACATGACACTTCTGCTTACATGTTATTGTCCAGAGATAGTTACATGGCCAAATCTAGCAGCAAGGGAGCATGGAAAGTAAATCTTTATTCTTGTAGGCCATGGGCCTAGTTATGAGTTGGGAATTCCATTATGGAAGAAGAGAAGACAGATATTAGGGGTTAGCTGACATTCTTTGTCATAGTCATCACGTCTTCCTGTTACGGTGCCCGCGAGTTAAAGTACGAGACAGCCAAACAGAATTTAAAGAGCCTTTATTAGCCAGCTAGCAGGCGGCTGCCGTCTCTCACTCCACGCAGCGGAGTTCAGCAAGCAGCCCCCACCTGTGTGCGCTGGTGCCTTATATAGACAGAAACCGTATCCTAGAAACCCAAGCAAGCAAGCTATTCTAACAGAAGCAGAGTTGGCAGTTTAGCTCTTGATCACAAAAAACAATTACACAAAGAGTTTCACTTGGAACTGGAGCAGTTATTGATCATACAAAACAATTTCACAAAGAGTTTCACTTGGAGCTGAAGCAGCTATTGATTATTAAAGGGTTACAAAAAGTTTCACTTGGACCTGGAGCAGTTATTGTTAAAAGGTTACGCTTGGCTGATGCGCGCAACTGCAGCTTTGCCTCCCCTAAACAGTAAAGTTTTGCTTCCTTTAACTGGTACAGGCCCAGCCTCACTCCCCCCTCCCCATGGCCTAATGCCGTTTACACAACACTGTTGCTTTTCAGATGTTTTAGGATTAAGGGAAAGGGACCCCACTTCACTTCCCTTCTTAAGGACTTTCTTCCTCTCTACTAAACAATTCTTATCAGTGCACAAACCTGATTTAGCATTTACTACTCCAAAAATAAACCCTTCTTTGACCCTACTGTACCTCCAACTACTTCCCCATATTTCTACACCTGTTAACAGCAAATATTTTCAAAACATTGTCTGCATTTGTAATCTCTTCTTCCTCACCACCTTTTTATTCTTCAACCTACTCCAATCTGGCTTCCATACCTATCAATCCACAGAAAGTGCTCTTGTCAAACCACCAGAGACATCTGTTTCCAAGTCCAATTATCACATTTCTGTCCTGATTTTATTAGACCTCTCATTAGCATTTGACTTAAATGATCTCTCCCTATTACATAAAACTTTTCCTCTTGACTTTGTTAACACTATGCTTTTACCAATCTGGCCTCTCCTTCTCAGGTGTCCTCTACCTGAACTCTAAATATTGGCATTACTAATGCTTGGTCCTGAGACTTCTCCTCTTCTCTCTCGCAAATCACTTGTTAGGTAGTTTCATCCATTCCCATGGCTTTAAATACCATATTTATACCATTACTCCCATTGAAGACCCTAAAAAGACTAAAATTGAGATTCATACATACACATGCCCATTTAAAATCTCTACTTGGACATCCGTTAGACATCTGTAATAGAACATGCAAAACAAATCTTTTGACACCCTCCCCCCACCCCAACAACCTCCCCCCCACCCAATTTGTTCTTCCTCCATCTTTCCCATTTTAGAAAATGGCATTAACATATGTCAGAAACCTGGGAGTCATCACTAATTTCTCCTTCTCTCTCACTCCTCAAATTCAATCTTCCAGCATATTCTGACCATTCCACATCCAATGTGAATTCCTAATTCATCCTTTCTCTTATCTGCACTATCACTATCCTTATCCAAGAGACCCTAATCTTTCACCCAGACTACTGTAAGATAAGATAATCTTTTAAAAAGGGAAATAAAATCATGCCATTTTCCTGATCAAAACCATCCAGTGATTCCCATAACACTTAGAATAAAATTGAAACTCATTACTTCTGCTCTGTAAATCTGTATATGAGCTGGCCTCATGGTCTGGATGATCCCTGGTCCATTATCATTTCTCCTCCTCCTCTCCCCTCACTCACTATCTCCATCCCTATTATTTGCTTTATGTAACAAGCTCTTTCCAGACTCAGAGCTCTTTCACTTATAATTTCCCCTGCCTGCCATGCTTTTCCATTAGGCTATTCATATGTCTGGCTCCTTTTCAACCTTCAGGTTGTGAATAAAACGTTACCTCCTCATAGAGGTGTTCCATGACTATTCTATCTAAAGTAGTCTCCTCCTACTTTTTTCTCTGTCCAGTTTTCTTCAATGATATTGTCACAGTTTACAAGTCCATGAGGTTAGGGACCTTGAGTTTCTTATTTACTACTCCATCCCAGCACCTAACATATTTCCTGGCACTGTGCCTGTCTCCAGGCTCAATAGATACTGAATTACTATTTGTTGAAATGATGAATCAATGAACAAGAGTCTTTTGGTTTGTTAAAGCTGCCAAAATGCAATATACCAGAAATGGGTTGGCTTTTAACAATGTGGATTTATTAAGTTACAAGTTACAATTCTAATGCCATGAAAATGTCCAAATTAAGGCATCAACAGGAGGATACCTTCTCTGAAAAAGGCCACTGGCATCCGGGGTTCTTCTGTCAGATAGCAAAGCACATGGCCAGCGTCTGCTGATCTTCCACTCCTGGTTTTAGGTTACTTTCAGTTTCTGATTCCAGTGGCTTTCTCTCTGAGAGTCTGTGGGTTCTCTCTTAGCATTGTTGGGGTGGTTCTCTCTCTCTCTTTCTCTCAGTGTTTCTGCCTTTTATCCTCTCATGAAGGATTCCAGTAAAGGATTAAGACCCACCTTGAATTGGGTGGGTCACATCTCAATTGAAACAACCTAACCAAAAGGTCCCACCCACAATAGGTCTGTGCCAACAGGAATGGATTAAAAGACCATGGCCTTGTCTGGGGTACGTATCAGCTCCAAACTACCAGAAGAAGTTATATGATAGATAGGGGAGAAAGAAAGAATTGGGGAAGGAGTGAAATTGGATGTGCCCAGTGGGACTGCTACTCTAAGTCTAGAGCCAGAGTTGCAGTCCTGAAGGGACAACTAAAGGGAATGCTATAGATACACATTTGAGCTAAGACCTTGAGAAAGAAAGGAAACACTACACGGCAAAAGACTGATTGTAAAAGAGGACAGAGCCAAGAGTCAGCGGTAAAAGGGAAACTGAATTGGAAAGGGAGTGAGTGGGCAGAAACCAAATGAGAAGAGCCCTAGATGAACGCCAAGAACATTACTGGACGGGGTAAATGGAGCTTTCCAACAAGAAGTAAAAGGACTGAGAGCTGAGAGTTCGACTGAGGCTGAAGACCATGTCAACAATCTGCAAGCTTGGGTGATCTTTTCCAGTAGCCCTCGGGAGCAGGAAGGGTAGATTACAGGACTGACTTTGGGTAGAGGCTTGTAGGACAGATGCAACAAGGTCCAAGAACAAGTGCTGAAAGAGTAAGACAGGCAGCAAGGTGGAATCTTAAGTCTAAGAACGGAATACTGAAGTTTAGATTTTCAGAGGTAAAGAAGTTCTGGATGATGATGAGTTCCACAGTGTGGCCAAGGCAGTGTGTGGCTGAAATGAAGCAGAGATGAAGGTTACTTGAGATGAGGAGGCCAAGAAATTGAGAGGCCATGGAGAGGTTGGGACTTGCATATGGGATTCTTGGACTAATGATAGGATTTGAGGAGGAGGTGAGCACATGGGTCTTCCATGGATGTGAGGTACTAACCAGGATGCAAATAAATGATAACAGTGAGGAGGTGAAGATGGAAAATGGTGTGAGCATCAAAGAAGGAAGGACTATTGCATGAGGGTAAAAGAAAGGGGCTAGGAAATTGTTGGTGGTGCTTTGTGCTTTCAGGTTATGGAAGAAAGAACAATTCCCACAGAGAGGGCTCCAGAGAAAATGTTTTAGTTTGGATTGCCCCAAAAGCAGACTATGAGATAAGGACTCCAGCATAAGTAGTTTGTTGGGGGGAAATACCCATAAATCAGCGGGGCAGTGAGACAGGGGAGGGAAGAGAGCCAATAAAGGGGCATGTCATAAAGCAAGTTACTACCGTGGGCAACTGGAGTTTAAATTGCGCTGGGGAATTCTAGGAGGTAGTGAAGAACATGCATCTCAGATTTAGCCAACCTGCAGGATGACCAACTCCTGTCAGTCACCAAATCAGAGCTGTTCTAGACAGCTCATTAGTCCCCTGGCCCTTCAGGCTTGCTATGTGTGCAGGAAGAAAGGGCTCTGGAGGCCAAAGAAAAGCCGTCAAAGAGATGCAGGGACTGGCACTTGGAAGTCAGGCTGGCAAGGACAGAAATGGTAAGGACCAAGGGAATATGGGTAGAGCACCAACAATATCTGCTACAGGAAGCAATATGCAAGGAAGGAGCCAGGATTCAGTAAGTGCAAAGAACTAGAGAGACCATTCTATACAGAGGGTGAGAGTGGAGTATGTAATTTACTTTGGAATGGACATTTTAAAAATAATTTTATTTATTCTAACTTCAGTATGCATGTTTCAAAAAATAAGAACGTCTTCTTACATAGCCAAAATAATGCTATACTTAACAAAAAAAAATAATTCCATAACATCTTATAATAGCCAACCCATATTCAAATTTCCCTAATTGTTCCAGAAAAAAACCTTTACAGCTGGTTTGTCCCAATCAGGATGCAGTCCAAACTAAAGCATTCATCTGATTATGTCCTTTAAATTTTTTTTTTTACTCAAAAGTACTCCTTTCTTATTTCACATAATATTGACTTGTTGAAGAAATTAGGCCAGTTGTTCTGCCAAATATCTGACCTTCTGAATTTGTCTTGGTGCTCATATGTGGTATAATTTACCTAGTTCTTCAATCTCCTGAATTTCCTGTAACCTGTATGTTACTTCTAAAGTCTAGATACATTCAAGATAAAGATTATTGACTAGAATACATCATACATGGCATTGCATCACATACTGCAGCACATAAGGAGACACACAATATTTGGTTGTCCCACTGTTAGTGATATTACAGTTGACTACTGGATTAGCATGATGGCATCCAGATCCATTGTTCAGTTACGTTTTCTCTCTAATGATCCATAGTCTGTGTGCTGTTATCTTGGCATTCAAATATCCAGCTCCCCATCAACTATTCACCTAATAGTTTTAATCCTATTTGATTATTTTCTCAGGATCAATTAATTCATGACAGGCTAAAAAGTGATTTTCTAATTCTATCATTCCAACTATATTTATTGCCCAGCATTCTTCAGGAAAGTGGAACTTTCCCTGTTCAACCAAGGCAGTTTAGTGCAGTAGGTAAGAACATGGACTTTGGAGTCAGACTGTCTGGATTTGAATCCTGGTTCCACCACTTACTAGCTGTGTGAATAATTCACTTAGCTTCTCTGTGCCTCAATTTCCTTACCTATAAAATGTGTTTGCTATGAGAATTAAGTGAGGTTATGTAAGTAAATCAATTAGAATAAACCCTGTCACATGGTATGTGCTATGTAAGTGTTGAATAAATTACAAAAAAAAAACTGTGGCTATTTGATTATACTGAAATATAGTTCCTACTGGAAAGGCAGGATAAATGTGTAATTTTTCCATTTAGCTACCAATTCTCAAAGTAAGGATTTGGTTCAATAGCTGCCACAAGGGGTGACAAATAACTGGAATGAACACTGAAGAGTTCAGGGAAAGATTTGGGAGGGAGGGGAGCTGGGAGAAGAGCCCAGATGTGGACATGTAAAGCAGTATAGGGCTGGGAGGAGGAGAGCACTGGTAATATCCTTCCTGCCGTCTTCCCCTATTTTATAGAGCCTCAGAGTTAAAATCACACAGGATGGGAAACTGAGCTTCTGTTGGAAAGATAGGTGCTTGGCCATTCACACAAGTCTGCAAAAGATGTTAACACTTTCTCTTCATTTTGCTGTTATGACAATAATATGGCATTGTTATAGAAGTTTTAAAATTCACAAAACAAAACTTGGAATAAAATAACAAAACCCATTCTAGCCCCATCTTCTTGATTTGTTAACTGAGATAATGAGCCTACATTTGGGGATCTACTTTAAAACATTCTTAATCAGGGCTGGCTTCACAGGTGTGTGGCCTGTGCAGTTGCACAGGGCTGTATGCTCAGAAGGGTCCAGTACTTGGTTTAATGCTCTGCTGTCGCTGATTTGAAATTCTCAGTCATTTTTGAACAAAGGACCCCACATTTTCACTTTGCACTGGGCTCTGCAAATTATGTAGCCAGTCCTGTTCCTAGGGCCTCTTTGGGCCTCTGATCCTAATCCCAACTCCATCAGCCTGCACACTGCAGTGCAGAGGTAGATGTTTAGTCTTTTGCATTTCTAAGCTTTCATCTTTAATCCTTCGGCTGGGCTTGGCTGCTCAAAGCCCAGCTCCTCTTACTGGCAGCTTTTTCATTCGGTTGCCTGTGTGGCTTGTTCCAGTCTCCTTCCTTTCCTGGGGTTCCCTTTCCTCTTCAGAACCACTGGTGAGATGCATTTCTCTGTGGGTGGTGCTCCCCAACCCCCACCCAGAAGCACACTGTCACCGAAGCTGTGAGGGTTATTTGCCTTGTCTTCTTCCCCGTCAGTCTGAGCATTCTCTGCAATGCTTGTTGCTTGTTACTAAAATAAGACATACGACCAAAAAAAAAAAAAAAAAAAAAGAAAGAAAAGGAAAAAAAAAAATACCCAGGCTCTACCAGGCTTTACCAGATGAACATTTTATTAATATGTGGATTAGCACAGCTCTGAGGCTCTGGGACAGTTGAATAAAGGTGGGGACTGGGTTGGAAGAAAAAGGAAGCAGAAGGAGGAAGCTCTGAAAAGGATAAGATTATCAAGTTCCACTCTGTCTCTCCATAGAGCTAAATCTTTATGCCAGATAGATGAGAAGTTAATTTTTAGGGAGCTCCAGGGAAGCCCACTTCATGGGGATTTTAATTATAAAAGATTTAAAATGCTCTGCCCATCTACAGTTCATTTCCTGTCACCAAATACCTGCCCACAAATTATCGGTATCACTTTTTTCAGTACACTAAACTCTAATCTTCACCCTTTCCCCATCCATTGTCCCCCTCACCCTGTATTAATACTTATTCCTTCTCTGACTCTTTGCTGTACCCACATCCATCAGCAATCTCCTCTTCAGATGAGCCTTTATGTCTAAGATCATGCTTTTTTGCCCTTCCCCTTTTGACTCACTCTCTTTCTTTATCATGAGAACACAAGTTTTTATCAGGACTGGGATTATCGTCAACAGTGATTTTGTTAGTTTGTTCATTTTACATTTTAAATAAAGAGACCATAGTTTAATAGTAGAAAATAGTAGTCTGCCATTTATTGACTGCTTCTATGTGCAAGGCACAATCTGTACACTGCTAATCCTAATGACAAACCTATGGTTTGAGTGTTGTTGTCCCCATTTTACAGATGAGGAAACTGAGGCTCAGAAGTTAAGGGGACTTGCTCAAATTAGTTAACTTTTAAACAGCAGAACTGAGACACAATTACCACTCTGTTGACACCAATGCTTGGTCATCACATTGCCTTAATATCCTCTCTGTATAACATCCTCTCTATAAAAGAGAGGGCCCATTTTAACAAGATTCCATTAGCTCAGTAGCCTTGGTGTTCCATCTCTTCATTTGCATTCAGACACAGAGTGCTAGAGCACCCCCCATGCACATCCTTCTTTATATCATGTTATATATTAGCTTTCACTAGCGCTTGTTATGTAAAATGTTCCACATGACATCTCTGCTTTGTCTTCCTTTTTTACATTCCCTGAAGCCTCTTAAAGATCTTTTTAATGTGCTCATCCCCTCATCCATTAATTTTTATTTTATTGGCCTAGCCCTCCTTTGATGTTTCTCTGTACATCACTTTCCTGGTCATCTCTTTTAGGTCCTTAGCCTTTCTTTTACCCATTACATTTTCTCTGTCAGGACCTTTCCACAGGTCACCCTTTCCCAGTACTGTATATCTTGCTTTCAGTGACATGTGCTCCACCTATTAGTTTTTCATTGTTGGCAGAAGGAATTTGAAGCCTATCCCCAAGTCATCCTCTTCTAGTATCTTACTTTGAAACACAAAAGCATTAAATTGTAAATCAATTCTGCATTGATCAAGTCTGGCTGCTCTCCCCAATGCCTGTCTCTGACCTCTGAATGCTGAACCTGTGAGCTTCCTTCTAGGTTTTCTCTATTGTTTCACAAGGCCAGGAAAAGTCCTCATCAACAAAGCTGCACACCCTGTTGGCAGGGATCAGGAAGCAAATCTGGCAGCCAAACCTTGCTCAGTTCTACCTTTTTTTCCTAACGATAACCTTAACTTCTCTCATTTGTTTCCTTTTTCTTTTCCTGCTTCTACTGCATCTTATTATCTTCCCAAGCACATCCAAGTCATAGAATTCTTAGCCTTCACAATTAAATTTTTTTCTCATCTTTCCTCCTATATTGACGGCTCACTTGTCCCTCTGATTTGACTCTCACCTCAGTCTATGTGCCAGCTTGAATGTGTTATGTCCCCCAAAATGCCATTATTTTTGATGCAATCTTGTGTGGGCGGACATATTAGTGTTGATTAGATTGTAATTCTTTGAGTGTTTCCATGGAGATGTGCCCCACCCAACTGCAGGTGGTAACTTTGATTGGATGATTTCCATGGAGGTGTGCCCCCCCCCCATTCAGCACGGGCCTTGATTAGTTTACTGGAGCAGTATATAAGCTCAAACAGAAGGAGCGAGCTTGCTGCAGCCAAGAGGAACACTTCGAATAACACACAGGAGCTGAGAAGAGGAGCTGCAGATGAGAGACAGTTTGAAGACAGCTGTTGAAAGCAGACTTTTGTTCTGGAGAAACTAAGAAAGGACAAATGCCCCAAAAGCAACTGAGAGTGACATTTTGGAGAGAAGCTAAAGCCTAGAGAGGAATATCCTGGGAAAAAGCCATTTTGAAACCAGAACTTGGAGCAGATGCCAGCCACACGCCTTCCCAGCTAACCGAGGTTTTCCGGACACCATTGGCCATCCTCCAGTGAGGTACCCGATTACTAATGACTTACTTTGGACACTTTATGGCCTTAAGACTGTAACTGTGTAACCAAATAAGCCCCTTTTACCAATCCATTTCTGGTATTTTGCTTAACGGCAGCATTAACAAACTGGAACAGTCTATTTGGATTATTCTTTTAATATGCTTTTAAAAATTTGAACAGTTGAGTGCCTGCTATGTGCCAGCTACTGAACTTTAAGTGCTAGTCCCTATCCTCAAGGAGTTCAATGAGCTTTAAATAATTGTGTAACCCCAGAGTGGAAGGGAGATGGTGATTAAGCAACCTGACTGTTAGCAGGTCACCCACATATACATGAAGTTCAGAAGAAACTACAAAAGTATCCTTTATTCCCAGGTCGAATCATATGTTCCAACCAATAAGAAGTCAGTAGAACAAGTAGATTTTTGAGTGACCCCTTACTATTCTACTCATTCTCAGTTTCCCAGTGGGCACAAGACCTTTGTTTTAAACTCTCTAGAGCACTCTTGCAGTCAGTGGGGAAACCTTCTCTGCTTCTCATCCCCCTCCTCCATGGGTTCTGGGAGCTTCCTTTTCTTATGTGGGTCTCTAGACTGGGTTGTCAGTCATTTTGTTCCGTCCAGTTCCAATGATGGATAGAGATGGGAGGAGTCTCTCCCATACTATGGGTTGTAGAGTCAGAGAAAGAAGAGGTCTTCAACCGAAGTAGGGCCTCAGGGTGGAACATCTGTGACAAAATTGGGCAGTCTACACTGCTAATATTGACATTCTCTTAGTGTGCTTTACATGGATTATTAGGCTGAAAGAGTCTCTGTCCCTTTGGCTACTTTGATTTGCAATATCAGAATCTTCCTCTTATTAACATAGCTTGAGTTTTTGCCAGACCCTCATTAGGAAGATATTAAGAACAGAGGAAAGAAAAGCATTTGCTCTTTTTTGATTATTGACAGTGTGATGTGGCCTGTGTGGGCATGGATGTGACTCTTTGCTTCTGAGGGTCCCCTTTTTCATCATCACTCTTTGCATCCCTTTGTTTGATGTATATTTCCTTTTTCCTGACTTCTTGACATCTCCACCTAGATGTCTAACAACCATTTCAAACTTTATTTGCCCTAAACCTATTTCCCTTCCATTCTTCCCCTTTTCAATAAATGGCACCCCAACTCACCTTGTTGCTCAGACCAAAACACTTGGAGTCATCCCTGACTCTCTTACCCAAATATACCAAATAGAACTATTTCACTGCTTCTCCTGCTACCACCCTGGTTGATACCACCATCATCTCTTATTTGGACTATCACAATATTCTCCTGCCTGGTCTTGCTTCTGCTCTCACTTCCTATAGTAAATTCTCTACATGGCAGCCAGAAGGTTAATCTCATACTGAAATCTCCAGATTAAAACATTCTAATGGTTTCCCATTACAACTAGAAGAAAATACAAAACTTTTACCCCAACCTCCAAGGCCTTCCATGATTTGGTGCTTGCCTACCTCTATGGTCTAATTTATTACCACTCTTCCTTTAGTTTACCTCACTCTAGCGACACTGGCCTCCTTGCTATTTCTGAACATGTTAAGCAATTCAGGGCCTTTGCACTTTCTGTCCCCTTAACCTATAATACCTTCCCCCCAAATATCCATATCACTCATATTCTCACTTCATTCATCCACTCCTCAGAGGTCCTTCTCATACCACAGCAGCTAAAATAATACCCATACTCCATCACTTTCTATCTTATTAACCTGCTCTATTTTTCTTCAAAATAATTATATTATACATGTAATTGTCACCTATTTCTCTTTAGAATGTACACTTCATGCAGGCAAAATGCTGTCCGTTTTTTCACTTCTATATTCTCAGCTCCTAAAATAGTATTTGGCACATAGTAAGAACTTAATAACCATATGTTAAATGAGTAATTGGTTATCTGAAAATGGGTAAATGGTTATATGCCAACTTGGAAGCCTAAACTGGATTCATGCTAGGATTCACATAAGTCATGTGTTTGAATGGGAGGTCTAGGAGGTGGGTCCAATGTAGAACTATTCTTTTAGGAGCCCAAGGTGCCTCCCAAGAACAATCTCATCCTAAGGGAAGAAAGAACAGACATAAATGATTCCTCCTGGACCTCAGGGTTGAAAGGGAGGGTATATTCTGAGTATAACTTTCAGGTTGTAGTTAAGACTTTTTAAATAAGAGGTGACAAAAACCTAATTCAACTCAACTTAAGAAAAAAAAAAGAGGCTGGGAAAGAGAGTAGGGTGCTCAAAGGAAGCTAAGTTGGAGACTCAACATTATCAGAACTCCCTGTATCTATATCTCATCTCTGCTTCTTCTGCTTCTCTTTTCCCATTCATCTCATTCTCTTCTGTTACAGACTGGTCTTATCCATTTGGCTGGCAACATAGCTGCCAGCAGCAACAGCTTAGCAAAGGGAACTTCTGTCTCTCAGAGTTCATGGATCTATCCCAGGGAAGAATTCTGGTTGGTCTTTCATGGTCATATGTGCATCATTTGGCCCAATAACTCTTGCCAGGAGAATGGATGTTCTGTGATCAGCCAGGCTTAGTCACATGCTTACCTCTGAGGCTAGGGGTAGAGTCTGTAACTAGTTGAAGGGGGGTGGGGGGTGGGGGTAGGAAAACTTGCTAGGCAGACAGCCAAAAAAAACCAAGAGCAACAATGAAATAATGCCTACCAAAGGCCACTACCTTGGTTATCTTGCAGTTTGGCTCCCAGGGCTCATCCTGAGTCCTAATTAGAGAGGGCACAGTAAGAATGAGTGCCAATTTAAAGGACTGTTTCACTAAAATCTCCATGAGGCATTGAGCACACAGGCCACATCAGAAGCATTGGCTTTAGTAGTTTCAGTTGAGCAGGAGGCAGCTTTATGACAGTAGCAGAAGCAACCACCTCAATGCAACACCTTTGTTATGGGCATCAGAAGCCTTGGCAGCAGATTATTACCCCCAGAGAGCTAGAGAAGGGAAGTGGAAAATAGTGGAAATCACTGGAGTGGTGAGAATATTCTGTTAATGTGGCAGACCTCTCAGAGACACCCAGAAACGGTTGGTGGACAGCTCTGAAAAGGAGTAAATGCAGGCAGGGGCAGGGACAGAGAAGTTCCCTGTTGTGATTATATTGTGAACTTGATTTTACTTCCAGCCTGTGTCCCAGGTGTTTTAGTTTCCTAGGCTGCTGAAAGCAGATACCATAAAATGGGTTGGTTTTTAACAATGGGAATTTATTAGATGACAGTTTTCAGGCTGAGAAAAATGTCCAAATCAAGACCTGAAGACTGACTGCCAACAATCCTTGGGTTGTCTTTCACATGCAAAGCACATGGCAGCATCTGCTGGTCTCTCCCTTCTCTTACGGGTTTCATTGCTTTCAGCTTCTTGCTTCCATGGCTTTCCCTCCTTTTGTCTGAAGGATTCCAGGAAGAGGATTAAGACCCACCCCTGGCCACACCTTGACTGAAGTAACCTCATCAAAAGGTCATACTTACAGTAGGTTTTATACCCACAGGAATGTATTAGCTTTAAGAACATGATTTTCTGTGGTAAGTACAGTTACAAGCCACCACACCAAGTAACAAGGACATCCACTGACCACAGGAATACAAGGAACAGAGGCAGCAGGTCATCCAGTGATCCCTTCCTGCCCCCAACCCCCAAGTCCCTAGCCCTGTGTTGAAATCAGGGGAAGCTGTGAAACTCAACCTCTCTCTGGGAAGTTTCAAAACAGTGCAGACAGCAAGTGGGTCCCAGTTCCAGGATCCACTGGCACACCTTTGCTGAGCTATGGTGTGGACCCTCCTAGCTGTTCTGACTCAGGAGATACTGTTCCCACTCTGATTTTATCTTCACCTATTTCCCTTTTCCTGGCTTGAAGCCTGGCCACCTACTAATACCACCATCAGACCAGGATTCTCCTGACACTGGCTTGGACCTCTGTATGATCACTCTTGCTATCTGTTCAGACTGCAGACCTTGTCTGTTCTTCAGTTCAGCTTTGCTCTCTGGATTCAGACCTCAACTTCACCCCCATAACTCACTCTAGCTAGCTCCCTGGTCATTCGTTCTAGCTTCCTTATCCATCTGCTAGCCCAGCCTAGCTGTGAGTCCTGGCTCACATTGTTTGGCAGCCACCCATGACCTAACATTGACAGCGACCTTCCACTTTACTCCCCTTGTCATTTGAATTGTTTTCTCCACTCACCTTTAGAGTATAAAGATGCTGCTCACGTTGATATCTAATGTCTTCATATTTCAGCAGCTTGTCTGACTGAAGAAACCTTCATAACCTCCTCTGGCAATCCATTTCACTGTCTAATCACCCTGATAGTCAAAGTTCTTCCTTCTGTCATACAATTTAGTAGGAGCCAGAGTACTGCTGAACAATGATCATTCTAAATATCACCCACCTGGGAGAGATGAGCACAGTGTTCCTCAGGGTATGTACTACTTGGAATGTGCCCAGAATGTAGAGACACCTGTTTGGGATGAAGACAGTGGTCTCCCTGAACATATGTCATTAGTAGGTTCAGGGAACTATAATAGTCATTCCCAGAACATAGTGGGATAAAATGAGGATCCAATGGGGTGACTTTGTAGTTTCTGGGTAATTGAAGTTCTTGAGGAATAAACCCTCAGACTGGAGATGCAGGAAGCAACCTTCCGTGGCTGGATGGAGGTAGTGAGATAGCCCGATTAATACAGATTGTAAATGTCTAGCCCAGTGCCTGGCAAAATAGATCCCCCTTCATTCATTTTTCCTTCTCTCCATTTCAATTGTCACTGCAGCTCTGCAGTGGGGCAATAGCTCCGAACTAGTTTCCCTGCTGTCACTCTTGTTCCCTTCCATTCTATTTTCCTCACAGCAACCACAGTGATCTTTTAAAAATGTAAATCAGATTATTTCATGATCCTGTATATAACCCTTCAAAAGCTTCCCATTTTGTTTAGAATAAAATCCAAACTCTCCTCCATGGATTATAAGGTCCTAAAGGATCTAGCCCCTGCCTACTTCTCAGAATTCCTCAGACTACTGTCACCCTTGCTCACAATGCTCTAAAGATACTGGATTTATTTCATTTATTCCCATATGTGGAGCTCTTCCTTGTCTTGAAGGTATTTGTGCTTCTGGTTCCATCTGCCTGGAATGTTCTTCCCTAGGTTTTTCTGAAGTCTGGCTCATTCTAGGTTTTTAGCTCTCAGCTAACATGTCACCTCTTTAGAGAGGCTTTACCTACCCACCCTTGCTAAAGTTTTCCCCCATCACAGCATGCTATTTATCTCCTTCTTTACTACTGATCACAACTGTAAGTGTTTCATATGTCTATTTATTTATTCAGTGTTGATCTTACTTGGTCCCAGCCCTAACACAGTACCTGGCACATATATAACATATATAACATACAAAAAATATATGTTGAATTTTGTTTAATAGTAGGTACTCAATATATATTTTTGAATGAAATAATGAATGAATGAGTAAACAGTGGAAGGGATACATGAGAAACAGTTCTGGAAGGTACAAATGAGGAGATAGAAGCTCTTGGCATTGCATGGGAGATGGAGGTTGAAGATCAAAGGGCCAGTTAGGCTATGAAAGAGCTGCAAAAGCCCTCTTCCCACTAAAACCTGCAGCATATGTTGGGCTTTGCCACTGGTTTTAACCCCACTTACATTTCAGGCATTACACAGCAGCTAAGCTCCACTGGAACAATATCATACAGGCACAGTAACCCTTCTGCCCCTCCAAACCTCCTCTCCTTCTCCAGTCCCACTAAAATATTATCTAACATTTTGACTCAGTCTGTTAAAAGGAATTTCACACTGTAATAATTCCATTTTTATAGTCACCCCCAAGAGAGAGAGAACACAACCAAAGAAGAACCAGAATTCATTTTAGTTAACTTTGGTGTAGTACATCTATGTCTAGTATAGGATATTTGCATGACTCTTGATTTATATACCCTTCTGTATGGCAAATGCAGTCACATTGTGGTTTTAGCAACTGATACTATGTGTTCTTCATAACAGAGTTATTTGTAATTATCTGGGGATACTTGGAGTCATCCATTAGGTAAAAATCATATTCTTTTGGGAGAACTCAGGCACTGGTGAGTGGTGAGACCAGTGGGAAAAGTCCCCCCCCCCCCCCATGCTTTGTGCTCAATCTCATTTTCTGGGCCACAGAAAATTAAGGAAAAATAGAAGGAAGAGCACAGACAAGCTCGACTTCAAGGGTTTCTGTTGTGTTTAAATGCTCATAATTCTGACAGATGGTTTAGGAGAGAGACAAGTTGCATAGGCCACATAGGAGAAGATGAGGTGCAGTTCTGCTCCCACAACATTAAGATGGTAGGCATTATTCTTAGCCAGAGTTATGGCTGTAGATGGTGACAACGTCAAGGGTTAGGTGAGGAAGGGTCCTTTAGTCCCCCATAATCTCCATTGGCTCCTCCCTCTTCATTCTTTAATAGGCACAAGTGAGGTTTCCTTAAATGTAAACAGAAACTTCTTTGGAAAATACTGCACTGAGTAAAAACATTTGCTTGTTTGCCATTACAACTTCAAAACAAGGCCCCTACCTCCTCTCCCTTCCAACTAGAGTGTCCCCCAAGCTCCACCATATAGACAGTTTGGAGCTGCCACCGGCCATAGGAAAGAGCTTGCTCCATTGACTCCAAGGCAGGAAAGTCATCTTAATAGTGGTTTATGATTGTGGGAGGGGAGAGAGAGAGGGTTGGTAATTGTCCTAGTCTGCAATGGGCTTGTTGTGCTTCATTTATTACTCAGAGGGACCTATAGTCTCAGTTCCCCTCAAGATTGAACTTTACACGGTAGGGAACTCTCCTGGCCCCAAGACATTCAGGACCTAGTCAGAGCAGCCTGGGGAAGTTCTAGGAAGATCTCAGTTCCGAAAAGCAAAGCAGGACTGATCAAGACTCACTTTGTGCTCAGATACTTGCAAGGGTTGCAGATCAAGGAACAGATTAGTTCTAGCCTGTGGGGTGCTGCTGAATCTAGAATCAATATTTCTCAAAGCATGATTTGAGTATCTACCTTGATATCACTTGGAATGCTTGTTAAAATGCAGATTCCTATGTTCTACACCAGACCTAGTGAATCAGAGTAGGGGTGGTGATGAAGGTCCAGGAATCTGCAGTTTTTAAAAAGTTCCCCATGTGATTCCAATGCTCAGTCAAGTTTGAGGAAGAGTCTGGGAGTGAAGGTTAAGCTGTGGGTTTGCAAGGACAGTGGGGCAGGAATCCAAAGTGGATAGGCTTCTGGCTTCCCCACCAACAATAAGGCAAGACCTGCCTATAGCACCCAAAGGCTTGCTAAATGCTCTAAAAGAACTGGATTGTCCCTTACTTCTGAGCCTTGCACTGTTTTGGCTGACAGATGAATCAGTCCTCCCTCTGAGCTAGATCAGGTACCCTATCACCTCTGCAAACAATTGGCACCTGATCTGCCCCCTCACTCCAACCCAGTTCAGATGGGTTCTCATTTCTCCAAACAAAATCCTGGCCAAACTGCCAATTGGCTAGGTTCCTTTCTCCTGTAAAAACTTCCATTCTGTATATGTCAGTAGGAGGTCTGATACTGGGATCTACTTGGTGGGCCTGTCCTGAGTGGAATTTGTTATCAAACTACTGCTACTGCCTCAGCCAATTCCTCCACACCCGTGCTCCCCATCCCTCAGGTGATGCCATTTCAGTGCTGGAAGACACAATCCCTGTTTAGTTTCTCTCAGATTTTGAAGCCTGTGAAGTGGTGTGGAATCTCTCAGGCTGTAAGACACTTCATAAAAATAAGGTGTTATTATCTCACTATTAAATAAACAGTAAAACGATTAAGTTTTATCTAAAAAATGAATCAGCTACCTTCAACACTGATGGAAGTTCTCGAATGTGGTGCCGAGCTTCATTTTTAGTTCCTGTCAAATAACAGCTAAGTTGCCTTTCTCCTAGCTGAGCCTTCCAGCTTTGTAATTCCAGTAACCTCCTCAGTTCTGGTGGGGTCTAGGCAGTCAAATACAGTGAACTTCCTCCCCGTACCTGACAGAGCCAAGTGCCTTGGCACAGGGATTTCATTGCCAGTTCATAAGTGTCAGATAGCCTCAGGTTAGCACAGTCCTAAATCATTTTGGGTTGGAATATCAGAACAAAGTAGATGCTTCCTGGATTAGCTTCAGACTCTTTAGTCCAAGACTCTGGTCTCTAAGGGGCAGGACTACCCCTCAGGGTTGAGCAGATTGTTCACCATATTGACACCCAGCTGAGTAAGCGAATCTGCCTAGGGGAAGTACTGCCCTTTTTCTCATTCACAGAAAGAAATGTTTCTAATTCTCATTAACTATATCTATTTAATTCTAGTGTGTGTTGGCTAACTCTGGCCCTGATAATAGGGCCTCAAGGCATGTGTTGTGAGAGAACTAGCTGCCTTTGTTATCTCAACTTATATTACATGACAAAATAATGTGATGTAAGGGAAGCAGAGACCCATTCTGATGTGAAATCACTGTGCGACCAGAGTTGTCCACTCATTCACATCTCCAGGCCTCCATTTCCTTATCGGGAAATGAGGGAGTTGGAGTAGATGATTTGGGGGAGGGCTGCTGAGATGCAAAACTCCAGAGGGGGGCGCCATTGACATCACTCCTGAAGAACCATGAGCTCTAAATTGACACTGTAGGCCTGAATGGGCGATGGTAGGGCTAACCCTTTAAACCAAATGCTGCCACTTTCTTCAGGTTCTGTCTCATATCTGGAGGCCAGTTTGTTGTGATCCCACCTTCTTTGTACTCAGTACTCTTCTATATGTCCACTGTATACCTTGTTTAGCTGCACATAAACTCATAATATTTGCTTACTTATCTATCTCCCCCATTAGACTGTAATCTCCCCAAAAGCAGAATAGGCTTTTTCTTATTTATGTTCACATATTCGCCCCTCCCCACCCTCCCCACACAGACTATGTGGCTTCTCTATGCACAAAGCCGCCACTTAGAGACTTTTAAGCCCGTTTGCTCCTTCCCTTCCTGTTTCAAACCTAACTCTGAAAGAAAAGTTTGAGGTGGGAGTGATGTTTACCTGGGGGCCCACCAGGAATCACCTAGTCCAGGTCTGGTCCCCTTTTTGGCTGGAGAGGCCCTCTTCTGCCGCCCCCTCACCACAGAGGTGGAAGGACCTGGAGGAGCAGAGATTAGCTGATATCTAAAGGATCTTCTGTTGCCAGCTTTCTATGAAAATATCCTAGTTGCCCATAGTAACCAGCTATGCATAAATTTATGAATGCAGCTAACCTTTTTTTAAAAAGGTATTTATACATACTTTCAGCTTACACTAACTGTTGTGGATAATGAATTCCATATATTTGTTTCCTGTTGTATGAAATCACATTTGTTGTGTTTATCTAAATGTACGTCTTTTAAGCCTCAAGTGGGTTCTGATAGAGTCTCACAGATTTCATGACTGCTTCTGCATTCACTGTCTCAACGGGCCTTCCCCAGCTCTCTTCTGTCTTCCTACAGACAGAATTCTGGGGTATGAGTCGTTTGCCAAGGGAAGACACAGGTCCTTCCTGAGCAGGCCTGGTATTTGAGTGACTCCCTTGACCACAGGTGCAGGGGGCTATCTGGCTTTTAAAAACACCTCTATGGCAGACTGTTTTTCCCAGCCTTTTGCAGTCATCCCTCCCCAACTTCTTTTGCCTCAGCCTGTGTTGAAGTGGATTTTGAAAAGTGGGAAATGCACCCCCAAACAAGCTAGACCACTCTCCTGGATCTTGGAAGCGTCTTTTACAGTGTTCCAAGAGCTCCCAAATCCTGGGTAGGTAATGTTTTCTCCTGGGATCCTAGAGAAGTGTGGAGCCCAGGGGATAGCAACAAGATTGTCCGCCATCCAGAAAAGATTCCCAATTAAAATATGTATAGCTGGCAAACTTACTACAAAGAAAAGAGTAAAAGCGCTTTGAAGAAAAAAGAACCAGGCTGGTACACAGAATTCTTGTGCCTGGTGCTGAGCAGTACTAGTAGATTGCCAGGTGGTTCTCCATTACCTTGCTTTTTCCGTCTGTCTTATGAGAAAGTATGAGGATAAATGGCACAGCAAAAAATAAACATCTATTTATAATCCCAACCTCCTTCTAAGAGGGTGGCTTCTGGTACCTGGAAGAAAGTTTCTTAATTTTGTTGAGGCCTTGATAGGTTGACCTGCTACATGCTATAATAGAGGGAGAAGAAATTGCAGGAGGGGTGAAAACACAATCTATGGGAATGGAGGGTAAAAAGAGCAGAGAAGAGTGGAGAGGGGGAGGAAGGCAAGGGGACTTGCAGAAGGCTCAGGGCTCTTCCAAAACATCAGTCAAGTTTACCCAGATTCACCCTAGGAGAGGATTTCTTTTGGAAATCTGAGAAGGGACTAAGGTTTTTCCTGATGTTTCAGGGGAAATAAAAACAACACATGCAGATACAGAAATCAGAAGCAGAGTGGGGACTAGGGAAAAAGAAGCCCTCCAGAATGGCAAATGCCCCTTTTCCAGCACTGAGCTTCTCTTTTGGGACCTCAGTGTCCTTTTCTGACAAGAGGCTGTGTTCAGGCCTGTTCTGTTCTACTTCATCAGATTTCCTCAAACTGAAATCTCTGCGAAGACAGCCTGGGGTCCCATCACCTTTCTTCTTAGAAGCTCCCCCCACCCCACACACACACCCGGAGCTCTGCTGAAAGGGGGGACCTGAAGAGGCATCAGGTAAAAGATCCTGTAACACCCTTTCTCTTACACAAAGGTGCCTACTGGCCTTAATTTACTTAACTAAGAGAAGACACTTGAGGGCTTTTTTTTTTTTTTTTTGTCATGATAATGAAAATCTTCAAGCTGAGGTGACATGCATATTTGGATGCAATAATTTGGGGAGAATACCTAATTACCTTATTTGAAGGAATGATATAGATGAAAGAACATGGTAGATGTTGATTCAACCTGTGGAAAAGATAAAGGTAAACCCAACATGCATGCATTACCGTGGTGACCACAAGAAGTCACCCCATGGCTCTGGGGAAGCTGGCATAAGGCTTGGCTCTCATCATCACTGTTTCCCGGAGTGTGCTTGTCAAGAAGTTACTGTGCCGAGCCAGATTCCAGGGCCCCATCTTGCGCAAGTTGGTTATGTTGCCACCCAATTCTTTAATGGATTTCACCTGCTCATTTAGGTCATGACTCACAATGGATCACACAAGTGGGGGTTCTTTTTACCAGTGGCCAGTTTGTGCAGTTCCAGTAGTGACTTATTCACCTTTTTTCCCCCAAGTGTACTGTACACTTTATTGCATTCAGCCTGCTCTCCCAGTTGTTATGTTCTGGTGTCTTGATATGCTGAGGGAAGATTCAGCCACCTCATTGGTTCTGCAGTTTCATAAGTTTCTCGGCATGTTGCCTCTCCTTATGAGATTGGTGAAGAAAATATTTGGCAAAGTTCTCCAAAGCCACATCATCACTGTCAACATAGTAAGACAGGGACAGGTAAGAGGTGTAGAGCTCCAGGGTGATCTTGTGCTCAATGGTGGCTTCTGAGTCCTTGTTGCATTTCTGGCACAACTGTCATGGGATGTGGTCATCATGGCCAGTGGCTGACGAGAGGCAGTGGCAACTGCATCATGCTGGAGTGGTGGTGGAGGCTGTGAGGTAGTCCAAGGGTGCTGTAAGGAGGTGGCAAAGGGCTGGCTTGGAGCAGCCGGCTGGCTGGGTCGAGCACTCTGTTCCATTCAAGCACTGTTGAAGCAGGAAACCATGGTGACTCTCTGTGAAGATGTCTAACCTACAATAGTTTTTAAAATGCTGCCTCACAAGCCCCAAGAAACTCTGAATGAAACCCACACAGCTTTCAGATTTTGAGGCCCTATTCCCTTGGATCCATCCTTTCACCTACAGATTTGGTTAGTGCTGATGTTGGGGTGGGGGCAGGATAGATAGATCAATAGTTGTGAGAAAACTCCCACCCTGCTCCCTTGCACAAATTGGCCACCAGGCAGCAGCTAGAATCTAATGCTTTGCTGAGCTTGATACCTGGGCCCAATTGTTCTGCTGGCCTCTCCTTTTTTGGATGCTGTGAATCAGGTGCACTCGTGGCATCTGTTCATGCAAGGACTGAGATGTTAAAATTAAATTGTGCAGCTATGCTTGTAAGGGAAATCAAATAATGGTGATCTCCATCAGGAAGGATGTAACAGCCTCAGCTGTCCTTCCTCTTCCTCCTAAGTCTTCCACTCCCCATCTGCCTCTCTTCCACCTCCTAAACTGGGATGGATGTTGCCACCCCCTCACCTGGCCTCTGACAATCCACTGTTCCCCTATCTAAGCTGGCCAATTGTGGACAAATGCTTTAGTTCAGCAGAGATAAGGTTGGAATTAAAAATCAAATCAAACACACAGAAATGGAGGGGTTGACAGTATAGGCATCTTCAGTCAAATCCCCCAAAATCTATTCAGATCTTATAAGCCACCTAGCACCAGTTCCTTTTCCTCACTAAAACCTTGTTTTACACAAAGTATGACTGCTAGGTCAAGCCACTCAGACTTCCAGTCCAAAAGGCCTTTGGGTTGGCACAGCGGTAATGACATGGAGAAGAGAGGATGCCCACACAGAGAAGAGGTAAAGACATATACATATATGATCCCTAAGCAAATGTATCAACTACCACCATAAATGAGCCACAGTACCCTATGATCTTAATGCCATCAGCTGAACTGAGAAATACTTTGCATTCTCACAGTTAAGGGTCCAGTTGATTTAACTGGTTTGGCTCTGTTCCCCATTCTGTGTGCAGTCTGATTGGTCCTTGAGCTGGTCTCATGGATGGACAGGCATTTCATCATCAGAGCTACATAGCCAGTTTTTGGTTTTGAGCTTTACCTCTGAGGCAGAAAGTTTAATCTATTATGAGAGGGTTTGTTTTTGGCCTCTGAAACAGCCATACTCCTCTCCTCTGGGAATTATGGGTTGTTTCAGAAAAAGGAGCTTCAAAGAAAGCTCTTATTGAATCTGGACAGGGGCCACTCCTGGAACTGTTTGTTTCATTTGGTTCATCCCTCTGCTTGCTGCCACCTACACAGAAAGGAAATACTGTCAGGGACTGAAATATACATCTTCCTTGTCCATCACCCGAAGTGCTTTATCCTCATCTGGAAACTGATGATTACTGATGATTGCAATATTGAGGCAGGCAGGCAAGTTGCATAAATGTTGTTGGCCCACTGAAAATAGCCAGCTGAGAGCTCTGAGCTGATGTGAGGCTGAAGAAGATACTGGTTATAACCTGCCTATACCAGGAAAACCCAATATACAGTCAAAAATGAGACAGGTAGAGCTGAAGTTATTACCAAATATTAGTATGTAAGCAACCCATGATCACTGAAGAAGAGGGAAACAAAACTAAGGTTTTTCAGTGTGTCTCCTGGGAAACTAGCAGACAGATGTGTCAGCAAAATCTATCTTCAAGCCTTCGTGTGAATCAGGCAATGGCATAACTGATCAACAGGGAGGATAGTGTAATATAATAGTTAAAAGCCTGGGCTCTAGTGTGAAACTGTCTGGGTTCAAAACTCTCTTGTATCACTTACCAAGATTTCTTTTGGAAATAGACGAAAGAAATAAGGTTGTGCCTCTCTTACTTACTTAAACTCACTGAGTTTCCATTTTCTCATTCATAAAGCAGGGATAATAATAGTGCCTGTTGGGAATTTCAAATAAGATACTTCATGTGACTATGTAGCATAGTTCCTTGCACACTGTCATTGTTTATAGGGCTCAGGGAAACCATGAATCTGTAGCAGATTTTGGCCCTTCTAATTCTAAAGAGTATGACTCTAGGCCTCCAGAATCCTAATATAAACTGGTATCTCCCATCATGGAAACACAATGCACAGTCATTGGCGCGGGTTTGGTAGGGGGTTGGTTTCAAATCAGATATGAGGACATATGCTTAACCTTTGCTATCCAAAGTATGGACTGTAGATGACCAGCGGCACCATCACCTGAGAGCTGGCTAGGAAATGCAGAATTTTGGGCTCCACCCCCAATCTACTGAATCAGAATCTCCACTTTAACAAGATCCGCAGGTGATTCATATGCACTTTAAAGTTGGAGAAGTGCTGAGCTAAAATATTCAAAGCTGTGGTTCTCACAGCATGGCCCTTAAAGACCCAATAATATTGGCATCACCTGTGGGCATGTAGATTCATGGGCCCCATCTCTACTGAACCTAATCAGAATCTATGGGAATGAAACCTAGGAAAATGTTACTGTTTTACTAACAAGCACATTAAAGTTTGAGAACCACTAGTATAGAATGTGAACTCACTAGACTACCCTCTCTATAAGGATCATATAAGCTGAGACCTGAACAATAGGACATTCTTTCACACCAATGACTTGATCCTCTTAAGCTAATAGATTTGGCTTCACCATTTTTCTCTCTGAGCTCTTTCATACTTACACTCTTGTTGCTAATCATTTATTTTGGGAAGAGAAGGTAGTGCCAGGGGACCCTTTTGGATATCCCAGATGGTCTAATTTCCCATCTGACTCTAAGCCCTGCAGCCACCATTCGCATCTCCTAGGAATGAACAGTCTGCAAGGGATTTCCAACCTGGCCAACAGAAGATATTGGAGCCAATGTTGGAAGAAGAAAAGTGTCTGATATAGACACTGGCTGGAAGCTGAGATGATTATAAGACCCTCTAGTCCCACAACTCAAGATAGACAATGCCCCTCTGTGATGGTCAGGTTCATGTGTCAACTTGGCCAGGTGATGGTGCACTTGTCTAGTGAAGTAAATGTTGGCCTAATCTTACTACAAGGACATTTTGTGGCTGGTTTATTAAATCATCAGTCAATTGATTGCCTCTGTGGCTGATTATATCTGCTCACAACTAAGGGTGTGTCTTCTGCAATAAGAATGCAATCTGTTGGTTTTAATCCAATCAGTTGAAGACTTTTAAGGGAGAAGACAGAACTTTCATTTCTTCTTCAGCCAGCCAGCCTCTCCTGAGGAGTTCATCGAAGACCTTCATTGGAGTTGCCAGCTCGTGGCCTGCCCTACAGAATTTGGACTTGTGCATACTGCCCTATGGAGTTTGGACTCATTCATCCCTATAATTATGAGACACTTTTATAAATCTCACATTTACAGATATCCTGTCGGTTCTGTTTCCCTAGAGAACCCTGACTAATACACTCCCCAAACACACACACACACACAAGCACACAAAATGGTTGCTGGTCTCCTGAATAAAACTGAATGTGTTGATAATGACTCCTCTCTACTACACCTTCTCCCATGTCCAGGCATTATTCTATTAGCAGAGTTCATCCTATTGCCTGCCTTTTGAGAGAAGAAGGAACCAATGTGAATGATCTGGAAATGCCTGGATCTGAGATTTTCTCTCCATTGTCCCTAGGCACATACAGATTGAAGATTTCACAGTTTAGTGGCCACAGACTCAGCTACTGGCTGAGATGCTAAGAGATACAGGACTTAGTAAGGCTAAGAATTTTTCAAGGATTTTATTGTTTTATGTATATAAAATAATGCTGTCATTTGTGCACTGTTGCTTAGAAATTGTTCTGATATATTTTTAACTGGTGTACGTAAATGTGTGTATGTATTTATGAGTATGTGTTTCTTTAAGAATATTCATAATTCACACTGTGAGTTTGTTTTCTTGTTATATACTCTCTTTATGCCCTGAAAACTGTGAAAAATCACATAGAAACTTTAAAGCCACTGCTAGGCCCAAGGGGGGCATTAAACAAGCAGGAGGGGAAAGCACAGGTGGTGAGTCCCTAAAGTTTCTAATGAGTGCACCACGTTACTGCACGGAGATCTCACGGGCTCCAAGAAGCTGGCTAAATCCTTTTCCCTATAAATTTTGATCCCCCTTAAAATGCAAATACTCCTCGGCTTTTACTCTTTAGTTATCAATCACTCATATCTCAGAATGAATACATTTATCCATTCATTCAACAAATATCTATTGACTTTGTGCCAGGCACAAGGATAAAGGAAAACTTGGAAATTCAAAACAGAGAAGAATTTAGAGAGAATCCCAAGGTGGAGCTAGGATAAGGAGAAAGGAAAGACTGAATTCATGGGCTTCTTCTTGCCTGTAAAGCTCATTCATTTATTCATTCATTCAATGAATTTTTTTGAGCATTACTACTTGTGAGCCACTGTTCCAATAGGGATAGAGCCATGAACATGAACAAAACAGACAAAAGTCCCTGCCCCCATGGATTTTACATGATAATGCGGAGAGATAAATGATAAATGAATAAGTAAAATATATAGTCTTTTAGATTGCTATGAATACTGTGGGAAAAAAATAAAGCAGGTTATAAGAATAGGGAGCATCATGAATTGCGATTTTAAATGGGGGTGGGGGTAGGTGGAGGGCAGAATGTGGCATTTGAGCTAAGACTTAAAGATTGTGAAGGAGTGAACCATGTGGATAACTACGGGAAGAACTCCAAAGGTAGAAGGAAACAGCAAGGACAAATGTCTTGACATGAAACTGTGGCTGGCATATCAGCAGAAGAGCGAGGAAGCTGGTGAGACTGGAGCAGAGAGAGCAAGGGAGGGAATATCAGGAGACAAGGTTGAAGAGGTAATGATGAGAAATAGGACAGATCATGAAGACCTTGCAGGCCTTTGGAAGGACTTTGGCTTTTACTCAGAGTGAGGTGGGAAGCTTTTGGAGGGTTGTGAACAGTGAGAAGATCAGAGTTCAGATTACTTCTTTAAACTAAAAAAAGTGTTATATATATACATGGTTAAAAAAATCAAACAGTACAAAAAAGTGTGAAATGAAAAGCAAAACTCCCTTGCATCCTTTGATCCTTCCATCTATCAACACAACAGATCTTTTCTGCAAAGGTTGAACACTATTTTCAGTATCCCTATTAGCCTTCAAGAAAACACACACACGGGTATGTGTGTGTGTGTGTGTGTGTGTGTGTATTTATAGATGTTTCATTTTTTATTTACACAAAAGGAATCATACATTTTATACTGCTCATAGCTTAGAGATGTATCTATATTGGTCCATATAGACATATCTCATTCATCTTAATGGTGGCATAGCACTACACTGTATATCATAAGTTACAAAATTGATCCTTATTGTTGGTTATTTGGATTGCTTCTAGGGATTTTTTGCTATTCTAAACAATACTGCAATGAATATAATAATAAATGCTGCTTGTCTACAGTTCATCATCATCATAAGAGCTAACATTTATTGAGTTAAGCAGTTTACATGCCTGTGCTGCTTTGGATGTATTATGTCCCCCAAAGCTCCATGTTGTTTACGTATTCTTGTGTGGGCAGATGTATTAGTGTTGATTAGACTGGAATTCTTTGATTGAGTGTTTCTGTGGAGATGTGTCCCACCCAACTGTGGGTGATGACTCTGATTGGATAATTTCCATGGAGGTGTTACCCCACCCATTCAGGGTGGGTCTTAATTAAATCACTGGAGCCATATAAATGATCTGACAAACAGAAGGAACTCAGTGCAGCTGAGAGTGATATTTTGAAGAGAAATAGAGTGAAATTTTGAAAAGGAGCTGCAGCTAAGAGAGGACAAAATGCCCCAAGAGCAACACTTTGGAGAAGGCCACTTTGAAACAAAACCTGGGAGCAAGCAGATGCCAGCCACGTGCCTCCCGAGCTAACAGAGGTTTTCCAATGGCCATTATTCTATGAAGGTACCCTATGGTTAATGCATTATCTTGGACACTTAATGGCCTTAAGACTGTAACTTTGTAAGCAAATAAATCCTCGTTATAAAAGTCAATCCATTTCTGGTATTTTGCTTTCTGGCAGCATTAGCAAACCGGAACAATGCCCTATTTCATTTTATCCTTACAACTCTGTAAGGTAGGTACCATTATTATCCTTATTTTGCAAATAAGGAAACAAAGGCTTAAAGAGGTTGAAGAACTTTCCCGAGGTCACGAAGCTAAGTTGCAGAGACAGAACTTGAATGTAGATAGTTTGACCCCAGAGTCTGTGCTCTTAACCACTAGGCTGTGTAAGGGGGATTGTTAGGTCAGAGGATATGTGCATTAAAAATTATAGTAGCTAAATTGCTTATTCTTCTATGCTTTCATCAACACTGGATGTTACCAATCTGTTTCGATATTCGCCAGTACAGGAAGTGAAAAAAAAAAAGGCATCTTATTGCTTTAATTTGCATTCTTTTAAGAGCAAGTTTAAACATCTTTTTAAATGTGTATTAGCCATTTGTATTTCTTTTTCTTTGAACTGGCTTTTCATATCCTTTGCTCATTTATCTTTTGGGTCATTAATATTTTTTTTTGTTTATTCATTTGAACCCCCTGGAAATTAAGGAAGTTAGTCCTTTGCTGGTCATAAGTGATACAAATATCTTATTGCATCTTATCATTTGTCTTTGTTTACATATGTTTTTGCTGTGCAGAAGTTTTAAATTTTTTTGTAGTCACATTTATCAACTTTTTATGGTTTATGGATTTGTGACCTGTAGAAAGGCCTTCCCCTTTCCAGGATTGTATGTATTTAAATTCTCGCATATTTTCTTTTAGTATTTTTAAGGTTACATTTTTCACATCAAACTCTTTGATTAATCTGTAATTAATTTGGATGTGGAGTAAGTTAGAGAATTCAGCTAGCCCATTACCTAAAGATAATTTTTGAGTAATCTTTGTTTTTCCCATTGATTTGATATGCCATATTTAAAATATACTAATTTCCTGCATGTATTTGAGACTGTTAATAGATATTAATCTATTTTTTTTCTTCTGGAACCCAACAGTTTTAATGTAGCCTTAACATCTGATAGGCCTTGTTTCATCTCAATGTTCTTTTTTTTTTTAATTTTCTTTTCATTTCTCTCTTTATTTTTCTTATTATGCCAAAGGGTGCGTCTCGGTTTAGTGCTGGCATGTCTTTAACAATGCTTTAATACCTACTAGTCTCCTTCTCAAGTTCAGACATTTCACAGGCAACACTAGCAAGAGCATTTTATAGTATTGTCTAGCTGTCATTGCTTTTTATTTTGTTTTGTTTTGCCTTCCATTTATGGCAAACAATACAAGTTTCCCATTTATGGGAATGATACAAAGTTTCCTTCAAAAGTAAACTAATTATGAAAATATTCTAAAATTGACTGTAGTTGCACAACTCTGAGATGATACTAAAAAACAATGAATTGTATAATGTATATGGTTGAATCGTACAATAGGTGAACTATATCTAAGTAAAGCTGTTTTTTAAAAAGTCAGTTAATTAAAGTAAAAAAGGGGGACTAATTTAAATAAAATATTAAACAAAAAATGGTAAAGGTTGTCAGTTGATATGGAAAAAATTGTGCAGAGGATGGATAGCAATGAATGAAATTTGGGAAAATAGTGGTAGGCTTTGGAGAAAAACACATCTGTGAGTAATGTGATCCTGGACAAGTTTCTTAACCTCTGTGAACCTGTTTTCTTCCCTTCAAACTAGGACTAGTGATCATTTCTGTATTCAGAAGATGATTTTAGATGGTTCAGGGATGTGGTACTGAGTAAGACAGTGATTTGTGAAGTGAGAGATAGCCTAGCAAAAAAAACCTGCAGCCCAGAGCTGGGAACAGAGATGACTTCTGAGAAAGGGGAAGAGTTGATGATGCAACTAAGCACCACCCTGGTACCAGTCCCTGGGCTTCACTTGTAAATTCCCACGTCCTCACAATAACCCCATGCAGTAGGCATTTTTAGGCTCATTTTTCAGATCACTGCACTATGGTTCAGAGAGGTTAGGTCACTTGTCTGGAGTCACAGAACAGTGGCCCAAGACGAGGCTCCTGTTCTTTCTCTTTCATCACAATACCCCTTCCCCAGAAACCTTGAAGGCAGACCTGATTAAATAGAACTCACCTGGCTATGGGTGGGTGTGAGAAGGAGCTCTGGAGCTCTGTCTCACAGGTGAGAATCTTTGTTCTTGCTGCCAGTCCAGAGTGGCCTCAGGGATCCTGTTTCCTGGGTCTGATCTCCTGTTGTCTTCCCATCTCCAGTTGTCTGACGGAAAATTCTCTTTCTTCACCGTTCCTCTAGGGGCTGACTCCTTAAGTTGGCCCCCTGTTCCTGTTGCTGGGTTCCTACCACCTCCTCCTGGACTTTTCTTACACCATCCACTTGCCTGTTTGGATTTGGCCAATTGCTTGGCATAGGACCAGTACTGACCCTTGACCCTCTGTGGCTTGGGCTGCTGAGTGACTTGGTCCTCACCAATCTTCTGGTTTGATGGTGACCTCCCTATAACTAAGTAATCAAACCTAGACTATTCTCTCTTTTGCCACTGCCCATTTCCATTTCAGTCCCCATCATCTCCTGTGGACAACTGTAATAGCCTTCAGTCTTGTTCAACCCCACTTTTTCTCCAACGTGTGGTTAAAAATAAGCTTTCTTTTATTCCTGCAAAGAAGAAACTAAGCCTACTTATAATTATGTCAAAGAGTCACCCCCAGAGAACCTCTTTTGTTGCTCGGATGTGGCCTCTTTCTCTCAGCCAAATCTACAAATAAGCATATTATCCTCCCCTCCTATGTGGGACATGACCCCCTGGGGTTTGAGTCTCCCTGGCAATGAGGGACAGGACTCTCAGGGTTGAGCCTGGCCCTGGCATCGTGGGATTGAGAATGGTGTCTTGACCAAAAGGGGGGAAAGAAATTAAAATAAAGTTTCAGTGGCTGAGAGATCTCAAATAGAGTCAAGGAGTCAATCTGGAGGTTATTCTTATGCATTATATAGATATTCCTTTTGAGTTTCTAGGGTATTAGAATACCTAAAAGGAAATACCTGAATCTGTTGAACAGTAATCCAGTAGACTTGATTCTTGATGATAATTGTAGAATTATATAGCTTTTATCGTACGACTGTGTGATAGTGAAAACCTGGTGACTGACACTCCCTTTACTCAGTGTATAGGCAGAAGAGTAATAAAATAATGACAAAAAGATATAAATAACAGGGGGGATATGGGGTATGGGATGGTTTGGGTGTTCTGTTTAATTTATTTTTATTTTTATTTTTTTTTCTTTATTTTGGAGTAATGAAATGTTCTAAAATTGATTGTGGTGATGAATGCACAATTATATGATGATACTGTGAGCCACTGATTGTATAGTTTGGATGGATTATATAGTATGTGAGTATATCTCAATAAAATTGCATTAAAATAAACAACAAAAAAAATAAGCTTTCTGAGTACAACCTGATTGTGAAACTTGCCTGTTTAAAATGCTTCAGGGTCTCCCCAATGTCCTTTGGATAAAGTCCTGACCACTTAGCCTGGCTTTTAAAGATCTTTGTGAGCTGGTGGCCTACTGAACCCTCCAGCCTTATCTCTCTCCAATCCCATCATCCCCTGTGAGCCGGTAGTGTTGACACTATTTACAGTCTCTGAATGCTTCTAGACATTCTCGACACACAGTCAGTATGTGCTAAGTGGCAGTTAGTGCACCATGGCCTTTTGGTCTTTGTATGTGCTCAGTCTGGAATGTTCTTTCCATCCCCATTTTCCCAACTAGTTCTGACTAGTCCTTTTGGACTCAGCTTACATGTCAACTCCTCCAGGAAGCCTTCCTTACCCCCGATGTTAGGTGCGTCTTTATGTGCTCTGATGGAATCCTGAGCTGCTTCTATCGTTATGAGGCAGAACTTCAGCAGAGTAGCTAGAAGCACAGGCCCTGGAGTCAAACTGTCTGGATTTAAATTCTAGGTATGACAGTTCCCAGTTGTATGACCTTGGGAAAGTTATTTAACCTCTCTGTGCCTCTATTTCCTCATCTGTAAAATGGATACAATAATAATACCTACCTCATAGGGCTCCTGCGAGGATAAAGTGAAATAATGCATGGTCAATGGTGAGTGAACAGTCTGGCAGAGAATGAGCACTCAGTGCACATTAGTTATTATTATTTCAGCACACATCATATTCCATTGTAAATGCCAGTTTCCTAGTTTGTCTTCCTCACTCTAAGCTCACTGAGTGCCTGGCATAGAACTTGACACAGACAGTGCTCAATACATATTTGTTGAATAAAAGAAGGAATGAATATCTCACTTCTTGGTTTAGCTCAGCAGACTTTGCCTGATGCTGAAGTTCTCTCTGGATTTCCAAGACCAGTTTCCCCTCTGCCCTAGCCTGGGTAGGCTGCAACCCAAACCCTGCCTATGACATTCTGATTTCAGATCTAAATAACTGGACTCAATTCCAAATAGAAATGTCCCTAGGGAGTGTAGAAGGGAAATCTCTCTCACGCAGCTTTTCCGAAATGCCTTCTCAGTGCTTCTGCTTCCTTTTGCTCTAGTTTGTTCTGATGACAACCGGACAACACCCAAATAGGGCAGGTCCTTCATCCCGTCAACAGGGGTTTGCTGGGCCAGACACTCCTGGTTGCTGAAGATGCCAGGGGTGTGAGCCCTGCTCCCAGGGAGGTCTCTGGGGGGTACCCAAGTCCAGACCCAGCCAGCCAGGCAAGGTGATGCAGTGTCTATGGCAGATGTCAGGATTTAGCTGAGCCACAGGACTGGGGGGCAAGTCGTGAAGGCAGGACCAGGGAATCTGGTTTCCAGGCTATTGTTGTGCTTCCATCTTCCAAAATTCTGTTCCAAACCACGCACTCCTGTCTTCTATCACCCTGTAGTGCTCCCTTTAGTATTTCCTGTAGGGCAGGTGTCTTGTTCACAAAGTCTCTCATTGTCTGTTTGTCAGCAAATATTTTGAGCTCTCCCTCATATTTGAAGGACAGCTTTGCTGGATACAAGATTCTTGGTTGGCAGTTTTTCTCTTTCAGTATCTTAAATATATCACACCACTTCCTTCTTGCCTCCACGGTTTCTGCTGAGAGATCTGCACATAGTCTTATTAAGCTTCCTTTGTATGTAATGGATCGCTTTTCTCTTGCTGCTGTCAGGATTCTCTCTTTGTCTTTGACATTTGACAATCTGATTATTAAGTGTCTTGGCGTAGGCCTATTCATATCTCTTCTGTTTGGAGTACGCTGCACTTCTTGGATCTGTAATTTTATGTCTTTCATAAGAGATAGGAAATTTTCATTAATTATTTCCTCTATTATTGTTTCTGCCCCCTTCCCCTTCTCTTCTCCTTCTGGGACACCAATGATACGTACATTATTGTACTTTGTTTCATCCTTAAGTTCCCGGAGACGTTGCTCATATTTTTTTCATTCTTTTCTCCATCTGCTCCTTTGCGTGTAGGCTTTCAGGTGTTTTGTTCTCCAGTTCCTGAGTGTTTTCTTCTGCCTCTTGAGATCTGCTGTTGTATGTTTCCATTGCGTCTTTCATCTCTTGTGTTGTGCCTTTCATTTCCATAGATTCTACTAGTTGTTTTTTTGAACTTTTGATTTCTGCCGTATATATGCCCAGTATTTCCTTTACAGCCTCTATCTCTTTTGCAATATCTTCTCTAAACTTTTTGAATTGATTTAGCATTAGTTTAAATTCCTGTATCTCAGTTGAAGTGCACGTTTTTTCCTTTGACTGGGCCATAACTTTGTTTTTCTTAGTGTAGGTTGTAATTTTCTGTTGTCTAGGCATGGTTTCCTTGGTTATCCAAATCAGGTTTTCCCAGACCAGAGCAGGCTCAGGTCCCAGAGGGAAGAAATGTTCAGTATCTGGTTTCCCTGTGGGTGTGTCTTAGAAAATTGCTCCACCCTTTGATGCCTCGGGTCACTGTGCTTTTCTGCCCAGCAGGTGATGCCTGTTAGCCTACAATTCTTGACTGATGTGAGGAGGTATGGCTGTGTTCCCCCAGGCTCTGGGGTCTGGTTCTGAATGGAAAGGGCCCCACCGCTTTCCTCCGAGAGAAGACAGACCCCCCAGGTGGAGGTCATTAGCATTTCAATGGTCTCTCTCTCTCTGCTTGTGCTGTCTCCACCCTTCCCAGAGTCACAGCCCTGGAAACTGAAAATGACTGGGGCTTTCTCCACTGAGCCAAAAAAGAAACAGTCTCCTTCAGACCGAGTCCAAGGCGACCCTCCAGCTCTCCCAGGTCAGTTGTCACCCAAAGCCTCTGTCTGTTTTGGGGGATGCATACCTGTAGTGAGCAGTTCACACTCGCTACTTAAAACCCCAGTTGGAGCTCAGCTGAGCTATGTTTGCTTGCTGGGAGAGAGCTTCTCCCTGGCACCACGAGGCTCCACCGCTCGGGCTATGGGGGAGGGGGTCTCACGACTTGGTTCCGCAGGTTTTACTTACAGATTTTATGCTGTGTTCTCGGGCATTCCTCCTAATTCAGGTTGGTGTATGATGAGCGGATGGTCTCGTTTGTCCCCCCGCAGTTATTCTGGATTATTTACTAGTTGTTTCTGGTTTTTTGTAGTTGTTCCAGGGGAACTACTTAGCTTCCACTCCTCTCTATGCCGCCATCTTGCCCGAGTCCTCAATGTTCTTTTTTGCAGAACTTTCTTGACTTTTTATTTATCCTTTTTCACCTTGGGCCTCAGTTTCTCATTTAACCTTCTCTCCTCTACCAAGAACAACAGCTATTCCCTTAGCTTATCCATAACATCTGGGTTTTGTTCATTCATTCAACAAAAATTTACTGAGTATTGCTGATTGACAGGCACTGTGTTTGGTACTAGATATATAATGACAAATAAGACACAGTCCTTTTCCTCATAAATCTCACAGTTTACTGGGAAATATGGATATGTCAACAAGTAATTACAATGCAATGTACTAAGCACATTTCCTAAGAGATGCAAAACATAACTAACCTAGACTTGGGAGGGGGCAAGGATCCAGGGAAAACCTCCTAGAAGAAATGATACATGAGCTGAACATTGAAGGACTAATCAGAGTAAACCAGGCAAAGGGGAAGGAAATGGGAGGATTTTCGAAGAAGAGCAAGCCTCTTGTGCCGAAGATCAGAAACATGATAGGGTCAAGAAACCACAAGGAATAGTTTTTTGTTGCCAGAGCATCAAGCCTGTAGGGCGTGTTGGGATGTGGTGGGGTGGGAGATAATGTGACATCTAGTGGGAGATGCAGGAGCTGGGTTACATATGGAGGGGTCTGTGCTAAGCTGTGCTAAGTAGCCTGGACTTAACCAGTGGGCAATAGGAATTCATTGACGAGTTTTATGCAGAGGAAGAATAACATAATTAGATTCTCATTTTAGAATGATCACTCTGGCTGCAGGGTGGAGAGTGGGTGGGGAAAGGGCAAAAATGGGAAAGCAGGAAGATGAGCTTGAGGCTCATGCAATAAAGTGACCCAGATAAGAAATGATGGTTGCCTGTACTAGACAGTGACTGTGGAGGTGAAAAGAAGTAGGTGAATTTGAGAGATCTTAAGAAGTTAATGATTAGTTGCACCCAAGTGGTGAGAGGGAGGTATCAAGAATGCTTCCTCCCAGATTTACTGAACTAGGAAATAGGAAGGAGAAAAGGTTTGGGAGCGTGGTGAGAAGACATTGGTTACTGAGCAGTTCCTAATGTTATGAACCTATTCTGTTCTCTTGTTGCATCAAAATTGATCCATTCCATGTCCTGGTCCCTCAGGATCTCTGTCCTTTCTTTCTTGTTTACTCTAGGGTGTTCCAAGCTAGTTATTATTACCCTATACAGGGATTATTTTCATTTGGCAGCTACCTTTGAGGCATTCATGTATAAAAATGATTCCAATAATAGGAGTTTCAGGCAGGCCAAATGGGGAAGAGATTTTTGGTGGAAGGGCTGCAAATTATACCACAGGCCACAGCCTACTTCCCAAAGCAGGCCCTTGGTCCCATGCTATCCTAAAGGTAGGTCTTGAATTTGTCTCACAGCATGGGCCAGTGTAAGATGGAGGGAGGAGAGGTGTGCACAGGCTATCATAGACGTCAGCAGAAATAGGTCACATGCCTAACTGGAACAATCTGTCTGCCTTGGTCTAGTCTCCCACATGTCAGGCTCTCTCTTCCCCAAAAGGAATGAGACCTTAGGGGTCTGGCACAAACAGTCCTGGAAGACTGAGTTATTGGATGGTTCTATCATTGAGCCCTTGAAACCAAGCACAGCATTTACTGCAGAAAACTGGCATTCTAAATTCCAAAGGAGGGGGCAGGCAGCCTGACATCAGAGGAGAGGGATTCGTGTTGTTATGGCAACCATAAGAGTTATATTGTATTGTTTGTACCCAGAATTTAAGAGATTATCCTTGGGCAAAATAAAAAAAAACGAAAGAAAGTGTCACCCTTCCATTCAACATCACCGTCTCAGGACACCCGCCATCTTCCTGTGAGGAATTTTTATTTGTTCATTTGTTATATGTCATTTGGGTATTTATTGATTTACTAAATCTGCCTTCCTCCATTTTTTCCTCCTTCTTTCCTTCCTCTGTGCATCCGACCAGCACAGCCAGAAGGGGCCATTTATCTTCCCACAGATGGTGCCAGTAAATCAAACTTCTGGCTGGTATAAAGTGGGGCCCTGGAAAGCCTCACAAATTGGGAGGTGTCCTTCCCATGCCTCAGAGCTGCTTCTGGTCTGCCCTGGGGGAGAGGTGAGGGAAGGAAGGGCATCTGGGGGATGGCTCCCTGTCTGAAAAGGTGACAGGAAAATAGGCACATGTGAAACTGCGGAGTTCATTTCTCCAGCCCAAGCCTGTATTGGGTTATTGGGTAACCCTAGTATCTTTCTTCCTGGGATGGAATAGTCTCAATCTGTGGCCACTAGGCAGGAAGCTCACCCAAGTTATGGCCTTAAAGTTGTCAGAGTAGTATTGGGACTCACTAAATGGGAAAAGACTTTTTTGAACCTTTACACAAGCAGGCAGGCATTTCCTCATCACCATATCTCAGAAAGGCAAACTGAGACAAGGAAAGTACACCCAGCCAGTTAAAAAAAATAATGAATCAAAGAAGGATCTGGAAACAACACAGTACTTATTAATTCCTTGGCTCTGGTTAACTCTTCCTCCCATCGAAAACACTGACATCACCTAGCTTTTTAATCCCAAGACCTAATCAGCATCCTGCTTATTAAAATTTAAAAATCCTTTTCTGTCTTTCTCCATCCTGGCTCAGTAATGCTCACTTTGGAAATCTCTGATGATTTTGATTTCCTGAAGAGCCTCCTGTCATCTTACAGTAAGTCTTTTCATTTCACCTCGTTTAAGTATATTGGCTGGTTTACAGGCTTAATTGCAATGAAGAAGATTAAGTCCAAATTTAATAAACATTAAGAGTAGAACAACATCCTTTATTTCCTCTGGCTCCAATAGTCATTGCATTGGTTTTTATTTGGAATGGAAAAGTTCAGGTGACCCAAACTGGGGGAAAGAATTGGAGTAGGGAGAGGGGAAAGAAAATGTTTAGCTGGCCTTTTCTAAAGTCTGTGATTGTTGCTGCCACAGTGACAGCCAGACAAAGGTTTGCAGAGTGATGGTTCTGGAAATGATCCGGGGAAAGCACAAGATGATGTAGGCAGTGAGGGAAGAAGGAGTGCCTCCAAGCTCTTCTCTAGTTTGCAAATGGCTTCTTTACTTTCACCAGCATGATTGGCTTCAAGAACACTCTGAGTTCTCCAAGTCTCTTGGCATGGGTGTAGACAAATCTTTTTCCTGTCAGTACAGCTAAGACTATACTAGCATTTTTCAAAATGAACTTTACTAGGGAATGAAGGGAAACACAAAACTAAAAAAAGACAATGTAAATGCATAGACATGAGCACAGATTCTAAGATAAAGTCTAGTCCCGGATTGGCTTGACTGGCATAGCCTACCTCATGCCCACATGTGCAACATACATGCACACATACACACACACATGCACATCTGTCCCTTCCTACTCCTTAACCTATATGTGGAACCCTGCCTCAAATCCTCTCTTTACATGTCTCAAGTGTTTCTCCTATGCACTGTAGTCTTGACTCTCTCCTCCAGTACATCCCTTACCCCTCTGTTTTCTAATGATCTCAATGAATGGTTATCTCTCACTAGTTAACTATAAAGCTTCTAAAAGATAGGGCTTAATTGTAATCATCTTTATGCCCACAGTGTCTGTCTGGCATGTGAAATGATCAATAAATGATTGTGGAATGGAAGTGCATCAGACTAGACCCTGGCAACCTAGAGTGATGTCTGTCCTTAGAAAGTAGCTCTTGTAAAAGCAGGATTCTGAGAGTGGCAATACTTTACTCCCTAAGCTTAGGTCTGTTTGAGCCTGCATAAGCATACACTGACAATTTAAAAGAATAGTACTGCTTTATAATTGTATAGGGCTCTGTACTTTCAAAAACATGTTTGCACACACTATGTCATTTGATTCTCCTAAAAACCTTGTAAAGAAATGAGACACAAAGAGGCTAAATACAGAGCCCAAAGTCACAGAGCTATATAATAGAATTAGGACTAGATTCATGTCTTCTAATGCTTAACCCAGTACTTCATCTAGTTTGGTATGATGCCTCCCCAAAGAGGCCATTTTTTATCAGGTTATCAGTGAACAATGAGATACCACTTCATTTTTTCTTACATGTATTTTTCTGCAGTAAACATACATTACTTTTGCCTTAAGAAAAAATGTAATGAATGGTTTAGAAAGAACTGAATGCCAACCCTGGCATTTATGGTCAACTGATTTTTGACAAGACTATCAAGACATTTCACTGGAGAATCAATAGCCTTTTTGAACAAACGGCACTGGTATGAATGGATACTTACATGAAAAAGAATGAAATTGAACCCCTACCTTTCACCATACATAAAAATCAGTTCAGAATGGACCAAAGACATAAATGTAAGAACTAAAACTACAAAACTCTTAGAAGAAAACATAGGAGTAAATCTTCATGACCATGGATTAAGCAACAGTTTCTTAGATATGATACCAAAAACAAATCAACAACAACAAAAAAAACCCAATCAATTGAACACCATCAAAATTTAACTTTTGTGCTTCAAATGTCAGTATCAAGAAAGTGAAAAGATAACACCCAGAATTGGAGAAAATATTGGCAAATTATATATCTGATGAGGGGCTTGTATCAAGACTATATAAAGAACTCTTACAACTCAATAATAAAAAGATGAATAACCCAATTAAAAATAGGCAAAGGATTGGAATAGACATTTCTTCAAAGAAGATACACAAATGGCCAAAAAAGCACATGAAAAAAATGCTCAACATCATCAATCATCAGAGTTTGCAAATCAAAACGACTATTAGATACCATTTCACACCCACTAGGATGGCTATAATCTAAAACACAAAACAAGCGTTGGTGAAGATGTGGAGAAATTGGAACCCTCATACATTGCTAGTGAGACTGTAAAATAGTTCAGCTATTTGGGAAAATAGTCTGGCAATTCCTTAAACAGTTAAACATAGAGTTACCATATGACCCTTTAAATATACAAGTAGGTATCCATCCAAGAGAATTGAAAAGTTATGCCCACACAAGCACTTGTATATGAGTGTTCATAGAAGCATTATTCATAACATCCAAAAGGTGATAAAAACTCACACATCCATTAGCTGATGAATGGATAAACATAATGTGGTATATCTATAAAATGGAATATTATTCAGTAATTAAAAGGTAATTAAGGACATAGCAGGACATCATCAACAGGGTGACATAAACAGCTACTGAAAACCTTTCCCCAGATATTCAGTGAAGAAAAGGACAATTCTCACTTGTTCAGAACTCTGGAGGAAGGTATAGACTGGAGAAGCATCCCTCAAACACAGAACTGAAGAAAGAGAAAAATATCAGGTAGGAAGCGTGCATCCCAGTCATCTCTCTTCCCCCTTACTAGATCCCACACAACTGGGGAACAGCCCAGAGTCAGTGGCCATGATCCCTCCCAACTCCCACTGGAGACACAGAATATAAAATCCTTCACAGCAGTGAGAGAGATCCCCATGTATATCCGGACACAAAGACTCAAGCCCACAGGGACCCATGGCAGGACTTAAGCCATGGGGGAAGGTGGAATACAAAAGAGCAGTAAGAAAGAGCTTGCAAAATGGAGTATCAGAGGGAACACAAAATCTTCCATAAAAGCAGCAAGTAGCCAGGCAAAAACTACCAAAATCAACTGTTTGGGGGCCTGGGGGACAGGGGAGGACATTTCAATGCCCAGAGTCTGAGAGGGACAAAGAATCTGAGAAAACATGTACAGAGACAGTGATTCTGGCTGTGGGTCCTAGTGCCCATTCCCTACTCTTGAAGGAAGCAGCAGTGGGCAGACCAATCCTTGCCTGGGGGGTGGCGGCAGACTGGGATGGCTGTGGGAGTCCTCTTCTGCAAGTACACAGGGGGACAGAGACCCATATTGAGCCACATTTTGGCCAGCAAAGTGATGGCACAGGACCCCAGCAGTTTCAGCCCCACCCAGTCAGACAATGCCAGGCTCCAGGAGGTAAACAGCTTCTGAAGATGGTTAAGTCACTGAAGATTGCCATTGGTTGGGCAGGCTGGAAAGGGCAGGGGAGCTGCAGGGCTTTTCAGAGACACTCCAGACTCTATCCCAGGCCCATTGGAGCTGGTCTACACCACATGAATGAGTACCTGGCCCTATTTGGGCAGAGAAACATGGGTGACCCAACTGTCAAAATAGTACCCGAATACAAATCCAGGCAACAACTAAACCCTAGACAATAGAGAGAAATCAAAATTCAGAATAGACCCATCAATATAATCAGATGACCACATATCAGCAAAAAATCACAAGGCATGCTAAAACTCAAGAAGAAATGGCCCAGTTGAAGGAACAGATCAAAAAGTTGGAGGAGACACAGAATCTGGAAAAACTAATCAGAGATGTTCAAACAAATCTTAATCAGTTCAAAGAAATGAAGGAAATGTGTATAAAGAGATAAAGGATATTAAGAAGACACTATGAGAGCATAAAGAAAAATTGGAAAGAATACATAGAAAAATAACAGACATTATGGAAATAAAGGATACTCTAGATGAAATTTAAATGATTCCAGAGACACACAACAGCAGATTTGAGGCGGTAGAAGAAAGAATCAGTGAGCTAGAAGACAGATCAACTGAATTTGAACAGACAAAAGAACAAATGGAGAAAAAAGTGGAAAAAAAAGAGCAAATTCTCAGGGAATTGATTGACAAAACAAAGGGCACAAACATAGGTATCATGGGTGTCCCAGAAGGAGAAGAGAAAGGAAAGGGACCAGGAAGAATATTTGAAGAAATAATGGCTGAAAATTTCCAAACCCTTATAAATTACATAAATATGCAAATCCAGGAGGCTGAATGTACTCCAAACAATAGATTTGAATAGATTCACTCTAAGACACATATTAATCATACTGTCAAATGCCAAAGAGAAGGAGAAAATTCTGAAAGCAGTGAGAGAAAAGCTATTCACCACATACAAAGGAGGCCAAATAAGACAAAGTGCTGATTTCTCATCAGACACCATGGAGGGAAGAAGGGAGCAATATGAAATATTTAACATATGGAAGAGAAAAATTGCCAGCCAAGAATTCTCTATCCAGCAAAGCTGTCCTTCAAAAATGAGGGAGAGTTTAAAATATTCACAGTAAACAGAAGCTGAGAGAGTTCATTAATAAGAGTTTAGCCCTACAAGAACTACTAAAGGGAGTACTACCAGCTGAAAAGAAAATACAGGAGAAAGGGGTTTGGAGGAGGGGGCAGAACTGAAGAATTTTAGTAAGGGTAAATTAAAGGATAAAAAAGAGAGAGAAAAGCATATCTGACAAATAAAAACCAAGTGATAAGATGGATGAATTAAGAACTGCCTTTACAGTAATAACTTTGATTGTTAATGGAATAAACTCCCCAATCAAAAGACACAGAGTGGCAAAATGGATTAAAAAATATGATCCATCTATATCCTGTTTACAAGAGACTCATCTTAGACCCAAAGATACAAATAGGTTGAAAGCAAAAAATATATTATATGCAAGTAGTCATCAAAAATCTGGAGTAGCTATACTAATATTGGACAAAATAGACTTTAAATGAAAATATAAGAGATAAGGAAGGACACTACATATTAATAAAAGGGGCAATTCACCAAGGAGAAATAACAATTTTTAGAATTTATGCTCCTAATCAAGGAGCCCCAAAGTATATGAGGCAAACACTGGCAGAACTATAGGGAGTAATAAATGATTCTAACCTAATTGTGGGAGATTTCAACACACCACTCTCTCCAGTGGGTAGAACATCTAAAATGAGGATCAATAAGGAAACAGAGACCTAACAGATATATATTGAACATTCCACCCCAAAAGAGCAGGATATACATTCTTCTCAAGTGCTCATGGAACATTCTCTAGGATAGACCATATGCTGGGGCACAAAACAGATCTTAATAAATTTAAAAAGATTGATATTATACAAAGTACTTTCTCTGATCATAAGAGAATGAAGCTAGAAATCAATAACAAATGGAGAACTGGAACATACACAAGAATATGGAGGTTAAACAACATGCACTTAAACAATCAGTGGGTCAAAGAAGAAATTGCAAGAGAAATAAGTAAATATCTCCAGATGAATGAAAATGAGAAAATAGTGTCTCATAACTTATGGAATGCAGCAAGGGCAGTGCTGAAAGGAAAATTTATAGCCCCAAACACCTATATTATAAAGGAGGAAAGAGCTAACATCAGCAACCTAATTGAACAACTGAGAAATTGGAGAAAGAACAACAAACTAATCCCAAAGGAAGAGAAGGAAAGAAATAGCAAAGATTAGTGCATAAAAAATGAATTGGACAATTAAAAACAATAGAGAGAATGAATAAAACCCAAAGTTGGTTGTTTGGGAAGATCAATAAAATTGACAAACCCTTATCTAGACTGACAAAGACAAAAAGAGAGAAGCTGCAAATAAATAAAATCAGAAATGAGATGGGGGCATTACCACAGACCCTGAAGAAATTAATAAGATCATAAGTGGTTACTATGAACAACTGAATGCCAATAAGCTAGACAACTTAGATGAAATGGACTATTTCCTACAAACACACAAACAACCTACACTGACTCAAAGCCAGATTTCCCTTCAGAACCAGACCCCAGAGCCTGGGGGGAAACAGCCAAAAGAGAAACTAAAGAGAACACACCTCCTTACAACAGTTGGGAGTGACAGGCTGACAGGCACCACCTGCTGGACAGGTTAGGAAAAACACAATGACTGGAAACCTCACAGGAAAGTCTGTCATTCCTCTAAGATATACTCTAAATATAACCCCATTCTGAGACCTGAACCTGTTCTGGTCTGGGAAAACCTGACTGGGATAACCAAGGAAACCAAATGCCTAGACAACAGAAAACTACCATCTATACTAGGAAAAATGAAGATATGGCCCAGTCAAAGAAACAAACTTACACCTCAATCAAGATTCAATTGAGATATTGTTTCACTTTAATCAAACAATCTGTTAAAGATTTTCAAAGAAGTGTGCTGAATCAAATCAAAAACTGAATCAACAAGTTCAGGGAAGACATAACAAGAGATGAAGGCTACAAAGAAAACACTGGGTGAATATAAAGTAGAAATCAAAAGCTTGAAAACACAACTGGCAGAATCTATGGAAATGAAAGGCACAACACAAGAGATGAAAAACACAATGGAGACATACAACAGCAGATCTCAAGAAGCAGAAGAAAACACCCAGGAACTGGAGAACAAGACACCTGAAATCCTAAACACAAAAGAACAGATAGGGAAAAGAATGGAAAAAATGAGCAACGTCTCAGGGAATTGAATGACAATATGAAGAGCATGAATGTACATGTCATGGGTTTCCCAGAAGGAGAAGAGAGGAGAAAGGGGGCAAAAGCAATAGCAGAGGAAATAATCAATGAAAATTTCCCATCTCTTATGAAAGATATAAAATTACAGACCCAAAATAAAATAAAATAAAATAAAATAAAAACAAAAAAAATTACAGATCCAAGAAGCACAGTGTACCCCAAACAGAATTGATTCAAATTGGTCTATACCAAGACACTTAATAATCAGATTATCAAATGTCAAAGACAAAGAGAGAATCCTGAAAGCAGCAACAGAAAAGCAATTCATCACATACAAAGGAAGCTTGACAAGACTGTGCGCTTATTTCTCAGTAGAAACCATGGAGGCAAGAAAGAAAAGGTGTGATATATTTAAGATACTGAAAGAGAAAAACCACCAACCAAGAATCCTATATCCAGCAAAGCTGTCCTTCAAATATGAGGGAGAGCTTAAAATAGTCTCTGACAAACAGACAATGACAGAGTTTGTGAGCAAGATACCTGCTTTACAGGAAACACTAAAGGAAGCACTACAGACAGAAAGAAAAAGACCAGAGTGAGAGGTTTGGAACACAATTTTGGGTGATGGGGCACAGCAATGTGAGTACACTGCACAAAGATGACTGTGAGTATGATTGAAAGAGGAAGGTTAGGAGCATGTGGGACACTAGAGGGACAGAGGAAAGATAAAGACTGGGACTGTATAACTCAGTGAAACCTAGGGTGCTCAACAATTGTGATAAAAGGTACAAATATGTTTTTACAGGAGGGAGAACAAATGAATGTCATGCTTGCAAGGTGTTAAAAATAGGTTGGTATTGGGGAAAAAATACAATCAATGCCTAACTAGAGACTGTAGTTAACAGAAACACTGTATTATGCTTCCGTTAATGTGGAAAGGGCAATATACCAAAGCTAAATGCATTTGGGAGGGGGACATAAGGGAGGGGTAAGGGACTCTTGGCATTGGTGATGTTGTCTGATTCTTTTATTCTACTTTAGGTTAATTCTATCTTTCCTTTTGTTGCTTTTTAGCTGCCATGTTTTTTTTCTTTCTTTTTCTTTTGTCTACCTTCTTTGACTCTTCCTCCTTCTTTGTGGAAGAAATGGAGATGTCCTTATATAGATAGTGGTGATGGTGATGAAGACATAAATGTATGACTATACAGGAAACCATCATTTGTTTATTTAGGATGGAAAGTATGGTATGTAAAAAAATGGATTGATGAAGAAACCTTGAGGGCACTACATTGAGTGAAATAAGTCAGACACATAAGGACAAATATTGTATGGGCTCACTGATATGAATTAACTATAATATGTAAACTCATAGACATGAAATATAAGTTACCAGGATGTAGAATGAGGTTAAAAAATGGGGAGTGGTTGCTTACTATGAGCAGAATGTTCAACTAGGTTGAACTTAAGTGTTTGGAAATGGACAGAGGTGAAGGTAGCACATTATTGTGAGAATAACTAACAGTGATGAAAGGTATGTGAATGTGGTGGAATGTATGTCACCAGAAGGAAAGTTGGAGATTAAAAGATGGGAATGTATAAAACAGTGAATCTTGTGGTGGACAATGTCCATGACTATCTATACAAATATTAGAAATCTCTCTCATGAGCTAGAACAAATGTATGACACTATAACTAGACATTAATAATAGAGGGGTATATAAGGGAAAATACGTGTTGCAAAGTATGTACTACAGTTAGTAGTATTTTAACATTCTTTCATCAATAGTAACAAATGTACTATACCTATACTGTGAGTCAATAATGGAGGGGGGCTAGTTAGAGGTATGGGAGGATTTGAGTTTTCTTTTTTTGTCTTTATTTCTCTTCTGGAGTAATGAAAATGTTCTAAAAATTGAAAAAAAAATAATTGTGATGATGAATGCACAGTTGCATGATGGTACCATGGGCAATTGATTAAACACTTTGAATCTTTGGATAATTGTATGGTATGTGAACAATCTCAATAAAATTAAATTTAAAAAATAATAGTGCAATTGCAAAAATTGCTGTCATCAATAGTAACAAATGTTCCACACCAGTACAAGGTGTTTGTCGTGGGGTGTATGGAAATCCTGTATTTTTTTCATGATTGTTCTGTAAACCAACAACTTCTCTAATAAAAAAATTTAAAAGAAATTTTTTATTTTGTGCTAAATTGAAATTTACAGAAAAGTTACAAAGATAGTATAGAGAGTTCCTGTCTACTCATCATACAACTTCCCCTATTGTTAACATTTTACATTTTCATGGTACATTTGTCAAAACTAAAACTGGCATTGGTACATTGCCTTTTATTGAATAACAGATATTATTTGGATTATACCAGCTTTTCCATTAATGTCTTCATTCTGTTCCAGGATCCAATCCAGGGTAATAGTATAGTTTTTTAAATTTCATTTTCAAATTGTTTTTTCTGATATATAGAAATACAGTTGATTTTTGTATATTGCTCTCATTAACAATGACCTGGCTAAATTCATTCTTATAATTTATCTATTGATTATTTTGAATTTTCTAATCAGGCATATATTCTGAAAATAATGATGGTTTTAATTTTTTAATCAACATTATTGAGGTATACTTTACTTATAATAAAATGCACCCATTTTGACTGAACAGTTTGATGAGTTTTGACAAATCTATACACCTTGGACCCACCACCAAACTTAAGATACCTTGTGCTCCTTCTTAGTCAATCTTCACTATCCACTCCTGGCAAATCACTACAGATTTGTCTTTTCTAGAGCTTCATATAAATGGAATGAAACAACACGTAACCCTTTTTGTATCTGGCTTATTTTACTTTGCATTATGATTTTGAGATTCTTACATGTTGCAGTATATCAGTAGTTGGTTCCTTTTTAGAAAAATGTTTACACTTTATGGAGGTGTAATTGAAGTATACTAAACTGCACATATTTAAAGTGTACAATTTGATCAGATTTAACATATGTATATCCCTGTGAAACCATCAGCACAGTCAAGATATCATCCTTCAAAAGTTTGTGTGTGCCCCTTGGTAATCCATCCCTCTCTCCTCCATCATCCGCAGGCTTCCACTGGTCTGTTGTCTGTTGCTCTATGTTAGTTCACATTTTCTAGAATTTTATATTGATGGACTTATACTGTATGTACTTTTCTGGGCCTGGTTTCTTCACTTAGTATAATGATTTTGAGATTCATCCATTTTGATGAGTATCAATGATTTGTTCTTTTCAATTGATGAGTAGTATTCTATTATATGGATTTATCACAATTTGTTTTCCCATTCATCTGTAGATGGACATACAGGTTGTTTCCAGTTTGAGGGTAATACAAATAAAGCTGCTATGAACATTTGAGTACAAGTCTTTGTATGGACATAAGCTTTCATTTCTCTTGGGTAAAAACCTGGGAGTGTAATGGCTAGGTTGTATACATAGTAGGTTTAAGTTTACTATTTTGAGAAATTTCCAAACTGCTTTCCAAATTGGTTGTACAATTTAACATTACCACCAGCAATGTATGAGAATTCCAGCTTTTCCACATCCTCATGAACACTTGGTATTGTTAATCTTTTACATTTTAGCCATTCTACTGGATGCACAGTGGTTTTAATTTGCAATTCTTTGATGAGTAATAGTATTAAATATCTTTTAATGTCTTTGTTGGCCATTTGCATATTTTCTTTTGTGAAGTGTCTGTTCAAATCTTTTGTACATTTAAAAATTTTTTTCTTTGTCTTCCTATCTTTGAGTTGTAAATATTCTTTGTACATTCTTGAAGCAAATCTCTTATCTGATTTACATACTGTGAATGTTTACCCCTAGTTGGTGGCTTGCTTTTTCATTTTTTAGTGGTGTCTTTTGAAGAGCAAAAGTTTTTAATTTTGATAAAGTCCAATTTATCATTTTTTTCTTTTATTGTTTATGTTTTTGTGCTCTAAGAAGCTTTTGACTACCTCAGTGTCACAGAGATTTTCTTCTATTATTTTTCCTCTAGAAATTTTATAATTTTGTTTTACATTTAGGTCGATAATCCATTTTGAGTTTAATTTTTAGTATAGTGTAAGGTTGCAGTAGAGGTCCACCTTTTGCATAAGGATACCCAGTTTTTCCAGCACCATTGTTAAAAAAAGACAATAATTTCCTTATTGAATTACTTAGGTACCGTTTAAAAAATAATTTGAATTTATATTTGCACACATATATGTATCATTTATACATTGATTATGTATTAAAATTTTACATATATGAATATATGTATAGATAAACACACCATTTTGTTTCACTTATTTATATGTCTACTCTTAAATCAATACTATACTTTCTAGATTAGTACAGTTTGTGGTAAGACTTGAAATCACATAGTGTAAATACTCCAAGTTTGGCCTTTTTTGAAATTATTTTGGATATTCAAGGTCCATAGAATTTTCTTATAAATTTTAGAATCATCTTGTCAATTTCTACCAAAAAATGCTGAGATTTTTATTGAGTTTGCATTGAATCTGTAGATCAATTTGCAAAGAATGGACATTTTACAGTATTGAGTTTTTCCAATCCATGAACATACTATAGCTCTCCATTTGTTTAGCTCTTCTTTAATTCCTCTCAGCAATGTTTTGTACTTTTCAGTGTACAGGTCTTGCATATATTTTGTTAAATTTACTTCTAAGTACTTCATGTTTTTATGCTATTGTAAATGTTTTATTTTAAACCTTAATGTCTAATTATTCATTGCTAGTATATAAGATAATAATTGATTTTTAAATATTGATTTTGTATCTTGCAACCTTGGCAAACTCACTTATTTTTCTGGGGGAAGTTGTGTTTTTTTTGGGGGGGGGTTGTTTTTTTACGGAGGAAATGGAAGAAGTGAATATAGGCAACTCAGTCAAGACGTTTGACTATAATAAGGAATAGGTGGGAGATACCAGGCAGTTAGCTGAAAGGGTATTTGAGTTTGAGGGTTTTTTGTTTATTTGACTGGATGGTTTTCTTTTCTTTTCTTTCCTTTTCTTTTTTTATTTTATTAATAGGGAATTTTAAGTATGTTAAAAAGCTGATGGGAAAGACCCAATAGAGAGGGCACATTTTAATGTAGAAAAGAAAACTGTCATCAAATCTTTAATAATTTAAGGAGGGAATAGCATTTAGCTATTTGAAACATTCCCTCTCCCACTCACACATGCAGATTTCCCTACCTTACATCCTTCCAATAGACTCATATCACATTTATTGTTAAAGTCAACATTCATTGTTTAAATTATGAATATGTCAGTATCATCCACTACTGGGTCAAATAGTGTGCTATGATTATATTTCCTTTCTTATACATCCCTTTGTCTTCTAGAGTATGAGTTTATTCTTTTTTATATTTTTAAAAATTTTCTGAGTATCTATCACCAATGTTCTTTAAACTCTCCAAGAATACCATTTTTTACATGGCCAAAGACATCTGGAATTCTATCAGTTCCATTTTTTTAAGTGGAGACATTTGTCCTGCAGCCCTTCATCCTCTTGCTCCAATCTGGATTCATTGCCTCTAGGCCTGTTCCAAGCTATCATCTTAGTGTTTACTTTCATTCTCCTACTATGATGGATCTTCTATCTCTTGGTTTCCAAATAGTCCCTTCTCCTGGAGTACTTCCTATAGTCACTTCCTGAGAAAGAGTGCATGGGAGGTAAGTTTCCTAGGACCTTGAATACCTCAAAATTTCTTTATTGTACCTGAAGTTTTGATTAAAAATCTTTGGAGTATAAAATTTTTTTAAAAATGTAATGTTCTGTTAGAATTCTGAAAGCATTTTTCCATTTTTTTCTAACTTCCAGTTTGGCTGTCAAAAAGTCTAATGCCATTGTAGTTCCCCAACCCTTTGTATATAGCCTGTTTCCTTTCTATAAGCTTTTAATATCTCTTAGTTACCCCATTGTTCTGAATTTGTGTGATGATTTGCCATAATGTAGGTCTTTTTCATTTATTTATTTATTTATTTTTGTGTGTGTGTTCTCTGAATTTTTTTATTGTGGTGAAATATACATAACATGACACCATTTAAACCATTGACAATGTTGTACAACTTTCACCACTGTTTCCAGAACATTTTTATCATCCCAAACAGATTTTTTAAATTTATTTAGCTGGGTACTTGGGCCCTTGATATCTGAATACTCAGGTCCTTCAGCTCTGGGAAATTTACACTATTCCTTTTACAATTTCCTGCAATTCATTTTCTCTCTTCTCTCTTCCTGGAACTCCTATTGATTGAATTTTGGCCCTCTGGATTGTTTCTCCAATTTTTCTTCTCTTTCCTCTCCCAATTCCCAAGACTTTATCTTTTTGCATTACTTTCTGGGTAGGAGTTTTTTCAGTACAACTCTTCTAGTGATTTTTAAAATTCAGTTTTACTGTTTTTAATTTCTAGTAACTCTCTTGTTCTCTTTCCTTCTTTTCAAAGATCCTTGGATGAAATATCTTCTCTCTCTAAGGATATAGGTTTTTTAAAGATTTTTCTCTCTGTATTGTTTATGTTTCTTTTGAGTTTATCTTTCTCTTGGTGTGTGTGTGTATGGTTTCAGTCTTTCATGGTAGAAGCTTTACTCAAATGCCTGGTGGCTCTCTCTTACTTATTCATATTTTTAAATGGACATTTTTTAAAAATTCAGTTTTATTGAAATATATTCACATACCATACAATTATCCATGGTACACAATCAACTGTTCACAGTACGATCACATAGTTATGTGTTCATCACCACAACCTATTTCTGAACATTTTTGTTACATCAGAAAGAATCAGAATAAGAATAAAAATAAAAGTGAAAAAAGAACACCCAAATCATCCCCCCATCTCACCCTATTTGTCATTTAGATTTTATCCCCATTTTTCTACTCATCCATCCATACACTAGACAAAGGGAGTGTGATCCACAAGGTATTCACAATCACACTGTCACCCCTTGTAATCTACATTATTATATAATTGTCTTCAGGAATCCAGACCACTGGGTTGGAGTTTGGTAGTTTCAGGTATCCACCTCTAGCTATTCCAATACATTAAAACCTAAGAGGTGTCATCTATATAGTGCATAAGAATGTCCACCAGAGTGACCTCTCGACTCCACTTGAAATCTCTCAGTCACTGAAATTATTTCATCTCATTTTGCATCCCCCTTTTGGTCAAGAAGAAATTCTCAATCCCACAATGCTGGGTCTAGATTCATCCCTGGGAGTCATATTCTGCATTGCCAGGGAGATTTACACCCCTGGGAGTCGGGTCCCACGTAGCGGGGAGGGCAGTGAGTTCACCTGCTGAGGTGGCTCAGTTAGAGAGAGAGAGAGCCACATCTGAGCAACAAAGAGGTACTCAGGGGGAGACTCTTAGGCACAACTGTATGCAAGTTTAGCCTCTCCTTTGCAGTAACGAGCTTCATAAGGGCAAGTCCCATGATCGAGGGCTCAGCACATCAAACCACCAGTCCCAATGTCTGTGACAACATCAACACCAGTAAATGGACATTTTTTAAAGGCTTATTAACTGGCAGAATTCACTGCAGATGGTTGGGTAGGAACCCAGCTATTTCATTGGAAGAGCACCAGTTTTCAAAAGAGGCAGTCCTTGTTTGGCATGGTTCTGATATGCATCAATTTCAGTCATCATTGTTTAGTTAAATAACACCAGTCCCCCAACAATACAGTTCAAATTTCAGTTACCACATGTTCCAATTTGCTAAAACTGCTGAAATGCAATATGCCAGAAATGGATTGGCTTTTACAATGGGGGTTTATTAGTTCACAAATTTACAGTTTTAAGACCTTGAAAATGTTCCAATTAAGGCATCAAGGGTAAAATACCTTCTCTGAGGAAAGGCTTATGGCATCGAGGTTTCCTCTGTCACATGGGAAGGCACATGGCCAGAGTATGCTGGTCCTCTCCTGGGTTTAGCTTCTGGTTTCTGTGGCTTTCTCCATAATGTCTCTGAGCTTCTACCTTAGCTCTTCTCTTAGCTTCTCTCTCAACTTCTCCTGCAGGCAAACTCTGGATTACATATCTTAGTTTCTCTCTGCTCTCTGCTTGTTTCTCTTTAAGTATCTCTCTAGCATCTCTTGGCTCCTGTGGGTACTCCTGCTTCTCCCAGCAGCAAACTCTGGACTTCAACTTTTAGCTTAGCATCTCCAAACATCTTTCTGTCTGCATCTCCAAGTGTCTGGGTCTGTGTTGGCTCTGAGCTCTCTCTCTCTCCCTAATCTCTCTTAAGGACTCCAGTAAACTAATTAATACCCATGTTGAATGGGAGGGGTCACATCTCCATGGAAAAAATCTAAACAAAGTGTCCTACCTACAATTGGGTGGGTCACATATCCATGGAAACAACGTAATCAAAAGATCCCACCCACAATAAGTCTGCTCCCACAAGAGTTGATTAAAAGAATGTAGTCTTTTATGGGGTACATAACAGATTCCAAGCAGCACACCACAGTTTATTAATTGTAATTGGATAAAGTAAAAAGTTTGCTATCACTTCAGTCCACAAATCACTATGTAAATAACAAATGTGCATCAAGACCATGTCACGTCTTTCAAAGTCTGCCAGTGATTGGTTACTATGCATCTGTTATTCAGTTTGCCCACAGACAGCAAGGCATGTAGCTGTGCTGCCTCCTTGTCTCCCAGTGATAAACCCACATATTTTACAAAACTGGATAATCAAAAATACAGATGAAAATATAGCAAAGAGATGAGAAATAAATATGTTGGAAGTGAAATTTGGATGTGATTTGAAAATGGTGACAGTAAAGTGAAGATAGGACCAGACCTAAGCCTACATGAAATTACAATGCAAACAATATTGGAAAAGTCCATTGCATATAAAAACAAGGTAAAGTCATATGAGCATCTTTTAGTTTAAATTGCCCTAGGAACAGAAAACTGCTCATGGTTGGAATGGTGTGTTTGTTTCTACTTTGCATTGAAGACTATAATAAAAAAAAATCCCAATTAGTTTAGTTAGTATTCAGCCCAAAGCATTAAAGTTGGTTGCCGCATTGAAAAAAAAATGGTAATTACAAGCAGACCAAAGAAGAATCTTTTACTGCCAGTAAAGGCAGCTTTCATCATTTCAGAAGTTGGCATGAACTGATTAATGTTAAGCTATCTGGTGAAGCTGCTAGGACAGATAAGGATGTTGCTGAGAAATTTTCACTGAGGTTTAGTTAAGGGAGGTGTCTATAATGATCATCAACCATTTAATGTTGATAAGAAAGATTTTTTTGAAAGGCAACCCCATCAATAACTTATGTGACAAAAGATGAAGGATCATGACATGGCCATAATGGAGATACTCTAGATATACAGCCAGAGAAACAGTGAAGACAAACTTATTGACATAAGTGAGGAAAGTGGTCATGCCAAAAAAGATGAAGATGTCCCAAAAGGAGTGATGCTAGCAAAATCTTCACAGTAAAAGAACTGTTAGAGATATTTCACAAGATTGAAAGTGCAAAGGATAAAATATTGGAGGCTGTTCCAAACTTAGAAAGGAGTATGACAATATCCATGCCAAGGCATAGAAAAGATACTTGCTCCATATTTTAAGTTACATGAGAAGACGAAGGAAAACACTATTCAAACAACCCTTGGGGAGTATTTTACAAAAAAAAAAAAAACGCTCTAGTTTTCAAAGTTTTAAATCACAGTGTACTAAATAAATATTAGTTTCACTATTTTATTTTAATCCATTCCTGTGGGTTGAGACCTGTTGTAGGTGTGACCTTTTGATTGGGTTATTTCAATGGAGATGTGAACCACCTCATTCAATGTGGGTCCTAATCCCCTTACTGGAGTCCTTTATAAGAGGATAAAGGACACAGAGGAAAAGCCCAGAGAGCTCAAAGAAGCCCCAGAGAAGTTGAGAGACAAGGACACACCCACAGAAGCTGAGAGAGGAAGCCACTGAAGTCAGAAGCTGAAAGCAATGAAACCCAGGAGACAAGGACCAGCAGATGCCAGCCACGTGCCTTCCCATGTGGCACAGGTGTCCCAGATGCCAGCAGCCTTTCTTCAGGGAAGGTATTGTCCTGTTGATGCCTTAATTTGGATAGCTTCATGGGCTTAGAATTGTAAATTTGTAAGCTAATAAATCTCCGTTGTAAAAGCCAACCCATTTCTGGCATATTGAACTCCAGCAGCTTTAGCAAACTGAAACACCTATACTTTATAACTGACACTAAGAGAATTTTTAATGTTTTAACAAAAAATTTTAAAGGTCATTTTCCCCAATAATTATTAATATAATTGCATGGTTTCAGCTTACAATGGTCATTTTTATGGGTCCCACACTACTGTACAAAGCAAGACCTCCTATATCTCTAGAACTTTTGGGGGCCATTCAGTTTCTCTGGAGAGCAGTCCTTCAATCCTTTGTTTTATGACTATTTATCTGGCTGTTAACCATTCTTAGAGTTGAGTGGCACAAAAGTTATGGAGGCTGTCACCATTGTATATGTAGCTTCTTACTTACTCCTGCTTTTTCAAATGGTACCTCTACCCATGCACCTGATTTCCCCAAAATCAGTCTTCTGGTTCAGTCTCTCCAAGGAATAAATCTCCTATCTCTTATATGGGATGGGGGAAGTGACTCAGAGTTGTAACTCTTTCTTATACAGGCTTTCAACCAAACTTCCTCTTTCAGCACCACTCTTTTCCCAACCTAACTTTACTCAGTAACTAGTGCTTCCTATTTTTTAGCCTCTCTGGGATTCTGTGGGTAGATTGGGTTGCTTCTCATCAGCACCATCCTTTGCATGGACTTTTCAGCTCTGCTAACTCCTTCAACTGCTTTCCATCTTCCAAAAATTCATTTACATTTCATCCTCTGTGGTCTCCTTTTCTGATCTCTTCATTCTCATAGGCATATACCTTTGAAAAATTTTTCTTCACTCCCATTTTCCTGGGGTTACAAGAGGGAATGTGTGTTCAATGTGCCATATTTAACTGTGAGGCTCTATATCATAAATGTTTAGTGATCCCAGTATGCCTTATTATGTAACTCCTTTGACAGTGCTTGGGTGCTCGGGTCATGACAACAAGAAAGTAGATAATACCATTCATTCAGAATTACATTTTTACCAGACAGGTACAGCAAAGATTCAGAGGGGCAAGAGATTTGGGCATAGTGGCAAGATATTGAAATACTGAACCATGAAATATAAGCTGAATATGAGTGGAAGAAAAGAAAAATGTAAGACTGAAGTATTGGTAGAAAATTAAGGAGTCAATATATGTAATCAAGAAGGAGAATAATTTGTGTTTGAGTTACTGATTTCGGAGGTTGAACAGTCATGGGTGGCAAGGTCATTGGAATAAGGTACCAAAGGACTGAGGCCAGTTGACATGTCATTCACATGGATGGTGAAGTCATACAAGATAATGAGTAAACGTCTTTGTAGCTAAAGTGGCCTTTTGGAGGGCAACAAAGACAACCAAAACAAATGAGAATAAGAAGGAACAATCTCTTGTTTCAGTTAGGAATTTGTTGGACTTCTAGTGACAGAAAACCCAAAATAACCATGCTTAAACAACATAGTTTATTTCTCTCTCATGTAAATGTCAGTCTCATGGTGATTTTGTCCCATGATATCCTCAGGGATCTAGGTTTCTTTCAGCTCAATGGTCTACCATCCCTGTAGTATTGCCCTTGTCTTCATGGTTGAAGGTGGTGGTCTAGAGTTCCAACCATCACATCAGAATTTTAGACATTAGGATTAAGAAAAGTTCAAAGAAGAGGCAGAGACCATGTATAGCTTTCTTAACACAGGTTACTAGAAACTGACAAATATCGCTTAAGCTAACATCCCACTGTCCCAAACTTTATATACCACCAGTTTACACCCCCCAAATACTCTTAGTTAAAAGGGAAGTTAGGAAATAGAACATTTTTTCCTGGGCAGACATGTACCCAGCTAAAATTTCTGTTATGGAAGAAAAGGAGAATCAATATTGGGGTACAACCATCAGGGTCTGCCACAACCCTGGAAATTGTGTATGAGGTGAGAAAAGGAATAAAATATTTTCACTGGGGAGGAATATTCCAATATTAAGTAATGTTCAAAACTAATCTTAAATTGTTTATATGCGTCAATATTGCCTCACTTTCATCAAAAAGAAAGTAAGTACTTTGTGTTCTTAACAGAAAAGTCAACAGTAACTCAGAGATATGCTGAATTAAATAATTAGCCCTTTAGAGTTACCAAGAGGTTTGTGGATCTTTACTCTCTTAAATAATAAAGGCTACCAAGTAGTCTGAAAAAACACCACGCCCCCCCCCCCCCAAAGATATCCCTGTCCTAATCCCCGGAATTTGTGAATGTTACCTTCTATGGTGAAACAAAACAAAACAAAAACAGGTCTTTGCAGATGTGATTAAATTAAAGATCCTGGATTATTTGAGTGGGTCCTAAATGCAGTCCCATGTATTCTTATAAGTGGAAGGCAGAGAGAGATTAAACACACAAACAGAAGAAGACAATTGACCACAGAGGCAGAAATTGGAGTGATTAGGCCACAAGCCATGGGAATGCTTCCAGGAGGAGCACGGCCCTGCTGACCCATTGATTTGGGCCCAGTGAAATGGATTTCAGACTTCTGGCCTCCAGAACTGTGAAAGAATAAACTCCTGTTATTTTAAGCCACCAAGTTTGTGATACTTTGTAACAGCAGACATAGAAAACCAATACAGCTACCATTCACTGCTCATTTAATATGTGCTATGTACCGTGCTAAGTATTTTACATGCATTATCTCATTTAATCTTCACAGTGACCCAGAGAAGTACATTCTATTGTTAACCCCATTTTACAGATGGTGAAACTGAAGTTTAGAATTAATAACTTGTCCAATATCATACAACCACTCAATGGTAGATCGAGGAAGCCACCCCAAATCTCTGTGGCTCTAGAGCCGATGCTCTTAACCTCTATCCAATATTACATTTAGAATATCCAGTTTCAGGGTCTAGGGAAAGGGTCCCTGAAAGAATAGAAAACAGGATAGGGAAGTTTGGATGGTAAAGGGAGAAGGCCAAGTCACAGGTAATAACTGGAAATTCTCTGTGTACATAGACTAACAAAGCAGCTATTCATTTAGTCATCTATCCATTCTACAGATATTTACTGATTGTCTATTATATACTAGGCACTCTGCAAGATGCTGTGGAGGTAGAGACGATGAATGACTGAACATCTCCACTTGAACCTCTCTTATCGTCTCTGACCCAGAGTGAACCACAGAAGCTTTCACGGGCAATACTGGTCAAAGACACTGTGCCACCTCCCTGTTGAAGACCAACTGGACCTTTATTCATTCCCAAACCCAGCCATCCAGCCCTCAAGTCACCAAAGACTCCCAGTCAAGGAAGGTCAGACTCAAGGGCAAACCTCTCTGATGTACTTCTCACTCTCCAGCCTCTCCTCAATCTAGGAGCAATTACAGGCTTTTTTTAAGCCTCCTTTCCACTGATAGCCACATGGTCCTGAACTGTAAGGCTCATCCTGCTTTGGAAAGGGGTTTTCTGAACAGAGTTTTCTTGAAAACTCTCAAATATCCAAGAAAGACCTAGGAATAATTTAGAGGCAAGTGCTGTTCTTTGCTGCTCTGCCCCACCACACAGCTTCCTGAACACCTATACTTCCCTTCTTACTGTATTACCCCACACATTCAATTGATGAAACCAATCAAGCAGGAATAGATGACTACAGCCATGTGTGTGTGTGAGCTTGGCCCATTTCCCAGTATGTAGACAGACTTATGATAAAGCTTCCATGAATCATTGCATTGCAAAAGAAAGAACTGCACACAAATTGACCTTTTATAATTTTAAGAGCATCACCGAGGACTTTTTAGGCATGAATGCAATGGAAGAAGCCTCAAAGAAAAAATATAGATGGATGTGACAAAGTCAAAATCAAAAACTAATGTGTAGTAAAACACACACACACAGACACAGACACTGCTAGTGGTAGATAAATAGGTACACCTTTCTTCATGGGCAGTCTGGCATATGCATTAAAAGCCTTTCAAGCAGGGCAAGGTGGTGGCATTGGGAGGTGTGGAATTTAGTTATTCCTCTGGAACAACTAGCATATAGGCAGGAACTAGTACATAGTCTGGAACAACTGTTGGGGGACATCAGTGACCAAAGAAGCATCAGACATCAGTATGGAGTGGGTGGAACAGCTGAGACCACAGCATAAGAACTATCAGTAAAGTTCCCCAAACTGTGGAGCTGGAGCCCCACCCCCACTGGCACAGCAGTCAGTTGGAAGACTTCCCTGTGGGAAAATGAAGCAGTCTACTAGGAGGAAGGGAAGGTAGCTCAACCAAGCTCCAACTGCAGTTATAATTAATGAATTTGTACTACTGAATACAAGCTACGAGCACAGATAAACCCGGAGCAAGCAGGAAAGGAAACCGGAGATTTCTCCCTGCGGAGAGGAGGTGGGGCTGACAGAAAAAATACAAAAATTAATAAAAACGTGCTTTTGGAATCAGCTGAGCTCAGATTACTGGAAAAGGGCTGTGTCCCTAGAAAAGGGGCACATAGATCTGGGCAGAACTCTGGTTCTTGATTGGTAACAGGTGAGGGGGGAGGAGTACTGGAGACTGGATCTGAAAAGGGGTTTTCTCTCTTCTTTCCTTTTTTTTCCCTCATTCTGAGTATCTCATTAGAGAAAGCCTCAAGCATTTTCGATTGTCAGTCCTTACTCAAGCAAGGGTGGAGTTAAGATAGAGAGTCAAAGAAAAAAGTCAGTTGTAGGAGATAAATCCCCAAACGGCTTATCTTCCATAAGGAAAGGGGGAGGTGGGGCCCAGCTCAACTGGCTGCCCTCCTTCAGAGAACTCAGACCCTAGGGCCTGGGGAAAAAAAAACAGAAACACCTTAAGCTTGGCTGCTGGCACTCTTAGCCCCTGGCAGCTATGGGGTCTACTGAGAATTAAAGGCAATGCACTTCTTTACACTGGTGGTGTGCCAGTTTGGATGTATTATGTCCCCGCAAACTCCATGTTCTTTGATGCAATCTTGTGTGGGCAGATGTATTAGTGTTGACTAGGTTGGAATTCTCTGAGTTTTTCCATGGAGATGTGACTCAATCAACTGTGAGTGAAGCATTTGATTGGATAATTTCCATGGAGGTGTTACCCCACCCATCCAGGGAGGGTGCTAATTGGAACACTGGAGCCATATAAAGGAGTTCACAGAGAGAAAGTCCTCAGAGCAACTGAGAGTGACATTTTGAAGAGGAGCTGCAGCTTAGAGAGACATTTTGAAGATGGCCGTTGAAAGCTGACATTTTGGAGAAAGCCATTTTGAAACAGTCTGGGAGCAAAGGAAGAAGACACCAGCTATGTGCCTTCCCAGACAACAGAGGTGTTCCAGACATCATTGGTCATCCTTCAGTGAAAGTACCCTTTGTTGATGCCTTACATTGGACAGTTTATGGCCTTAACACTGTAACTTTGTAACCAAATAAACCCCCTTTATAAAAGCCAATCCATTTCTGGTATTTTGCATTCTGGCATCATTAGCAAACCGAAACAACTGGGGAGCTGCAGGCTGACAAGTGCCACCTGCTGGGCAATATAGGAAAAGCACAGTGTCTAGAGGCCTTACAGGAAAATCTGACAACTTGCTGGGTCTCATCCTCAGGGAAACCTGATACTGATTACACCCTCTTCCTGAGACCTAGGCCTGTCTGGCCTGGGAAAATCTGATTGGAGTAATCAGGAAAACCAGATTCCTAAACAACAAAAAATTTATGAATCACAATAGAAAAAAATGAAGATATGGCCCACTCAAAGGAAAAAACTTACACTTCAAATTAGAGACAGGAATTTAAACAACTAATTAAAGATCTTGAAACAGGTATGCTAAATCGATTCAAAAATCAAATCAACAAATTGAGGAAAGATATGGCAAAAGAGATGAAGGATATAAAGCTATTAGGCAAACATAAGGGAGAACTTGAAAGTTTGGAAAAACAATTTACAGAACTTATGGGAATGAAAGGCACAATAGAAGAGATGGAAAACAGTGGAGACATAAAACAGCAGGTTTGAAGAGGCAAAAGAAAGGATTGGTGAACTAGAGGACACAGCATCTGAAATCCTACACATAAACAGTTGGGGAAAAGAATGGAAAAATATGAGCAGGGTCTCAGGGAATTGACTGACAACATGAGGCAAATGAATATACATGTCATGGGTGTCACGGAAGGAAAACAAAAGGGAAAAGGGAAAGAAAGAATAATGGAGGAAATAATCACTGAAGATTTCCCATCTCTTTTGAAAGACATAAAATTGCAGATCCAAAAAATGCAGCATATCCCAAACAGAATAGGTCTGCATAGACATACTCCAAGACACATAATAATCAGGACATCAAATGTCAAAGACAAAGAGAGAATTCTGAAAGCAGCAAGAGAAAAGCAATCCATCACATACAAAGAAAGATCAATAAGACTATGTGCAGATTTCTCAGTAGAAACTATGGAGGTGAGAAGGCACTGGTTTGATATATTTAAGATACTGAAAGAAAGAAACTGCCAACTAAGAATTCTATATCTGGCAGGAGGTGGGGCAAGAGGGCAGAGTGGTGAGGAGCAGAATATTGTCTCTCCCCTAGAGCAGCTGGCAATTACCCAAGAACTATATGAAACTGTGTTTTCGGGGTCTCCAGTAACCAGTCACACATTGGACACAAGTTTGGAATTGGAGGAAAAGCTGAGATCGCAGCGAACATTTTAAGTTCCCTGGACCAGGGGTCTGGCACCCCTCCCTACCCAGGCCTCACAGACTGTCTTGCTGCTGGCTCCCTGAAAGGGGGGGAGGGGACAAAAAACCAGCAATCTGCTGAGGGCAAGAAGGGAGGATCAACCCAGCCTCGACTGAAGAATTAATTAACAAATAAATTAATTAACTAACTTTGGGAGCTGGGGTGCTAAAGAAGGGCTGGGCTCCGAGAAGTGGGGGCACGTAAAACCAGGCACCCATTCATAGACTCCAAAAAAGCCATTTTTCCCCCTACATTTTGTCCCTTATGGCTTCTCACTGATCCCTTATCTTTTTGCATTTCAGTAGCCCCCGGCAGGGGTAGAACTGAAGTGGCTGGAGAGTAATTATCAGACAATAGCCAAAAGCATATCTTTAAATACTCTATTCTGACACTGACAAAACTTCCAGGCTGGGGAAAGACTTTTAAAAGAGATTCTTTTTTTTTTCCTTTTTTCTTTTCCTTGATTTCTTTTCTATCTTTTTTTTTTTAATCTGAAAGTAATATATGTGGTTATTTTCTATCGGAAAGCCCAGGTTGAGGGACTAGGCTGGGCTTGGGTAGACAGAGTACCCACAGTGTCTTTGAATTCTGTATTCACTACTGAAGGCCTCCACCACCGTCTTTAATTGGCAACTCAGGCTGACCAAGGAATCTACCTGGAGAGGCCTCAAAGAGGAGAGGGGAGAAGAGAATAGTGCCCCTGAGAGACAACTGGAGTTCTGAGGATTGGGAGAGTGGAAGGAGGTCCAGCTCAACTGGCAGTCCTCCTTCTGGGAATTCAGATCCCAGGGGCTGGAATTCAGATTCCGGCTTCAGTCAGCCACGCCCCTGACAGGATCAGAGACCACAGGAGAACTAAAGGCTCCATACCTCCTTACACTGGTGGGCGAGCTGCGGGCTGGCCAGCGCCACCTGCTGGACAGGAGAGGAAAAGCACCAATTCTAAAGGCCTCATAGGAGGGTCTCATTCTCAGGAAAACTCCATACCCTCCCAATGAAACCTGGGCCTCACTAGACTGGGAAAATCTGACTAGGGTTGACCATATCTGAGGAGACCCACTCACAAAAAGGTTACATAGAGGCAGAGCAAGAAATGGATAAAACAAGAGGGGAAAAATTCTGATCAACTAAATAGAACCTAAGTTAGAGGTCTAGAATAAGTTGAACTAAATAACAGAGGCCAGAAAACAAAGCCAACCAACAAGAAAACCACTAGGTAAAAGACAGAAAACAAGCTTCAAAATAAACTAATCAAGAAAATCAGATGCCTAGACAACTTAAGATAACAAGCCATACCAGGAAACACGAAAACATGGACCAGCCAAAGGAACAAACTAATACCTCAGCTGAGACACAGGAGTGGAGGCAACTAATGCTAAATAAATTTGATGAAATGAAGGAAGATATAGCAAAAGAGCTGAAGGGTATAAAGAAGACACTGGCTGACCATAAAGAAGAATTCATAAACTTAAAAAACCAAATGGCAGAACTCATGGGAATGAAGGCCACAATGGAGGAAATGAAAAACACAATGGAGGGACACAACAGTAGATTTGAACAGGCAGAAGAAAGGATCAGTGAACTGGAAGACAGGTCATTCGAATTCATACACACAAAAGAACAGATGGTGAAAAAATGGAAAAATATGAGCAGGGTCTTAGGGAGATGAGTGACAACATGAAATGCACAAATATATGTGTTATGGGTATCCCAGAAGGAGAAGAGAGGGGAGAAGGGGCAGAAAGAGTAATAGAAGACATATTCACTGAAAATTTCCCAACTCTTATAAAAGGCAGAAAATTAGAGATTCAAGAAGTACAACGTACTCCAAATAGAATAGATCCCAGTAGACCTACTCCAAGACACTTACTGGTCAGATTGTCCAATGTCAAAGACAAAGAGAGGATTCTGAAAGCAGCAAGAGAAAAGCAATCCATCACATACAAAGGAAGGTCAATAAGACTATGTACAGATTTCTCTGCAGAAACCATGGAGGCAAGAGGACAGTGGCATGATATATTTAAGATACTGAAAGAGAAAAACTGCCAACCAAGAATTCTATATCCAGCAAAACTTTCCTTCAAAAATGAGGGAGAGACAGATGTGGCCCTCTCTCTCTCTAACTGAGCCATCTCGACAGGTGAACTCGCTGCCCTCCCCGCTACGTGGGACCCGACTCCCAGGGGTGTAAATCTCCCTGGCAACGCAGAGTATGACTCCTGGGAATGAATGTGGACCCGGCATCGTGGGACTGAGAGTATCTTCTTGACCAAAAGGGGGATGCAAAATGAGATGAAATAGTTTCAGTGGCTGAGAGATTCCAAATGGAGTCGAGAGGTCACTCTGGTGGACAATCTTATGCACTATATAGATAACACCTCTTAGGCTTTAATGTATTGGAATAGCTAGAAGTAAATACCTGAAACTACCAAACTCCAACCCAGCAGTCTGGACTCCTGAAGACAATTATATAATAATGTAGATTACAAGGGGTGACAGTGTGATTCTGAAGACCTTGTGGATCACACCCCCTTTAGCTAGTGTATGGATGAGTGGAGGAATGGGGATAAAAACTAAAGGACAAATGGGGTGGGATGGGGGGATGATTTGGGTGTTCTTTTTTCACTTTTATTTTTTATTCTTGTTCTGGTTCTTTCTGATGTAAGGAAAATGTTCAGAGATAGATTGTGGTGATGAATGCATAACTATGTTATCATACTGTGGACAGTGGATTGTATACCATGGATGATTGTATGGTGTGTGAATGTATTTCAATAAAACTGAATTTAATAAAAAAAAGAATTCTATATCTGGCAAAACTGTCCATCAAAAAGTGAGGATGAATTTAAAATATTTTCAGACAAACAGACACTGAGAGAGTTTGGGAAAAAGAGATCTGCTCTATAGGAACTATTAAAGGGAGCACTACAGGCAGAGAGTAAAAGATAGGAGAGAGATTTGGAAAACAGTGTAGAAATGAAGACTATCAGTAAGAGTAAAAAGAGAGGGAGAAAAAAATAAAAATAAGACATGATATATACAATCCAAAAGATGGTAGACAGTAGACATTACACTGGGTGAAATTAGCCGGAAACAAAAGATACTCTATGGACTCACTAATAAGAACTAAGATTGATTAGCAAAACTTGAGAGTTAAAGTTGAGAACACAGGTTGTCAGGAGATAGAAAGAAGTTAGAAAATGGGCATTGGCTGCTGAAGGAATACATAAGGGCCAACAGGATTGATTGTATACATCCAGAAGTGAATAGCATAATACTGTGTGATGGTAGCACAACATTATAAGTACTCTGAACATAGCTAAGTGTGAGTATGGTTGAAAGTGGAAGACTAGGGGCATTTATGACACCAGAAGGAAATATACCAGATAAAGACTGGGATGTACAACTTAGTGAAACCTAGAGTGGTCAATGATGGTGATTAAATGTACAAATATAAGAATGTTTTTAAAAGAGGGAGAACAAATGAATGTCAACATTGCAAGTGTTGAAAATTGGATGGTATACGTTAAAAACACAATCAATGCAAATTAGAGTCTATATAGTTAACAGTAACTTTGTAAGATGCCTCCATTAATTATAACAAAGGCAATATACCAAAGCTAAATGTCTATAAGAAGGGGAAATAAGGGAGTGATATGGATTCTTGTTGGTGGTGGTGTTGTCTGACCTTTTCATTGTCTTTTATTTTTATTTTTTTCTATCTTTTACAATTTTATTCTTCATGTTTTTTTCTCCTTTTCCTCTTTCTTTGAGGAAAAAATAGAAATGTCCTCATATAGATTGTGGTGGTGAATACATAACAATGTGATTATACCGAGAATCATTGATTGCTTAGAATGGATTGTACGGTCTTTGAATAAAACTGTTTAAAAAATAAAGAGGGATACAAGTGCTGGAGAAAACATGGAGAGAGGGATGTACCTTTTCATTGTTGATAGGAAAGTATAATGGTGCAGCCTATGTGAAGGGCAGTGTGGTGGTTCCACAGGAAGCTAACTACGGGGTTGCTGTATGGTCCTGCAGCCCTGTCACTGGGTATGTACTTGGAAGAACTGAGAACAGGGACATGTATGGACATTGTACACTGGTGTTTATGGTAGCAGTATTCACAATTTGCATCAGATGGAGGTGACCTAAATGTACATCAACTAATAAACTGAATGGTGAACTGTGGTGTATACATACAATGGAATATTGAATGGTGGCAAGAAGAAATGAAGTTGTGAGGTACGCAACTAGGTGAATGGACCTTGAGGAGAGTATGTTGAGTGAAAGAAGCCAAAATTGAAAAGACAAACATTATAATGCCTTACTAATGTGGACTAACTTTAATGTGCAAACACTGAGAATTGAATTTGAGAGCATAGGTTATAAGAGGACAGCTTATGGTAAAGGTTCCTAGAATGTAAGCTCTTATGGCAGTTATAGCTATTCATGAGTTGTAGTGGTTATCTCTAAATTCTGAGATGCTGAGCTGCTTGTGTATAACCTGGTCAGTCCCTGGAACCTCTGGTAGCTGTGTGATACCTGAGACTCAGAGCCAGAGTTTGGCAGCTATGAATGTCAGAATCACCCCAAACAGCAAATGTTAAAGAAGCTGAAAAAGAGATCAGATTTTAAGTAGAGAAAAGAACAAAATAGACTTTGTTAGGACTAAGGTAAACCAGATTAAAGGAAAAAAGGATGATATTAACTGTGTTTTAAAACTTCAACTTCTGTGTGAAACCAAAGGAAGAGATGTTTATTTGGTGCAAAATCTATATTTTCTGTAACACACTATATAATGTAACTTGTATGGTCAGTTTACTCAAACACCATAATTGCATGGAACTTTGAATAGGGGGTGAGATCTGATTGGTTTGTACAGGTTAGCCTGAAACCCCAATACATCCCAGAGTAATTTGAGCAGAGAATAAAAAGTATTCGCAAAGTCGTCTTGAGGGACTGGGGAAAAATTGGAGATATTAACCTTCCCCTCATGGGGATTTCCTGATATTCTCACAAGCATTGGGGACTACCAATTTAGAAGGCCATTCCCTTGATCTCGGGGCTTGCCATTATGAAGCTTGTTACTGCAAGGAACAGGCTAAGCCTACTTATAATTGTGCCTAAGAGTCACCCCCAGAGAAACTCTTGTTGCTCAGATGTGGCCCTCTCTCTCTCTCTCTCTAAGCCAACACTGCAGGTAAACTCACTGCCCTACCCTGTACGTGGGACATGACTTCCAGGGATGTAAATCTCCCTGGTAATGCAGGACGTGACTCTCAGGGATGAACCTGGACCCAGCATCATGGGATTGAGGAAGCCTTCTTGACCAAAAGGGGGAAGAGAAATGAAACAAAACAAAGTTTCAGTGGCTGAGAGACTTCAAATGGAGTTGACAGCTCATTCTGGAGGTTATTTTTATACATTATATAGATATCCCTTTTTAATTCTTAGTGTATTAGAATAGCTAGAAGGAAATAACTGAATCTGTTGAACTGCAATCCAGTATCCTTGATTCTTAAAGATGATCATATAACTACATAGCTTGTATGGGATGATTGTGTGACTGGGAAAACCTTGTGGCCCACACTCCCTTTATCCCATGTATGGACAAATGAGTAGAAAAAGGGGGAGAAAAAAATTAATGAATAATGGGGGGGGGAGTATGAGATGTTTTGGGCATTCTTTTTCACTTTTATTTTTATTTTTATTCTTCTTTTTATTTCTTGGAGCAATGAAAATGTTCAAAAACTTGATTGTGGTGATGAATGTACAACTATATGATGATACCATGAATAACTGATTGCATACTTTGGATGATTTGATGTTATGTGAATATATCTCAATAAAATTGCCTTTAAAAAAAAAAGCCTTTCAAATGTGCTTACCATGTAACCCAGCAATCCCCCTGCTAAGAATTTATCTAAATGGAATAAACATGTATAGGCACAAAGATTTTGCTATGAGGCTATTTATCTCAGCTTTAATTGTAACAATTAAGATTGAAGCAACCCAAATGTCCAATAGTAGAGGAATGGTAAACTGACATGATGAAATATAATGCAAATATTAAAAATCATGTTTTTGGAGAATAATGTCATGGAAATTATCATAATATAATTAGGTAAAGAAAGCAGGATACAAAACTGTACACTGAGAATAGTTTTTAATGGAAAAAGTATATATGCTCATTAATTCAACAAATACTTATTGAGGATCTGCTATGTACTGGACACAGTAATAGATTCTGAGGATATCAGGGGGGCAAACAGCCACAGTCTTTGCCTTCATGGAGGAAAAGAGACAAGAAACAAATATACCAAAATCTAAATCATTAAAGGTACCTATTTCTGGTTGGGATTAAGGGTGATTTTGATTTCTTATTTATACCTCTCTATATTTCCATAATTATATATTACTTTCACAATCAGAAATGTTATTTAAAACAGCTTCCTTCAAATTGAGTCCTGCTACTATGACTTTACATATTGTAAAGCCTAATATATAAAAATACCTTGTATTTAAAGAGCTCAGGACAATTTGGACCACTGCCATGGCCATCAATTCATTTGATATTTGCAGCAGTCCTGTGGAAATCTGTAAGGCAGGGAATACTGTCCCCATTGTATAGATAAGGAGATGGAGGCAGAGAAATGAAGTGATTGCCCTGGGAAATAGAGTTAGTTCGGAACAGAATCTAGCCCTAAAGCCAGGTCTCAGAGCTGTTTTAGCTTTATTGTGTTTCCCTGAAGGTGTTGCGATGGAAAGGGGCCTCACAGAGCTTTGATGCAGATTCTTTTCCAGACATCTCATCCACTCCCAAGACCCTGTTGTTTTTCCCTCTTTTCCCAAATGACTGAATTCTAAGGGAATTCCCAAATAAGCAAGAGTAATGGTTAAATCATTTTACCTTGTAGCCTTTCAAAATTTTAAACCATAAAATCACTGGAGAGAAGGGACTTCAAAAGCATCCCAGCCTTCCATACAATTCAGAAGACTGCCTTGAACTGTCTTTCTGTCTTTCTCTTCCTTCCCACCTCTTTTGGGAATCCTGCTACTTGGCTGACTGATTGAATAAACAAACTAGATTGGGAGTCTTCTGTCTGGTAATGGTGTCGTGTCTGAACACTACACTTTCCATGCTATTTGCGTTTTTTTTAATTCAGTTTTATTGAAATATATTCACAAAACATACAGTCATCCATGGTATACAATCAACTGTTCACAGTATGATCATATAGTTATGCGTTCATCACAATCTATTTCTGAACATTTTCCTTACATCAGAAAGAATCAGAATAAGAATAAAAAATAAAAGTGAAAAGAGAATACCCAAACCATCCCCCCATCCCACCCTATTTGTCATTTAGTTTTTACTCCCATTTTTCTACTGATTTTTTTTCAATTTTTTAACTTTGTTTATCAAAAAATTAAAAACAAACAGGCAAACAACAACCAAAAACACCCCACAACATTTCAAACAAAGCAATGGATTAAGGAAAACAAATAACCTAAAATAACTACTTTGCTTCCAATATGTTCCTACCATACCCCAAGAAAATTATTAAATCATGTCCAAACAGAGGAGTAAGAAAAACAAATAATCTAAAATAACTACATTGCTTCCAACATGTTCCTTCCATACCCCAAGAAAATTAACAACCCCTAAGAAAACAAAGGAATAAGAGAAAAAAAAAAACCTAAAATAACTCTATTGCTTCCAACATGATCTTACTATATCCAAGAAAGTTTACAAACCATAATCATTCCTGAGCATTCCCATAACATTGAGATTACCCTCCATAGTTTATCTGTTCTTATTAGATTATCATTCCCCCTCCACTAATTGGTATCTCTAGGTCCCCTACATTCTACAGTATAAAACATTGTACATTTTTCACAGAATTCACATTAGTGGTAACATACAATATCTCTCTTTTTGTGCCTGGCTTATTTTGCTCAGCATTATGTCTTTTTTTTTTTTAATCTTCATTTTATTGAGATATATTCGTATACCACGCAGTCATACAAAACAAATCGTACTTTCGATTGTTCACAGTACCATTACATAGTTGTACATTCATCACCCAAATCAATCCCTGACACCTTCATTAGCACACACACAAGAATAACAAGAATAATAATTAGAGTGAAAAAGAGCAATTGAAGTAAAAAAGAACACTGGGTACCTTTGTCTGTTTGTTTCCTTCCCCTATTTTTCTACTCATCCATCCATAAACTAGACAAAGTGGAGTGTGGTACTTCTGGCTTTCCCAATCCCCTTGTCACCCCTCATAAGCTACATTTCTATACAACTGTCTTCGAGATTCATGGGTTCTGGGTTGTAGTTTGATAGTTTCAGATATCCACCACCAGCTACCCCAATTCTTTAGAACCTAAAAAGGGTTGTCTAAAGTGTGCGTAAGAGTGCCCACCAGAGTGACCTCTCGGCTCCTTTTGGATTCTCTCTGCCACTGAAGCTTATTTCATTTCCTTTCACATCCCCCTTTTGGTCAAGAAGATGTTCTCCGTCCCACGATGCCGGGTCTACATTCCTCCCCGGGAGTCATATTCCACGTTGCCAGGGAGATTCACTCCCCTGGGTGTCTGATACCACGTAGAGGGGAGGGCAGTGATTTCACCTTTCAAGTTGGCTTAGCTAGAGAGACAGGGCCACATCCGAGCAACAAAGAGGCATTCGGGAGGAGGCTCTTAGGCACAACCATAGGGAGGCCTAGCCTCTCCTTTGCAGCAACCGTCTTCCCAATGGTAAAACCTGTGGTAGAGGGTTGAACCCATCAAACCACCAGTCCCCTATATCTGTGGTCATGTTAGCAACCATGGAGGTGGGGTAGGCGAATACCCCTGCATTCTCCACAGGCTCCTCAAGGGGGCACTACATCTTTTTTTTTTCCTTGTTTTTTTTTTTTTTTAACTTTCCCTTCTTTTTTAAATCAACTGTATGAAAAAAAAGATAAAAAGAAAACAAACATACAATAAAAGAACATTTCAAAGAGACCATAACAAGGGAGTAAGAAAAAGACAACTAACCTAAGATAACTGCTTAACTTCCAACATGTTCCTACTTTACCCCAAGAAAGTTACCCAATATAGCAACATTTCTGTGAACTTGCTCCTATTATATCCATCAGAAATTAACAGACCATAGTCATTCCTGGGCATCCCCAGAACGTTAAATAGCTTATCTGTTCTTCTTGGATTATTGTTCCCCCTTCCTTAATTGCTCTCTACTGCTAGTTCCCCTACATTCTACATTATAAGCCATTTGTTTAACATTTTTCAAAGTTCACATTAGTGGTAGCATATAATATTTCTCTTTTTGTGCCTGGCTTATTTCGCTCAGCATTATGTCTTCAAGGTTCATCCATGTTGTCATATGTTTCACGAGATCGTTCCTTCTTACTGCCGCGTAGTATTCCATCGTGTGTATATACCACATTTTATTTATCCACTCATCTGTTGAAGGACATTTGGGTTGTTTCCATCTTTTGGCAATTGTGAATAATGCTGCTATGAACATTGGCGTGCAGATATCTGTTTGTGTCACTGCTTTCCGATCTTCCGGGTATATACCGAGAAGTGCAATCGCTGGGTCGAATGGTAACTCTATATCTAGTTTTCTAAGGAGCTGCCAGACTGACTTCCAGAGTGGCTGAACCATTATACAGTCCCACCAACAGTGAATAAGAGTCCCAATTTCTCCACATCCCCTCCAGCATTTGTAGTTTCCTGTTTGTTTAATGGCAGCCATTCTAACCGGTGTTAGATGGTATCTCATTGTGGTCTTAATTTGCATCTCTCTAATAGCTAGTGAAGCTGAACATTTTTTCATGTGTTTCTTGGCCATTTGTATTTCCTCTTCAGAGAACTCTCTTTTTATATCTTTTGTCCATTTTATAATTGGGCCAACTGTACTATTGTCATTGAGTTGTAGGATTTCTTTATATATGCAAGATATCAGTCTTTTGTCAGATACATGGTTTCCAAAATTTTTTTCCCATTGAGTTGGCTGCCTCTTTACCTTTTTGAGAAATTCCTTTGAGGTGCAGAAACTTCTAAGCTTGAGGAGTTCCCATTTATCTATTTTCTCTTTTGTTGCTTGTGCTTTGGGTGTAAAGTCTAGGAAGTGGCCGCCTAATACAAGGTCTTGAAGATGTTTTCCTACATTATCTTCTAGGAGTTTTATGGTACTTTCTTTTATATTGAGATCTTTGGTCCATTTTGAGTTAATTTTTGTGTAGGGGGTGAGGTAGGGGTCCTCTTTCATTCTTTTGGATATGGATATCCAACTCTCCCAGCCCCATTTGTTGAAAAGACCATTATGACTCAGTTCAGTGACTTTGGGGGCCTTATCAAAGATCAGTCGGCCATAGATCTGAGGGTCTATCTCTGAATTCTCAATTCGATTCCATTGATCTATATGTCTATCTTTGTGCCAGTACCATGCTGTTTTGGCAACTGTGGCTTTATAATAAGCTTCAAAGTCAGGGAGTGTAAGTCCTCCCACTTCGTTTTTCTTTTTTAGAGTGTCTTTAGCAATTCGAGGCATCTTCCCTTTCCAAATAAATTTAATAACTAGCTTTTCCAAGTCTGCAAAGTAGGTTGTTGGAATTTTGATTGGGATTGCATTGAATCTGTAGATGAGTTTGGGTAGAATTGACATCTTAATGACATTTAGTCTCCCTATCCATGAACATAGAATATTTTTCCATCTTTTAAGGTCCCCTTCTATTTCTTTTAGTAGAGTTATGTAGTTTTCTTTGTATAGGTCTTTTACATCTTTGGTTAAGTTTATTCCTAGGTACTTGATTTTTTTAGTTGCTATTGAAAATGGTATCTTTTTCCTGAGTGTCTCTTCAGTTTGTTCATTTCTAGCATATAGAAACATTACTGACTTATGTGCATTAATCCTGTATCCCGCTACTTTGCTAAATTTGTTTATTACCTCTAGTAGCTGTATCGTGAATTTCTCAGGGTTTTCTAGATATAAGATCATATCATCTGCAAACAATGACAGTTTTACTTCTTCTTTTCCAATTTGGATGCCTTTTATTTCTTTGTCTTGCCGGATTGCCCTGGCTAGCACTTCCAGCACAATGTTGAATAACAGTGGTGACAGCGGGCATCCTTGTCTTGTTCCTGATCTTAGAGGGAAGGCTTTCAGTCTCTCACCGTTGAGTACTATGCTGGCTGTGGGTTTTTCATATATGCTCTTTATCATGTTGAGGAAGTTTCCTTCAATTCCTACCTTTTGAAGTGTTTTTATCAAAAAGGGATGTTGGATTTTGTCAAATGCTTTTTCAGCATCTATTGAGATGATCAATTGATTTTTCCCTTTCGAGTTTTTAATGTGTTGTAATACATTGATTGTTTTTCTTATGTTGAACCATCCTTGCATGCCTGGAATGAACCCCACTTGGTCATGGTGTATGATTTTTTTAATGTGTCTTTGGATTCGATTTGCAAGTATTTTGTTGAGGATTTTTGCATCTATATTCATTAGGGAGATTGGCCGGTAGTTTTCCTTTTTTGTAGCATCTTTGCCTGGTTTTGGTATTAGATTGATGTTAGCTTCATAAAATGAGTTAGGTAGTGTTCCATTTTCTTCAATGTTTTGAAAGAGTTTGAGTAAGATTGGTGTCAGTTCTTTCTGGAAAGTTTGGTAGAATTCCCCTGTGAAGCCATCTGGCCCTGGGCATTTATTTGTGGGAAGATTTTTGATGACTGATTGGATCTCTTTGCTTGTGATGGGTTGGTTGAGGTCTTCTATTTCTTCTCTGGTCAGTCTAGGTTGTTCATATGTTTCCAGGAAATTGTCCATTTCCTCTACATTATCCAGTTTGTTACCATACAGTTGTTCATAGTATCCTCTTATAATTTTTTAATTTCTTCAGGATCTGCAGTTATGTCACCTTTTTCAGTCATTATTTTGTTTATGTGGGTCTTCTCTCTTTTTGATTTTGTCAGTCTAGCTAGGGGCTTGTCAATCTTGTTGATCTTCTCAAAGAACCAACTTTAGGTGATATTTATCCTCTCTATTGTTTTTTTGTTCTCTATGTCATTTATTTCTGCTTTAATCCTTGTTATTTCTTTTCTTCTACTTGGTTTAGGATTGGTTTGCTGTTCATTTTCTAGCTTCTTCAGTTGATCTATTAGTTCTTTGATTTTGCCTCTTTCTTCCTTTTTAATATATGCGTTTAGTGCTATAAATTTCCCCCTTAGCACTGCTTTTGCTGCATCCCATAGGTTTTGGTATGTTGTGTTCTCATTTTCATTCGTCTCTATATATTTAGCAATTTCTCTTGCTATTTCTTCTTTAACCCACTGATTGTTTAGGAGTGTGTTGTTTAACCTCCAGGTATTTGTGAATTTTCTAAGTCTCTGATGGTTATTGACTTCTAATTGTATTCCATTGTGGTCAGAGAATGTGCTTTGAATAATTTCAATCTTTTTAAATTTATTGAGGCTTGTTTTATGTCCCAGCATATGATCTATTCTGGAGAAAGTTTCCGTGAGCACTAGAAAAGTATGTGTATCCTGGTGATTTGGGATGTAATGTCCTGTATATGTCTGTTAAATCTAATTCATTTATCAGATTGTTTAGGTTTTCAATTTCCTTATTGGTCTTCTGTCTGGTTGATCTATCTATAGGAGAGAGTGATGTGTTGAAGTCTCCCACAATTATTGTGGAAACATCAATTGCTTCCTTTAGTTTTGCCAGTGTTTCTCTCATGTATTTTGTGGCACCTTGGTTGGGTGCATAGACATTTACGATTGTTATTTCTTCTTGCTGAATTGCCCCTTTTATTAGTATGTAGTGGCCTTCTTTGTCTCTCAAAACATCCCTGCATTTGAAGTCTATTTTATCTGAGATTAATATTGCTACACCTGCTTTCTTTTGGCTGTAGCTTGCATGAAATATTTTTTTCCATCCTTTCACTTTCAGTTTCTTTGTGTCCCTGTGTCTAAGATGAGTCTCTTGTATGCAACATATTGATGGTTCATTTTTTTTGATCCATTCTGCGAATCTATATCTTTTAATTGGGGAGTTTAATCCATTTACATTCAATGTTATAACCATGAAGGCATTTCTTGAATCAGCCATCTTATTCTTTGGTTTATGTTTGTCATAATTTTTCCCCTCTGTCTATTAATATCCTTTATTGTACCCATACCGAATCTCTTTAGTACTGAACCTTTCTCCAAGTCTCTCTGTCCTTTCTTTGTTTCTCTGTCTGTAGGGCTCCCTTGAGTATCTCCAGTAGGGCAGGTCTCTTGTTAGCATATTCTCTCAGCAATTCTTTGTCTGTGAAAAATTTAAGCTCTCCCTCAAATTTGAAGGAGAGCTTTGCTGGATAAAGTATTCTTGGCTGGAAATTCCTCTCACTCAGAATTTTAAATATATCGTGCCACTGCCTTCTTGCCTCCATGGTGGCTGCTGAGTAGTCACTACTTAGTCTTATGCTGTTTCCTTTGTATGTGGTGAATTGCTTTTCTCTTGCTGCTTTCAGAACTTGTTCCTTCTCTTCTGTGTTTGATAGTGTGATCAGTATATGTCTCGGAGTGGGTTTATTTGGATTTATTCTATTTGGAGTTCGCTGAGCATTTATGATTTGTGTATTTATGTTGTTTAGAAGATTTGGGAAGTTTTCCCCAACAATTTCTTTGAATACTCTTCCTAGACCTTTACCCTTTTCTTCCCCTTCTGGGACACCAATGAGTCTTATATTTGGACGTTTCATATTATCTATCATATCCCTGAGGTCCATTTCGATTTTTTCAAATTTTTTCCCCATTCTTTCTTTTATGTTTTCATTTTCCATTCTGTCATCTTCGAGGTCACTGATTCGTTGTTCAACTTCCTCTCGTCGTGTACTATGAGTGTCCAGAATCTTTTTAATTTGGTCAACAGTTTCTTTAATTTCCATAAGATCATCCATTTTTTATTTAGTCTTACAATGTCTTCTTTATGCTCTTCTAGGGTCTTCTTGATTTCCTTTATCTCCTGTACTATGGTCTCATTGTTCATCTTTAGTTCTTTGAGTAGCTGCTCTAGGTGCTGTGTCTCTTCTGGTCTTTTGGTTTGGGTGCTTGGGCTTGGGTTATCCATATCGTCTGGTTTTTTCATAAGCTTTATAATTTTCTGTTGTTTTTGGCCTCGTGGCATTTGCTGAACTTGATAGGGTTCTTTTAGGATTTGTAGACCAATTGAAGTCCTTATGTCTAATTTATCAGATCTACAGCTTCGTGGAGTACACTTTCTCTAACTAACCAGCAGGTGGCGTCCACGAGCCACCTGTTCTCCACAAGCCAGTTCTCCCCTGCTTAGCCTTTTTGGTGAGTGGGGGAGTGAGTCTTGTGGGGTCCAATTGGTGTACCAAGCTTGCGTGTGTAGTTGGTGTTGCCTGCCCTGTATATGGGGCGTGTTTCTGGGCAGTCAGGGAGGGGGGGGGGTGGCTCTAACAATCAAATCTCCCTGGTGATCCTAGAGTTTTAAAGCTGCTGCAATAGTCTAATCCTTCAGTTCAGTCCTGCCACAGTTTGTCTCTGCCACTGACCCACAAGTCCTTGGTATTGGCGTATGGCTCCTGAGACTTGCAAGTGGGCCCCTCTTCCAGGCCGTGCACCCCGGGTCCTCTGTTGAAGGATGACTGTGCTATGTCACAGGTGAGTGCCGTCCCCCCAGGGCAGTTCTGGGCTGCTGGGCTGTGTAGGGAGGCTCCCAGTCTGCTGAAATGATGGCTGAATGGGGCTTTGTTAATTCACACTGCTCTACCTTCCCAACTCTGGGACTATCAGCTGAGGTTGCAGGGAAGGCTAATGTCCACACCCAGTTTTGTGGTTTGTGCCTGTTATTTGAAGCACTTCCATCACACTGGGTTGTCTGGGGCAGTTCTGGGCTATGGGGCTGGCGATGGGCAGGAGTGTTTCCTGTCCACCAGGATGATGGCTGTGGGCGGACACCCCCCTTTTCTTGGGAAGTTGTGGTGTTTAGTGAATTTTCTCAGCCACTGGATTATTGCGTTTTGTCTCAGAGCTCTCCTAGTTCTGCTCTTGACTTGACCTGCCCAAATAGTAAGTCTTTGAAGCTTTCTGTATTGGGCTTCTTAGAGTCATTGTTTTAGAAAAAGAAAAAAGGATTAAAAAAAAAAAACAAAAAAAAAAAACGGGCCCTCCTCAGAGATCTAATGGGTTATTGAAATGCTAAGAGACAAAGCAACCAGGGCCATTAAGGAAAGGTCCACAGGGCAGAGAGATCAGCTTTTCTTCGGGATTTGCATATGCGCCTCAGGGCCCTTCCCCTTTCTATGTTCACCAGAACTCCAAAAATCCTCCACTTTTATTTTGGAGTTTTTCATGTTGTTTTTTTTCTATGCCTGTCTCCTTTCTGCTGGGCTGGCTGCTCTCAGATTCTCTGGTGTCTGGTCTCAGTCTATCTATGGTTGGAGTCTGTATCAGTAGAATGAGTTTCCGATAAGAGCAGCCACTGCAGTTCTCCCTTCTCCTTCCTGGAGCTGACAGCCCCTCCTCCCCCGGGACTGAGCCTGGCAGGGAGGGGCGCGGGTCCCCTGGCCGCAAAAACTTACAGATTTCGCTGATCTCAGCAGTTCCACGTTTTCATGAGTGTTGTATGAAGTATGCCCAAAGTCAGATTGCTCTGTGGTGTCCAGTCCACGCAGTTCCTGGCTTTCTACCTACTTTCCTGGAGGAGTAACTAAAACATACAGCTCACCAGTCTGCCATCTTGCCCCACCTCCGCTATTTGCATTTTAACTAGGAACTCTGAAGACACCAAACCCAAAGGAACTGTGAGATTTCAGGTATCATAGTGGACTAGTTAGAGAGGTATCTCTGAGCAGAATTATGTTTTGGCAGCTCTGCTAAAGATTTCACAAAACCTAGGCAAGCCTACCTTCTCCTACAGCATATAAGATCAGCCTCATCCTCAGCAAGCTGACTGTGCAGAAAGCTGGCTATTCAGCAGCTGGTCTTTCTGGCCTCTGTCTAGGGGATACACTTGCAGCCAGGCTTAGTGCCCACACTCAAGAGGAAGCCAGGAAGCCCGATGAATAGGGGAAAGAATGCATTGCTAGTGAGAAGATTTCCAACCCTTCTGACAGAAAAACAACTCCAGTCCCTATTCATTCACCTCCTCATTACAGATCCCACCCCCCCCCCCTTGGTGTCCTTAGATCAATGGAAAATCTGAGCCCTTTGTTGTTAGCTTCTTTGCCTTTGTTCTGGTCTCTGCTTGAGCCTGCTGCTGCTGCTGACCACCCTCCATTGGTCAGCAGAGCTGGCTCCCCAGTTTGCTGCAAGGGAAAATTGAGATTTTGTTGTTCCAGTCCTGCTTCATTGCTTCCGTTTCAGGACTTGCCCCCTGGGGGCATGCAGCTCATCCCTCTCCCCAAACCTAAAGCTGTTTCTGGAGCATCATTTAGGAACCAAAATTGCTAAAAAAGCTCACACTTAGAACAAGCCCACTCGATATTGGCTGCAGTGATAGCCTGCCCTGATATGGTTTTCAACGGCATCAGGAAAGGATTCCCTGCCCAAAAATCTGTTCCCCAATTGCTTGTCACAGCAATAATAATAAATAACATTTATAAATATTCACAATGTGCCGAGCACTGTGCTAAGCAATTTACGTGCACAAATCATTTAATTCCCACAAAAGCATATGTAATAGGCATCACTATTTCCTCCATTTTACATTTTTTCAGTTCAAGATGGTAGAATGAGCCCAATTTAAGACTTAAGAATTTAAGTGTTCTTTCTTCAGAGACTTCGTTAAAACTGTAGCACATAAATTTAAAAATGCATAATTCCACCACAAGAAGGAGAAAAGGAGGGGGACCAACAGTGAATGAGAAATTTACATAGACTTCTGAAGTCAGAAAGCATCTGGAGGCAAGTGAACTAACTGATGAAGCAGAGTGGAGCAAACAATCATTTTAAACTATGTGAGGAAGGGGCTGCAGCTTCAGAGGCAGCCTGTCTACCTTGCAAACCTTAGCAAGGTCTGGCCTCAGAGACTCCAAATACAACAAAGAAAAAGAGTGAGAAGTGTGGCTGACAACAGGGCAATTAATTGAAGCTGTGTATAAAGAACAGTTGCCCCCAGCCCCTACATGAAGCTACCTGGCACCCAAATATTTCCTGGCTAGCCTAAAAACAGTTGGTTTCTTCATTACAGAAATTGAACAAACTGTCTAGAGAAAATCAGGGCAGCTAGCTAGATGTTGGTACCTCAGAGTTAGGCCCTCTGCAGTCTGGTATTTGGAGGACCTCCACCCCCACCCCATTTCAAAAGATAAATGACCAGCTTCCCTCCCAACATCCTTAAGCAACTCTGCCCACTGACAAGGTCTGCTCACATACACCCAGCACCAGGCAGACTCTCTATTACCTCATTTTAAAAGATGAACAGGAAATGAAGGAGCATTAGACTTATGAGGAAAGGCTAGAACATTAATGAGAAACTGCAAGATAAAAACAGAAGAAGCAGAGTTAATTCAGAGAACTAAAGGTAGCTTTAAATAAAACTCCCAGTAATATCCACAGAGAAATCTGGGGATATATTACATCTGTAAAACAAGAATAGAATGCAGTAAAAAATAGGAACAAAGAATACAATTGAGCTTTTTGAAAAACTTATGAATGTAAGCTTATTGTTTAGATTTTTTAGCCATATGAAGGTATTTCTTATTTGAAATAAATTGTGTTAAAAATTATGAGCTGTTGGAAATAAAATATATGGTGCAAAGTAAAATGTCATAGAAGGTGTACCAGTTTTGTATGCTGCATAACAAATTACCACAAGCTTAGCATCTTAAAACAACAGGCATTTATTACATCACATTTCCATAGGTCCGAAGGCCAGATGTGGCATGGTTGGGTGTGGTGGTTTGAAGCTGTGTGAACCCCAGGAAAACATGTTCTTAAGCCTAATCCATTCCTTTTGGTGTGAACTCATTGTAAGTAGGACCTTTTGATGAGGTTACTTCGGTTAAGATGTGTCTTACCTCAGTTAGGATGGGTCATAATCCTACTACTGAAGTCTTTTATAAACAAAATGAAATTCAGGCAAAGAGAGAGAAAGCCACAGGAAGAAAGAAGCTGAACATTAACGAAATGCAGAAGAGAAGGGAGAGACCAGGAGTTGCAGCCATGGGCCTTGCCATGTGACAAGCTAAGGACCAAGGATCACCTGCAGCCAGCCCCAGAACACCAAGTCTTCAGGGAGAAATCATCACCTTGATGACAACTTGATTTTTCCCAGCCCTAACCATGAGTGAATAAATTCCTATTGTTTAACCTGTCCCATTTCATGCTATTTGCTTGAGCAGCCAAAGAAAACTAAAACACTGGGTAACCTGCTCAGGGTCTCATAAAGCTGCTATCAACATGTCAACCAGGCTGCATTCTCATCCAGATCTTCAGGTTTGTTTATAAGTGCATTTAGGTTGTTGGCAGAATTCAATTCCTTGAGGTTGTAAGAAAGAAGCCTTCAGCATCTAGAGGCAGGGCCTCTCCTTGTGAAGTCCATGACATGGCTGTTTGCTTCTTCAAAGCCATTAGGTGAATCTTTCTGGCTTCTTCTGACTCAGACTCCCAGACCCCTTTTAAAGGTCTCGCCTGATTAGGTCAGGCCCACCCAAGATCACCTCCCTTTTGTTTAAACCACAACTAATCTGGGGCCTTAATTACATCTGCATAATTCTTTTAACTCTGCTATAAAATCTAATCATGGGAATGGCATCCCATCAGATTCATAGGTCCCACCCACACACAAGGGAAGGGAATTATACAGAGTATGTACATAAGATGGCAGGAATCTTGAAGGCCATCTTAGAATTCTGCCAATCACAAAAGTTTTGGAAGATAAAGTTAAGGAAATTTCTTACAATGAAGAAAAAACAGTTGCAAAATATAGGACAAAAGAAAAGCAATGAAGAAAAAAAATCCCAGGAAGTTCAACATCTAATATCCAACTATCAGAAATTCCATAAAGAAGGAGGGGAGAAAATTATCATGGAAGTAATACAATAAAACTTCCCAAAGCTGATGAAAGATCAAAGTTTTCTAACTGAAAAAGCCAACTCAGTGTCATGCACTTTTTTTAAAAGCCACAGCCCCCAACCATGTGCAGGATATTTATGTTGAAAATAATAAAATATTGATGTAAAAAATCAAATTGACCTAAACAAATGGAGATAATATGTTCATGGATTGTAAGACTCAACAAGGTTAAAATATCAATTCTCCTCAAGTTTATCTATAGATTTAATGCAATTTCTATCAAAATTCCAGATGGTCTCCAGTCATAGACAAGTTCATTCTAAAACTAATATGAAAAGGCAAAGGAATTTAAAAAGTCAAAATAGTTTTTTTAAAACAAGGCAAAGGAATTCAAAAAGGCAAAATAGTTTTTTGAAAAAGAAAGAATAAAATCGAAGAAACCACATTGCATAACTTTAAGATTTTATAAGCTGGGTAATAAAGACAGTGAGGTATTGGACCAATGGAACAGTAAAAAGAGACCTATAGAAAGAGACCTTTTGACAGGTAAATCAAAGGAGAAAAGAGTCTTTCAACAAATAATGCTGGGACAATTTTGGATATCTATATGTTTTTTAAATAAAAAGAACTTCAACCTAAACCATGCCCTTCATAAAAAAAATGAACACAAAATGGTTATTAGATCTAATTGTAAAACCTAAAACCATAAAACTTTAGAAGAAACCTTAGGAGAAAATCTTTGTGACCTTGGCTTAAGCAAAGAGTTCTTAGACAAGAAACCCAAAAGCATTATCCATACAGGGGGAAAATGATGAATTGGACTTGAAAGTGTGAAAGTTTTGCTCTGCAAAATACTTTTAAGAGAATGAAAAGACAAGCTACAAACTGGAAGGAGATACTTGCAAATCACATATCTGACAAAGGACTTGTAACAGATAAAGAATTCTTATTTATATAAAGACATTGAGTCAAACCAATTTGTAAAATGGGCAAAAGATTTGAACAGTCACTTTACAAATACATATACACATGGTTCATGAGAATACATGAAAAATAGTCATTCAGGAAATGCAAATTAAAACTGCAATAGAAATTAAAATTAAAAAAGAATGACAATACCAAATTTTGACAAAGATATGGAACAACTAGGATTCTCGTTCATTGCTGGTGGGATTTTAAAATGACACAACCACTTTGGAAAGCACTTTGGCAGTGTCTTATAAAGTTAAACATATACCCCCATATGATCCAGCCATGCGAGTCCTAGGTAAACTACCCAAGAGAAATGAAAACTTAGGTCCACACAAGAACTTGTACACAAGTGTTCATAGAAACTTTATTTGCAATTGTCAAAAACTGGAAACAACACAAATGTCCAGTAAAAGTAAATGGATAAACAAATTGTGGTATATATATATATACATACATATATACATATACACCATGGAATAATACTCAGCAATAAAAAGAATTAAATATTGATACACAACAGAATACATGAATCTCACAAATATTATGATTAGTGAAAGAAACCATGAACAAAAGTATATGTAACGCATAATTCCATTATACAAAATTATAGTCAATAGGGGCAGAAAGCAAATCAGTGGTTGCCTGAGAGAAGGGAATAGTGAATCATAGAGAGACCTGAGGAAACTTATGATTGTGGGATGGTTTCACAGGTATATATATATTTCAAACTTATCAAATTATACATTATAATTTGGTCAGTCATTTATACCTCAACAAAGCTGTTTTAAAATACTATAAAAATTGTGTTTGGGAAATAAAATATAACAATATAAGATTTGTAGTAAGTACAAAAAGGTGGGGGGATGGGGGTATAGGAACAGTTAAGTTGGTATCAAATCAAATATGAGTTTTACAGATTTAGGGTGTTCAATTTTAACCCTATGGTAACCACAAAGAAAATACATTAGAAATATATGAAAAATATATTCGAAAAGAAATGGGAGAGGAGAAACTAAGATGGTGGCTAGGCGAGACAGGGCAAAAAAACACTTCCATGAAAAATTCTAGATAAAAACCAGAAAGTGACCCAGAACACCACTGCCAGTGATGCACCAGCTGGACAACGTATGCTAAATCCACAGAGAACGTGCATTTGGTGAAACCCGGAGCCTGCATTGTGAAATGAGTGAGTGAGTTGGCTGCACTGCAGTGTGGGGAAATGGTGGGCTGGCGTTTGGAGATGGACTAGTTCTTTAAAAAAAAAGCCCAGGAGTGGCTGCAGATATCATGGGGAGAGCTGTGCAGTGAAGCACAGTGGGAGCAGGCTGGGCTAATGCCTCAGTGTCTGGCGTGGAGTATACCCCTTCCCACACCTGCTGCTGATTGTCTTGAGACCAGAGGAGCAGAGGGGAGCCAAAAGGAGAAAAAAAACCGCATTCCTTGCAGCCATCTCCCCAGCGGGTAGGGGACGCTCCTGCCCAGGGCCAGACTCACATCCCAGAGCTATGCCAAGAAACCCAGTGTGACAGGGAATCTTTCCTGCAGCACTACACACAAGCCACAGTATCAGCCATGGACAGTGGCCTTTAATACACTCATGGCTGATTGTTCTGGAGCTGGGAGGGCAGAGCTGTGCGAAAAGGGGGAGGTTAACGTGTCCCATTCAACCATCTTTGAAGCAGGCTGGGAGTGCTCCTGCATGGCCCAGTGACCCAAGGCTTCCTTGGTGGGCCGGCACACACTAGTGATGTGGTGCGGCCCTCCCTCAGCAGAGGTCCTGGAAGAACACAGCTGGGAAGGGGTAACCGCTCGGAATTTCCACGGACCCTACATGAATACCAAGGACTTGTGGGTCAGCAGCAGAGACAATTGGTGGAAAGACTGAAATGAAGGCTTAGGCTCCTTCAACAGCCTAAAATCTCCGGGAACACCTGGGAGGTTTGATTATTAAAGCTGCCCTGACTGCCTAACCACCCAGAAACACACCCCACATTCAGGGTGGACAGCATCAACAACACACCCAAACTTAGTGCACCAGTTGGACCCCACAGAGTCAGACCCCCACACACCACAAAGACAAAGTGGGGGAGAACTGACTTGAGGGGAATAGGTGACTCATGGATGCCATCTGCTGGTTAGTTAGAGAAAGTGTATGCCACCAAGCTGCATTTCTGTCAAATCAGGGATCAAGTAAAGCAAATGCCAAGAGGCCGAAAACAACAGAAAATCTTAAAGCATATGATAAAACCAGACGATAAGGAGAACCCAAACCAAAACACCCAAATCAAAAGATCAGAAGACACATAGTGCTTGGCACAATTAATCAAAGAATTACAGACAGACAACAAGAGCATGGCTCAGGATATAAAGGACATGAAGAAGAGCATGGCACAGGATATAAAGGACATGAAGAAGACCCTAGAAGAGCATAAAGAAGAAATTGCAAGAGTAAATAAAAAAAATAGAAGATCTTATTGAAATAAAAGAAACTGTTGGCCAAATTAAAAAGACTCTGGATACTCATAATACAAGATTAGAGGAAGTTGAACAACAACTCAGCCTCCTTGAGGACCACAGAACAGAAAATGAAAGAACAAAAGAAAGAATGGGGAAAAAAATCAAAAAAAAATTGAAACGGATCTCAGGGATATGATAGATAAAATAAAATGTCCAAATTTAAGACTCATTGGTGTCCCAAAACGAGCAGAGAAGGGTAAAGGTCTAGAAAGAGTATTCAAAGAAATTGTTGGGGAAAACTTCCCAAACCTTCTACACAATATAAATACACAAAGCAGAAATGCCCAGCGAACTCCAAATAGAATAAATCCAAATAAACCCACTCCGAGACATATTCTGATCAGACTGTCAAATACTGACAAGGAGCAAGTTCTGAAAGCAGCAAGAGAAAAGCAATTCACCACATACAAAAGAAACAACATAAGACTAAGTAGTGACTACTCAGCAGCCACCATGGAGGCGAGAAGGCAGTGGCATGACATATTTAAAATTCTGAGAGAGAAAGATTTCCAACCAAGAATACTTTATCCAGCAAAACTCTCCTTCAAATTTGAGGGAGAGCTTAAATTTTTCACAGACAAACAAATGTTGAGAGATTTTGCTAATAAAAGACCTGCCCTACTTCAGGGAGCCCTACTGACAGAGGAAAATCTGAGGGACTTCACCACCAGTAGATCAGTCCTATAAGAAATGCTACAGGGAGTTGAGCAGGCTGAAAGGAAGGGACACTAAACATTTGACTGAAACTACATGAAGAAATAAAGGGTACCACTAAAGATCACATGCTAAATATAAATACCAATACTACTATATTTTTGATTTTTAACTCCACTATTTACTTCCTACAGGATCTAAAATACATAAACTGTAATGATAAATCAGTGGTTTTGGACTCAATGTAAAATATGTAATTTTTGACAAGAACTACATAAAAGTGGGGGAATAATGGAGTATAGGAACATAGTTTATGTGTCATATTGAAGTTAAGTTGGTATCAAAGAAAAACAAGATTGTTATAGATTTAAGATGTTAAATTTAAGCCCCAAGGTAAACACAGAGAAAGTATCAGAGAATATGACCATAGAGATGAAAAGTAGAGTAGGGGTTCTGAGAAGTGGGGGAAGGGGCAATGGGGAGTTAAGAAATGAGAGTAGGGTTTCTGGTTGGAGTGAAGGAAAACTTCTAGAAAGGGATGGTGGGAAGGTGATAGCATTGCAACATTCTAAATGTGATTAATCCCACTAATGGAATGCTAGGGAGGGGGTGGAATGGGAAGATTTAGGCTATATATATGTTTCCACAACTGAAAAAAAAAAAAAAAAGACAGTCTAAATAGATGACAATTAAATGCCAAAGATGATCCTGGATGGGATCTGAGGATGGAGGACAGGAGGCTCAAAGGGACACAGTTGAGACATAAGGAGAAAAAAAAAAGGAAGTATAGAATGTAAGCTTTGTATCAAGGTTGATTTCTTGAACTTCTTAGCTGCATTTAATGGGATTGCATAAAAGAATGTTCTTGTTCATGGGAAATGTGTATGTGAATTATATTGTTTGTTCAAAGATGTGTGCAGCTTGCTCTCATATGTTCAGAAAGAGCAAAAGATGATGGATGATAGGGAGGGAGAGAGGGAGGGAAGGAGGGAGGGAGGGAAAGAAAGAAATGGTGGTGTGACAGGATGTTAAAGATAGTGGATCGGGGTATCAGGGGAGGGGAGTCAGGGTATGCTGGAGTTTTATGTATGGGATTTGTACTGTTTTTTCAACTGTTCCTGTAAGTTTGACTTTATCTCAAAATAAAATTTATTTAAAAAAGAAAGAAATGAGAAGGGATTCAAAGTGATACAATAAAAATCAAATAAATATGAAAGTAAGCATTATTGGAAGAATTGAGGAACAAAAAGGTATAAAACATGCAAAGGCAAAATAGCAAAACAGCAGAAGAAACAACTGCATTATCAGTAGTTACTTTAAATGTAAATGGATTAAACTCTCCAGTCAAGATCAGAAATTGGCAGAATGGATGAAAAAGCACGGCACAACTATATGTAGCTTACAAGAGACTCACCTTAAATTCAGACATAAGTAAGTTGAAGGTGAAAGGATGGAAAAAAATATATCAGGCAAATAGTAACCAAAAGAGAGCTGGGGTAGTTACACTAATGTCAGAAAAATAGACTGTAAGTAAAAAACTGTTATGAGAAACAAAGAAAGTCATTATATATTGATAGAAAGCCAACACAACAATAAGACATAACAGTTATAAATATATATGCACGTAACAGCAGAGCCCCAAAATATATGAAGCATATATTGACAAATTTGCAGGGAGAAATAGATGGTTCTATATTAATAGTAGGAGACCTCAGTACACCACTTTCAATAACAAATAAAACATCTAGACAGAATATAAGGAAATACAAGATTGAAAGATGCTCTAAACAAACTAGACCTAACAGACATGTACAGAACACTTCATCCAATAGCAGAAGAATACACATTCTTCTCTAGTGCACATGGATCATTCTCCAAGATAGGCCATGTGTTAGATTACCAAAAAAGTCTCAAACAGTTCAAAAATATTGAAATCATACAATGTATTTACTCCAACCAAAATGGAATGAAGTTAAACACCAATAACAGAGGGAGAAATGGAAAATTCACAAATAAGTGGAAATTAAAGAATGGACTCAAACAACCAATAGGTCAAAGAAGAAATCACAAGGAATATTAGGAAATATCTCGAGGAGAATGAGAATGAAAATATAACATAGCAAAACTTTCAATGCCTCCATTAAAAATGAGAAAGACACGAGGATAGTGGGAAGATGGAGTAGGGGACTCCAGGACTCAGTCTGTCACAAAAACAACTACTAAACAGGCAGGAACTGTCTGAAACAATCATTTTGAAACTCCAGAGTCCAGAAGAGAACTATAGAGTATCCAGGGAAGAGTGGGAGGAAGAGGCTGATAAATTATGGTAAAAATAATAAATTGTTCTCTCCATGAGGTGGCTATTGGCACCCATCCCCCAAACTCACAGCAGACTGCTGTGGGATCCACCCCTGGCTAGCTCACTGGTGACAGACAAAAATCCTATTCTGCAACACCAGGGGTGGGCATGGCTTAACAATGATCAAAGTTTTTGATTAGCAAATTTGGATCACTGGGAGTCTGGCTCGAGAGCAGCCATTGTTTCAACCTGCCCAGACAAAAGCAGCAGCAGCAACTGTTTCAACCCACCATAGATTAGGGCAGCTGTGGTGGAGACGTAAGGATGCTGCATTTTCTCAGGGTTGCAGGGGAAAGTTAGCTGAAGGACTGCATTTCTAGGCAAAGCAGGAAAGCTCAGCTCTTGGTACCCTTCCTGATCCCCTCCCCAGGGCATTTTGGAGCCAGTCTGCATCCCCTTCATAGGTCCCTGGCCCTGTTCTGTCTGGGAAAGACTGACTTTCAGAGAGTCCTCTCAGACATACCACACCTCCCAGAATTTGCCCTCAAGGCAAAAGTAGCTTGAGACAAGAAAAGGAATGTAAGAAACTCTAGGGCAGACAGTCTGGGACAAAGAACTGCTGACTTCAAAGCCCTGGGAGAGGAAATCAGTCTCCTGGGAAACACAGGGGACATCCAACTACTGTAAACAGAGTGTACTGGTTTGGATATATTATGTCCCCCAGAAAAGCCATATTCTTTAATGCAATCTTGTGAGCAGACTTATTAATCTTTTTGATTAGGGTGTGACTTTTTGATTAGGTTGTTTCCATGGAGATGTGACTCAGCCAACTATAGGTGAGGCATTTTGATTAAATTATTTACATGGAGGTGTGGATCCCACCCATTCAGGGTAGGTCTTGATTAGTTCACTGGAGTACTTAAGAGAGCTCAAGAGCTGACATAGATGCTGATGCTGACAGATGCTTGGAGATGCAGACAGAAGGACGTTTGGAAATGCTAAGCTAAGAGATGAAGCCCAGAGTTTGCCCCAGAGAAGGGCCTCTCAGGTGCTTAGAGAGAAATGCCCTAGGATAAAGGAGCAAAGATGTAGAAGAGCTGAGAGAGAGGAGCAAAGACAGATGTCCAGAGATATTTTTGGAGAAAGCCATTTTGAAACACAATCTGGGAGCAAAGGAGCAGCAGACACCAACCATGTGCCTTCCCAGCTGACAGAGCTGTTCCATACCCCATCAGCTGTTCTTCAGTGAAGATAGCCTCTTGTCAATGCCTTAGTTTGGACACTTTTATGGCTGCAGAACTGTAAATTTGTAACCTAATAAATCCCCTGATACAAGCCAGTCCATTTCTGGTATTTTGCATAATGTCAGCTCTAACAAACCGGAAAACAGGGGAACACCAAAATTACTAACAAACAAAAGCCCAAGACAAGACAGAGGCCCAGAAAGACAGGGAAAGTACTGCACACTGCATGCATCTTGGGCAGACTTTCCTGACAGGAGAACTGAAGCTAAAGAAAATCTGTTTTATCACCAGCTGGTTGCAAAATCAAGAAACAGACATCTCAGGGAACAAATCCTAGAGTTAACATCTAAAAATATTAAAATGTACAGTGTGCAACAAGAGTGCAGACAAACAAAGAAACAGGAAATAATGGACCATCCAAAGGAAGAGGATAAAAATCCAGAAAACACCAATGAAAAAGACCAGAATATGGACACACAGAACAAAACCTTTTTTAAAAAATGATTTTATAAATACTCAAGGAGATGAAGGAAAACATAGAGAAAGAACTAAATGATATCAGGAAAACAATGAATGAGCAATATGAGAAAATTAATAAAAAGACAGAAATTTTTAAAAGGAACCAAAGAGCGCTACTGGAGTTGAAGATGACAATAACTGAAATGAAAAACTCCCAGGAAGTTTTCAAGAGCAAATCAGAGCTGGCAGAAGAAAGAATCTGAATACTTGAAGACAAGATGATTGAAATGAATCAGTCTGAGAAGCAGAAAGAAAAAGAATTATAAACAGTAAAAATTGCCTAAGAAAGCTTTGGGACACCACCAAGCATATGAATATATGCATTATTGGTGTCCCAGAAGGTGAAGAAAGAGAGAAAGGGGAAGAAGAAATATTCAAAGAAATAATGACAGAGAACTTTCCAAACTTGGCAAAAGATGAGAGTATGCACATCCAAGAAGCCCAGAGAACACCAAATTGAATAAACAGGAAGGAAACTACACCATATCATATATTGATTACACTCTAGAATGCAAAGGACAAGGAGAGATTTCCAAAAGGTACAAGAGAAAAGGGAGACTTAATTAGATTGAGTGCCAATTTCTCATCAGAAATCATGGAGTCAAGAAGGCAGTGGGTTGAAATATTTAAGTGATGAAAGAAAACAACTGCCAGCCAAGGAATGTATATCCAGTGAGACTTTCCTTCAAAAATGAAGCTGAGGTAAGACATTCTTGGATAAGCAAAATTGAGGAGTTGATCATCCTAGACCTGTCCTAAAAGCAATGACAGGGGGAGTTCTTCAAACTGAAAGGAAAGGACACTAGACAGTGGTTCAAAGCAGCATAAATAAATAAAGTCCTCATGTAAAGGTAACCATCTGGGTAATTATAAATGCCTGTATTATTGTAGTATATTGTTTGGTGTGTAACTGCACTTCTGACTTCCTACATGTACCAAAATGCAAATGCATAAAAAGTAATGATAAATCTATGGTTTTGAACATACAATATACAAAGATACAAGTGGTAACAAGTACAAAAAAAAGGCGGGGGGATTGAGGGGTATAGGGAAAGTATATGTGTATGCTATTGAAGTTAAGTTTGAATCAAACCAAGTATAATTTTTATATATATTTAGGATGTTAAATTTTAACCCTATATTAACCACAAGAAAAATAGATGAAAATTATACCTAGATACAAATGAGAAGACATTCAATATGGTACAACTCCAAAAAGCAAATAAATATAAAAATAGGCATTAACAGAAGTGAGGGACAAAAAAAGTATTAGATATACAAAGGCTAAATAGCAAAATGGCATAAGAAAGTCCTATGTTGTCAGTAGAGACTTTAAATGTAAATGGCTTAAACTCTCCAGTCAAAAGGCAGAGATTAGTAGAATGGATAAAAAAACATGACCCAACTATATGCAGTCTGCAAGAGACTCAAATTGAATTCAAAGTTACAAGTGGGTTGAAAGTGAAAGGATGGAAAAAATTACATCATGCAAGTAGTAATCAAAAGAGATCTGGGGTATTTGTACTAATATTAGATCAAATATAATTTAAGTGTAAAAGAATTATGAGGGACTAATACAGTCATTATATACTGATAATGGGGATGATTCGACAAGAAGATATAATAATTTTAAATATATGTGCACCTAACAGCAAAGCCCCAAAGTATATGAAGCAAATACACACAGATTTGAAGGGAGATATGAATGGTTCTACATTAATAGTAGGAGAATTTAATACACCATTTTTAATAATGGATAGAACATCTAGTCAGAAGATCAATAAGGAAATACAAGATGTGAATGATACTCTAAACTAACTAGACCTAACAAACATATATAGAACATTTCACCCAACAAAAACCGAATATATATTCTTCTCCAGTGCATATGAATCATTCTCCAGGATAGTCCATTTGTTAGGTCAAAACACAATTCTCAATAAATTTGAAATTATTGAACTCATACAATGTATATTCTCTGACCACAATGGAATGAAGCTAGAAATTGACAACAGAGGGAGAGATGGAAAATTGACAAGTATCTGGAAATTAAACCACATATTCTTAAACGACCAATGGGTTAAAGAGGAAATCAGAAGCAAAATTAAGAAATATCCTGAGGTGAATGAAAATGAAAATACAACAATACAAAAACTTATGGGGTGCTGCAAAGGCAGTGCTGAAAGGGAAATTTATAGCTCTAAAATGTTTACCTTAAAAAAGAAGAAAGACTTCAAATCAGAGAACTTACTTCAAAACTGGATTAGGAAAAAAGAGAACACTAAAACCAAAGCAAGTAGAAGGAAGCAAATAACAAAGATTAGAGCAAAGATAAATTAAACAGAAAATGAAAAAAAAATAGAATCAACAAAACCAAAAGTTTTTCTTGAAAAGAAAAAAGAAATTGACAAACCTTTAGCCACACTGACAAAAAGAGACATGATACAAATAATTAAATCATCAGTGAAAAGGGAACCATTCTGACCCACATCCCTGAAATAAGAAGGACAATAAGAGGATACTATGAACAACTCTACACCAGTAAATCAGATAACCTAGATGAAATGGATAAATTCTTAGAAACACACAAATTACCTACATTGACTGAAGAAGAAATAGAAGATCTCAGCAAAGCAATTACTAGTAAAGAGATTGAGTCTGTAATAAAAAAGAAACCCTCCCAAGAAAGGAAAGTCTAGACCAGATGGCTTCACAGGGGAATTCTACAAAACAATCCAAGAAGTCTGAACTCCAATTCTGCTCAAACTCTTCCAAAAAATTGAAGCAAAGGAAACACTCCCTAATTCATTCTCTGAGGCCAAGATCACCCTTATACCAAAACCAGATAAAGATACCAAAAAGAAAACAAAACTACATACCAGTATATCTTTATGAGTCTCCTCAATAAAATACCAGCAAACCAAATCCAACAGCACATACCCCTAGATCAAGTGAGATGCATCCCTGATATGCAAGGTTGATTCAAAATAAGAACATTAACTAATGTAATACACCACATTAACTCAGTGGAGAATAAAAACCACATGATAATCTCAATACAGAAAAGGCATTTGACAAAATCTAGCATCACTTCTTGATAAAAACACTTAGAAACTAGGAATAGAAGAAAACATACTCAACATGATAAGGGGCATATAAGAAAAGCCCACTGCTGACATGCTACTTAATGCTAAAAGACTGAAAGCTCTTCCTCCAAGCTAAGGAACAAAATAAAGATGTCATGTGACCACTGTTATTCAACATTGTGCTGGAAGTTCTTGGCAGTGTAATCAGGCAAGAAAAAGAAAGAAATAACATCCAAATTGGAATGGAAGAAGCACAACTTTCCCTATTTCCATATGATCTGATCCTATACACAGAAAATCCTGAAAAATCCACAACAAAGCTCATAGAGCTAATAAATGAATTTAGCAAAATGGTAGGGCATAAAATCAACACCAAAAATCAGTAGTGTGTCTATACACTCCTAATGAGCAACCTGAAGAGGAAATCAAGCAAAAAATTCTATTTACAATAGCACCTAAAAGAATCAAATTTCCAGGAATAAATCTAACCAATGATAAAAAGGACTTGTATGCAGAAACCTATAAAACATTGCTAAAAGAAATCAAAAGAGACCTAAATAAATGGAAGGACATTCCATATTCATGGATTGGAAAACTAAATATCATTAAGGTGTCCATCTTTCCAAAAGCAATTTATAGATTCAATGCAATCCCAATCAAATTTCCAAAAACTTTCTTTGCAGAAATAGAAAAGACAATCATCAAATTTACATGGATGTGTAAAGGAACTCAAATAGTTATCTTGTAAAAGAAGAATGAAGTTGGAGGGCTCAAACTTCCTGACTTTAAAACTTAAGACAAAGTCACAGTAATCAAAACCACATGGTATTGGCACAAGGAGAGAGATATAGATCAATAGAATAGAATTGAGAGCTCAGAAATCAACCCTTCCATTAATACCCAACTAATTTTTGACAAGGAGTCAAAGACCACTTAATTGGGAAAGAATAGTCTCTTCAACAAATGGTGCTGGGAAAACTGGATCTCCAGTGAAAACAAAACAAAACAAAACAAAACCCAACTACTATACAATAACTTATACAAAAATCAACTCAAAATGGATGAAAGACCTAAATATAAGAGACAGATTTATCAAACTCCTAGAAGAAAACATAGGAAGCATCTTCAGGACATTGTGTTAGGCAATGGTTTCTTAGACTTTATACACAAACACAAGCAACAAGAGAAAAAATGATGAATGGCACTGTGCCAGTTTGAATGTATTAGGTTTCCCCAAATGCCATTATCTTTGATGTAATCTTGTGTGGGCAGAGGTATCAGTGTTGATTAGACTGTAATTCTTTGAGTGTTTCTGTGGAGATGCGCCCCACCCAACTGTGGGTGATGACTCTGATTGGATAATTTCCATGGAGGTGTTGGCCCGCCCATTCAGGGTGGGTCTAAATTAAATCACTGGAGCCATATAAATGAGCTGACAAACAGAAGGAACCCAGTGCAGCTGTGAGTGACATTTTGAAGAACAACTGAGAGTGACAATTTGAAGAGGAGCTACAGCCAAGAGGGACATTTTGAAGAATGCACTGAAACTGAGAGAGGAGCTTCAGCTTACAGAGACATTTTGGAGATAGCCTTTGAAAGCAGACTTTGCTCTGGAGAAGCTAAGAGAGGACAAATACCCCAAAAGCAGCTAAGTGTGACATTTTTGAGGAGCTGAAGCCTAGAGAGGAACGTCCTGGGAGAAAACCATTTTGAAACCAGCAGACACCAGCCACATGCCTTCCCAGCTAACAGAGGTTTTCCAGATGCCATCGGCCATCCTCTCGTGAAGGTACCCAATTGTTGGTGACTTACCTTGGACACTTTATGGCCTTAAGACTGTAACTGTGTAACCAAATAAACCCCCTTTTATAAAAGCCAATCCATTTCTGGTGTTTTGCATTCCGGCAGCATTAGCAAACTAGAACAGGCACCTCATCAAAATTTTTGTGGCTCTAATAACTTTATCATGAAATTAAAACTACAAACTACACAATGAGAGAAAATATTTGGAAACCACATATTAATAAAGGTTTAATATACAGAATATACAAAGAAATCCTTCAACTTAACAAAAAGACAAACAACCCAATTTAAAAATGAGCAAAAGGCTTGAACAGACATCTCTCCAAAGATATACAAATGGCCAGAAAGCACATGAAAAGAGTGTAACATCATTAGCCATCAGGAAAATGCTAATCAAAACCACAAATTGATACCATTTCACACCGATTAGAATGGCTGCTGTTTAAAATACAGAAAATAACAACTGTTGGAGAGGATGCACAGAAGTAGGAACACTCATTCATTGCTGGTGGCAATGTAAAATGGTGCCACTGCTGTGGAAGACAGATGGACATTCCCTCAGAAAGCTAAGTGTAGAACTACTATATGACTCAGTATTCCCACTACTAGGTACATACCCAATAGAATTGAAAGCAGTGCTTCAAACAGTTATTTGCACACTAATGTTCATAGTGTCATTATTCATAATTGCTAAAAGATGGAGACAACATAAGTGTCCTTCAACTGATGAATAGGTAAATAAAACGTGATATGTACGTGGAATGGAATATTATTCAGCTGTAAAAAGGAATGAAGTTCTGATACATGCAACAACATGGATGAACCTTAAAGACATCATGTTGAGTATAATAATCCAGACACAAAAGGCCAAACATTCTATGATCTCACTGATTTGAAACAATTAGAATAAGCAAATTCATAGAATCAGAATCTAGACTATAAGTTACCAGAGGATAGGATGGGCATAAGAAATGGGAAGTTAAGGCTTAAAATGTACAGCATTCCTATTTGGGATGATGGAAATGTTTTGGTACTGGATGTTGGTGATGGTAGCACATCATTGTGAACACAATTAACAGCACTGAAATATATAACTGAATGTGATTAAAGGGGGAAGTTTTAGATTGTATATATGGGAACAGAATAAAATTTTTTTTTAAAAAAGAAAGATCTCTCCACACAGTAGAGAGAATCAACAAAACAAAAAGGCAGTTATTTGAAAAGATCAATTAAATCAATAAGCCTTTAGCTAGACTGACAGAGAAAGATAGGTGATACAAAAACTAAAATCGGAAGTGGAAACAGAGACATTAATACCAACCTACACAAATAAGAAAACCTATAAGAGGATATTATGTGAACATGTTAGGGTGCTCACTGCCTAGCACCCCTGAAGATGGAGAAAGAGATTATGTGAGAGGAAAGAGTAGCAACAAACAAGATAAGATCGAACAAAGGTCTATGAATACTGAAACTTTATAAAATTACATATATATTTTCGAATGCTGGGGTGTTGGAATGGCTAGAAGGAGGTAAATGACATGGTAGAACTGTAGACTATAGCATTCCTTGGGATTTGCTCTACAGCTGCTCATTGAATTGTGTCTTGAAGGTCTTCACCTTTCTGCATATACCTTGCATTGCATAATAAGGAAAGAACTGAAATTGTGGAACCATAACCCATAACAATTTCTGAAATTACCTATATGACTGCTTGTTGAGCTGTACATCAAGAGATGACACATCTGTTTGTATGCTATATTTTACAATAATGGAAATGGTTGAAGTTGTGGAACTGTGACCCATGACATTCTTTGAGATTTGCTCTCTAACTACCTGTGAAATTGTACATTGAAAATTATCACTGTTATGTATATATGTTAAAGTTCACAATAAAAATGGAAAAAAGAGGATATTATGAAAAAGTGTGCTGACAAATGGACAAATTCCCAGAAACACACAAACTACTATGCTGACTCAAGAAGAAATCAAGAATATCTCAGAACAATAACTAGTAAACAGATTGAATCAGTAATCAAAAACCTCTCAGCAAAGAAAAGCCCAGGACCAGATGGCATCACAGGGGAATTTTACCAACCATTCCAAGACAATTAACACCAATCCTCCTCAAACTCTTCCAAAAAATAGAAGAGGAGTGAAAACTCCTCAACTCATTTTATTATGCTAACATCACCCTCACACCAAAGTCAGACAAAGATACCACAAGAAAAGAAAATTACAGAGCAATATCCCTTATGAATATAGATGAAAAGCCTCAACAAATTACTAGCAAATGAATCCAACAGCACATTAAGAGAATTATATACCGTGATCAAGTAGGATTTATCCAAAATATGCAAGGTTGTTTTGACATAAGACTATCAATTAATGTAATACACCACATTAACAGAATGAAGGGAAAAAACCACATGATCATCTCAATTGATGCAGAAAATGCTTTTGACAAAACCCAGTACCCTTATTGATAAAAACACTTTAAAAACTGGGAATAGAAGGAAAATTCCTAACCTTGATAAAGGGTATACATTAAAACCCTACTGCAAACATTTTACTTAATCAGGAACTAGGCAAGAATGCCGACTGTCACCACTGTTATTTAACATTATAGTAGAAATTCTACTCAGAGCAATTAGGCAGAAGAAAGAACTAAAATGTATCCAAATGGGGAAGGAAAAAGTAAAATTTCCTTATTTGCAGATGACATGTTCCTATATGCAAAATACCCTGCAAAACCCACAACACAGATACTAAAACTAATAAACAACATGCAAAAATCAGTAGTGTTTCTGTACACTATTAATGAACAATCTGAAGAAGAAATCAAGGAAAAATCCATTTACAATAGCAACTAAAAGAATGAAATATCAAGGAATAAATTTAACCAAGGATGTAAATGATCTGCACACAGAAAACTATAAAACGTTGCTAAAAGAAATCAAAGAAGACCTAAATAATTGAAAGGATATTCTGTATTCATGGATTGAAAGACTAAATGTTGTTAGAATGTCAATTCTACAAAAAAATTTACAGATTCAACACACTCCCAATCAAAATTCCAATAATCTTTACAGAAAGGGATAATCCAATCATCAAATTTATATGAGTGAGATAAGTTAGACACAAAAGGAGAGAGAGCATATGTTATCACTAATATGAACTCCTTGAACAGTATAAAATCAGTGTCTTATAATGCAGAATATAGGGGACCTAGAGATAGACAGAAGCTAGGGAACAGGAAATGATAATCTAATAGGTACAGACGTGTTAATGAGGATGAACTTAAAGGTATGAGAATTGACAGTGGTGATGATAGTTCGTTAATGGGATTGTAAGTATCAGTGCTGCATTGAAGGTGAACATGATTGAAAATGGTTGTTTAAAGGCATGTACCCACAGGGTAGCACCACAACCTAAATAAGTGCTTGCATGATCTACTTCTAAGATATGACACTGTATAAGGAGTTAACAACAGAATGGTATATGGGGAAAACTACTCATTGCATATTGTAGACTATATTTGATAGGAACACCTTACCAGTACCACACTAATACTAGGGATATACAACTAGGGTCTGAAAAGAACTTTGAGGTGTTTTGATTTATGATAATTGTTTAAAATCCAAAGTGATGATGATTGTACAACTAAGTGAAGATAATGTGAGACACTGATTGTTTATCTTGGACAGAACATATGCAATGTGACCCTCGATCCTGAGACTTGCTGAGGCTAAACCTTCCTGTAATTATGCCTAAGAGGCACCTCCAGGAACCACCCTTGTTTCTCAGATGTGACCTTTCTCTTTCTAAGCCCAGCTCTGCGAATAAATTCATCAGCTTCTCCCTTTGCGGGACATGACCCCCAGGGGAATGAATCTCCCAGGAATGAGCTTTGCCCTGGCATTGTGGGACTGAGAAAGCCTTCTTGACCAAGAAGGGGAAAAGAAATGAAACAAAATAAGGTTTCAGTGGCTGAGAGATTTCAAATAGAGTTGAGAGGTTATTCTGGAGGTAACTCTTATGCAAGCTACAGCCAGATATCCCAGATGGTCACAGTATGCCAAGTCCTAACCAACAGTAGTTCCAAAATACTTAGGTCCCTATCTAAGACTCTATAAGGGTTTCACTTTCTAAGTTTATTTTTTTCAGAAACTAATATCCTCCTGTGTGTGCCTATGCCAGATAAGTCCCAAAACCCAGAGGCAACAGCCTCTTCAAGAACATCAACTAGGCTGTAGCTCTCTAACGCCAGCGCCACCTCTAGCTCACCGAGCTCACGCCAAAGAAGAAGAAGGGTAAGTAAGGAGGTCTGTATACCATGGCTCGTAAAAAGCAGATAGCCCGCAAATTGACCCACGGTAAAGCACCCAGGAAGCAACTGGCTACAAAAGCCACTTGCAAGAGTGCACCCTCTACTGGAGGGGTGAAGAAACCTCATCGTTACAGGCCTGGTACTGTGGCACTCCGTGAAATTAGATGTTATTAGAAGTTCACTGAACTTCTGATTCACAAACTTCCCTTCCAGCGTCTGGCACGAGAAATTGCTCAGGACTTCAAAACAGATCTGCACTTGCAGAGTGCAGCAATTGGTGTTTTGCAGGAGGCAAGTGAGGCCTAGCTGGTTGGCCTTTTTGAAGACATCAACTTGTGTGCTATCCATGCCAAATGTTTAACAATTATGCCAAAAGGCATTCAGCTAGCACACTGCATACGTGGAGAACGTGCTTAAGAATCCACTTTGATGGGAAACATTTCATTCTAAAAAAAAATTTTTTTTTCTTCTTCTTATTGGTAGTTCTGAACGTTAGATATTTTTTTTCCATGGGGTCAAAAGGTACCTAAGTATATGATTGTGAATGGAAAAATAGGGGACAGAAATCAGGTATTGACAGTTTTTCCATTTTCATTTGTGTGTGAATTTTTAATATAAATGCCGGGATATAAAGCATTAATGTAAGTCAGAATGTTTCAGTGAACAAATTTCAACAGCTCAACGTTATAACAATTATAAATAAACCTGTTAAATTTTTCTGGATATACCAGCATTTGGATTTTTTAAAAACAAGTAATTTTCTTATTGACTGTGTTCTAGTTTGCTAATGCTGCCAGAATGCAAAACACCAGAGATGGATTGGCTTTTATAAAAGGGGGTTTATTTGGTTACACAGTTACAGTCTTAAGGCCATAAAGTGTCCAAGGTAGCACATCAGCAATCGGGTACCTTCACTGGAGGATGGCCAATGGTGTCTGGAAAACCTCTGTTAGCTGGGAAGGCACATAGCTGGCATCTGCTCCAAAGTTCTGGTTTCAAAATGGCTTTCTTCCAGGACATTTCTCTCTAGGCTGCAGTTCCTCAAAAATGTCACTCTTAGTTGGACTTGGGGTACTTGTCCTCTCGTAGCTTCTCCAGAGCAAGAGTGCTTTCAACAGCTGTCTTCAAACTTTCTCTCATCTGCAGCTCCTGTGCTTTCTTCAAAGTGTCCCTCTTGTCTGTAGCTCCTCTTCAAAATGTCCCTCACAGCTGCACTGAGTTCCCTCTGCCTGTCAGCTCATTTATATGGCTCCACTGATCAAGGCCCACCCTGAATGGGTGGAGCCACGCCTCCATAGAAATATCTAATCAGAGTTATCACCTACAGTTGGGTGGGGCACATTCCATGGAAACACTCAAAGAATTCCAATCTAATCAGCACTAAAATGTCTGCCCCACAAGATTGCATCAAAGATAATGGCATTTGGGGGACATAATACATTCAAACCGGCACAGATGGCAACTAAATGGTGTTTGTAGCATTTTTATCATACAGGAGATTCCATCCATTCACTATACTTTTCTAACTGAGTTGTCCTACATGCAAGTACATGTTTTTAATGTTGTCTGTTTTCTGTTTTGTTCCTGTAAGTCTGCCATTAAAATACATTAAACTACTAAAAAAAAAAGAAAAAAAGAACCTCAATCAGATGCAGCCCCCTACTCCATAAGGTCAACACTTTTCAATATGAACAGGTTAGGGTGATCACTGTTTAGACATCCCTGAAGATCAAGAAAGTGATTAAACAACAGGATGTGGTAACAACAGACAAGATAGTATTTAACAAAGGACTATGAATACTGAATCTTTATATAAATATTTTTAAATGCTAGGGTATTAGAATAGGTAGAAGGAATTAATGAAATGGTTGAACTGTAGCCCATAACATTCTTTCAATTTGCTCTGTAGCTACTCATTAAATTGTACTTTGAAAGTTATCACCTATCTGTATATATGTTATATTTCACAATAAGGAAATAACTGAAACTGTGGAACTGTAATCCATAACATTCTTTGAAATTTGCTCTCTAATTACTTGTTAAATTGTGCTTTGAAAGTTATCATTTTCCTGTATATATCATATATTTCACAATAAAAAATATATTAAAAAATTTTAAAAATTATATGAAAGGGGAAAGGACCCCAAATAGCCCAATCCGTCTTAGAAAGGAAGAATGAAGTTGGAGGACTCACACTTCCCTATCTTAAAACTTATTCCAAAGCCATAGTAATTAAAACAACACAGTACTGGCCCAAGGATAGATATATAGACGAATGGAATTGAATTGAGAGTTCAGAAATCAACCCTCACATTTATGGCCAACTGATTTTTCACAAAGATGCGAAGTCCACTCGATTGTGAAAGAATAGTTTCTTCAGCACATAGTGCTGGGAAAACTGAATGTCCATATGCAAAAGAATGAATGTGGACCCCTTCCTCACACCATGTACAAAAATCAACTCAACATGCATCAAAGACTTAAATATAAGAACTAGAACTAAAAACTCCTTGAAGAAAACATAGGAAAGTATCTTCAGGACCTTGTGTTAGGCAATGGTTTCTTAGATGTACACCTAAAGCATAAGCAACAAAAGAAAACGTAGATAAATAGGGCCTCATCAAAATTTAAACTTTTTGTGTATCAAGGGACTTTACATGAAAGAAAAAGACAACCTACACAATGGGAGAAAGTATTTGGAAACCACATATTCAATAAGGGTTTAATGCCCATAATATAAAAGAAATCCTACAACTCAATAATAAAAAGACGAAAAACTCAAATTTAAAAATGGGCAAAAGACTTGAAAAGACATTTCCCCAAAGAAGGCATCCAAATAGCCAAAAATCACATGAAAATGCTCAAAATCATTAGTTATTAGGGAAATACAAATCAAACCCAAGAGATACTATTCCACACCCACTATAATGGCTACTATTAAAATAGCAGAAAATTACAGATGTTGGAGAGGGTGTGGAGAAATAGGAGCACTCATTTGTTGCTGGTGGGAATGTAAAATGGTGCAGCCTCTGTGGAAGACAGTTTGGTGATTCCTTAGAAAGTTAAGCAGAGAATTACCATATGACTCAGCAATCCCACTTCCAGATATATACTAAAAGAATTCGAAGCAGGGACTAAAGCAGACATTTGCATATCGATGTTCACAGCTGTCTTATTCTCAATTGCCAAATGATGGAAGCAACTCAAGTTGTCTATGAACTGATGAGTGGATAAACAGAGAAACATTTTTCACCCATAAAAAATTGAAGTTGTAATTCATGCAACAACATGGATGAACTTTGAAGACATTATGTTGAGTGAAATAAGTCAAACAAAGGAAAAATATTGTATGATCTCACTGCTGTGAAATAATTAGAATAAGCAAACTCATAGAGTCAGAAACTAGAATATAGCTTACCTGGCCTGGGATGGGGGTCGGGAATGGGGAGTTGATGCAATTATTGTGCAGAGTTTCTATTTGAGTTGCTGGAAATGCTTTGATTATGGATGGTGGTGATGGTAAGACAACATTGTGAACATAATTAACAATGCTGAATTATACATTTGAATGTGGTTTTAAGGGGAAATTTTCGGGTATATATATATGTTACCAGAACAATTTTTTAAAAATGTGAACTGTCTGACACTAAACCATGGACTATAGCTAATAGCACAATTATAAAAATGTTCTTTCATGAATTGTAACAAATATAACACACTAATGCAAGGTGTTCACAATAGGGTGATAGATGGGAATGCTCTCTTTTATGCATGATTTTTTTGTAAACCTACAACTTCTCTAATTTTAAAAAAATGCCAAAAGACTATAAAATTACATTAACTTGAAGTCAGAAACAAAAGTACACATACATATGATTCTATTTATATGAAGTTTGAGAATAGGGACAATAATATAGTGATAGAAATCAGATTAGTGTTTGTCTGGAGTAGGGGATTGACTTGGCTCTGGCACAAGAGAACATTAGGGGCAATGGAAATGTTCTATTTCTTGATCCAGATGATGGTTACACTCATATATACATTTATCAAAACTTAAAGTGGGTACATTCCTTTTTTTGTACATAAATTATACCTCAATAAAATTTATTTTATAGAACTGCCACACCTGGAATATCATTATGAAATTTTAGAACACTAATAATAAAAGGAAGTTAAAACCCTTGGAGATTATTAATAAATCTAATTTTTTTATTCTCATAATGTTGCTTTATTTTTATTTTTTTTCTTTGCCATTGACATCACCCTGGTTCAAAGCCTCATTTTCATACATTCTTATATTCTCGTGTACCTTGATCTTTTACTCATGTATCCCTCCAAATCATAGTTATCTCACAGCTGGTGAATTTTAGTACCCAGTATCTCCCTTAGATGATCCTGGGAGGTGGAGGGCTATTTGTTCTTCCAGACTCTAGGGTTTTTCCAAACTTTCTACCCCAATTAAGTTTTAGAATAGATTAATCACCTGCAAGTGCCCTTTAGGTCTGAAGCAGGAACTCAGGGGGAGGTGTCCTAGGAAGAGAGGGCCCCTAGGAAAAGGAGAAACCATGTTTTCCTGAGTACAGTAGGAATGATAAGATACAGTGGATATGGGCTCCTGTAGATCAATCTCTGTCAAGGCTAAGAACTTTTCTGCAAGGCTTTGCAAAAAGAAACCAAATTTCTTCCTAAGGTAGAAACAGCCTTGGCAAATGGCTCATGCTGCAGACAACCACACAGGAGGAGAAGATAGTACTTCCACATACTCCTGAGCCAGAGAATTGCAGGAAGCTTGAAAGATGATGGTTAGTTAGTACAGCAGAGTATGAAGATCTGCATTCCTCCCTCCCTTTAAGAAGCCAGAAGGCCAAGACTGATAATCCATTCCAGAGCCAAAGGAGAGGAAAGAGGTCATGGGAGGCACAGAAAATCCCACCAGTCAAGAGCAGTTGTGCTAGCCCTCTACGGATTAGGCCATGCTAGATAAGATAAACTGGTGGCTGTAGGCTGAATCTGGCCTACAGACACGTATTGTCTGACATGCTTTCATCTTTTAAATAAATGAAATTAGTGGAAGTCATGCGTTGAATTGTGCCCCCCAACCAAAAAGACATGTTCAAGTCCTAACTCCCGATAAATCTAATTTTTAAAGGGTGCTAACAGGAAAAAGTTTTAAAAAGCTCCTTGTAAGGGAAGAAAAATGGTCACAAAGGAATAAGAATCTGACTGGTATCAGACTTCTCATCTGTAACTCTGGAGCAATACATTCAATGTTCTGTGTAACCAAGATTGTTAACTTGGATTCTATTCTCAGCCCAAAAAAGAATCAGATATGATGGTAAAATAAAGACAGTTTTAGACTGCAAAGAGTTAGAAAGTTTATTTCATATGCACACTTTAATAAGAAGTTATTTGGGGACATACTCCAGCAAAACAAGGTAGTAAACCAAAAGAGAAAGACGGGCTCCAGAAAACAGTGGTTCTAAACTGAAACACCAATGAAGGGAGGTTTCAGCATGACAGGTGGGTAACATGTTCAGACAGTATCAGTCCAGATTCATGCAGAAAAACAGAAGACCTTAGGAGGATGTTTCCTGGGAAAATAAGAAGATTAAAAAGAATAGGTATTATGAGATGCTAGAAGATAACAGGGGTATGGTCAAGAAGGCATATCTGTTTTTCTACCACCACGGCCAACAAAGGGAAAACAAAAGCAAAGAAAAAAAGCTGTTTGAGAAAGGCATGATCTGAATATGAATCAAGGTAAAATGTGATATGGTTTTGAGCAATTGGTGTAATATAAGAGAGAAGAATTTTTTTTGCTTACTCTTGTTTGAGTGATAGAGGGTCCAGTTATTTGAAAATATTAAGAAAGAAATAGAGTAACTCCTTATTACTTGGTTCTGAAGTAAGGGTGGCATTAACCCACAATACTTTCAGGAGCCCACAGAAATGTTTTCATTTATTTTAATATCAGAAAGAAAAAAAATGAACATTTAGGTCAAAGAAAATGCATTAATATATAATATTAATATATTTGTTTTTATACCAATGAGTCATAAATATAATTTTTATTTCTTTATGGAGGAAGTGCCCATGATGGCAAACGTGCATATATCCCATGAAAGTTATAACATGTCCCTGTCTTCAGTGAATTATATCTTCAGTCAACTTTTGGAATCAACCTGTAAACAAAGGATATAATTATAGTTTATAAAAAAGAATATAAATGTTATCAACTCTGACAATGTAAAAGTAATTATATATTTGAAAAGAAACTGGAAAGTAGAAGGGGAAAACAGGTGGAATGTAGGGTAGGGACTTGAACAGCCCCACCTTAGAAACATGGAGAGTCAAGAAATGTTGCCTATAGTTGATTGAGCAGTATATAAGGGTTTATGTATATTATTTAATGTTACAATGGTAATTAGTAGTAGAACTACAATACTATATAACTACATTGAGGGGTGTGGGAGAGTGGGAGTGAGTTGAGCACTGCACTCTCATCTATGGTAGTAGTAATTCAATAGACGAATGTCTCAAGTTGATAAATCAAGAAAAGTGGGCAGGGAAAAAACCTGATTTGGATAACCAAGGAAACCATGCCTAGACAAAAGAAAATTACAGCCTACACTAAGAAAAACAAAGTTATGGCCCAGTCAAAGGAACAAACATACACTTCAACTGAGATACAGGAATTTGAACAACTAATGCTAAATCAATTCAAAAAGTTTAGAGAAGATATTGCAAAAGAGATAGAGGCTGTAAAGAAAACACTGGGCATATATAAGGCAGAAATTGAAAGTTCAGAAAAACAACTAGTAGAATCTATGGAAATGAAAGGCACAACACAAGAGATGAAAGACACAATGGAAACATACAACAGCAGATCTCAAGAGGCAGAAGAAAACACTCAGGAACTGGAGAACAAAACACCTGAAAGCCTACACACAAAGGAGCAGATGGAGAAAAGAATGAAAAAATATGAGCAACGTCTCCGGGAACTTAAGGATGAAACAAACTACAATAATGTACGTATCATTGGTGTCCCAGAAGGAGAAGAGAAGGGAAAAGGGGCAGAGGCAATAATAGAGGAAACAATTAATGAAAATTTCCCATATCTTATGAAAGACATAAAATTACAGATCCAAGAAGTGCAGCGTACTCCAAACAGAAGAGATATGAATAGGCCTACGCCAAGACACTTAATAATCAGATTGTCAAATGTCAAAGACAAAGAGAGAATCCTGACAGCAGCAAGAGAAAAGCGATCCATTACATACAAAGGAAGCTTAATAAGACTATGTGCAGATCTCTCAGCAGAAACCATGGAGGCAAGAAGGAAGTGGTGTGATATATTTAAGTTACTGAAAGAGAAAAACCACCAACCAAGAATCCTGTATCCAGCAAAGCTGTCCTTCAAATATGAGGGAGAGCTCAAAATATTTTCAGACAAACAGACAATGAGAGACTTTGTGAACAAGACACCTGTCCTACAGGAAATACTAAAGGGAGCACTACAGACTGATAGAAGACAGGAGTGCATGATTTGGAGCACAATTTTGGGAGATGGTAGCACAGCAATGTAAATACACTGAACAAAGATAACTATGAATACAGTTGATAGAGGAAGGTTGGGAGCATGTGAGACACCACAAGAAAGGAGGAAAGATAAAGACGGGGACTGTGTAACTTGGTGAAATCTAGAGTATTCAAGCATATGAGCCTCTAGCATTTTGACACCAGCAGGGAAGGCCCCTCAGTCTACCTGGGCTTGTGCCTGTGAGTGAAAGAGGCAAGTCTAAAAGACCCAGTTGATGTTGTGGTCTTCCAATAAGGAACTTTGAAGAGGAGTCTGGAAACCGCTTGGTGGCTAGCTGTAGATTATCTTGGGGTCACAACAAGAAGGCCCAGTAGAAGAGAGCAGGGCAGGAGGATGGTCATTTTTTATAGAGCCACCTCCCTAAAATCCTTGGGGATGCCGATGTGAATGGTATGGACACAGCTGCTTAATTCCTGGTTAGGCAGGGGATGATGATCTATGAGGCCTCTCCTTCCTGGCCACAGTCCCACACCCCTGACCCCTAGAGAATCATGGATAGGGAGATTTCAAGTTTCAGTCAAGCCCATGGAACCTCCTTGGATGGCTGGGCTTTACTGGAAGAAGCATTCTTTTAATGAAGGGAACCCAAAGGAGCAGGGTGTGGAAAAAGGCCAATGAGGAATACAGGTGTTGTGGCTGTAGGAGGTGAATGGGAGATGGTCCTGCTTAGCAAACCCAGAAACCTAACACCTGCAACTGCTCCTGTCTTTGACCAGGGAGGCAACAAATGGTTTTAGCTTTGTTTATTAGGTGCCTGGAACCTCCCTCTGGCCAGATTCCTGGAGTAGGTGAGTTGTCAATAGGCCCTGCAGTCAGTCACTCAGAATATTTCTGGAATGAATAAATCACAGGCAGGGGTTTATTTGATCCATACTGAATGACTGCTGTGTATACCTCAGTCTTTGACTTCTCCTCAGGAGATTTTCAGTTAAACTTTAAAAAAAAGGCAGGAGTTGCTGGGCTAACTGACAGATTTATTAAGGTTAGGGCAGGATTGGGAGTCATAAGAAGAGAAATGAACTCTGAGGCCATTTCTTGTAAGTGCAAAAGGCCTAGTATGCAAAGCATGAGAAATACCCCTTCTGCATTGGGCATGTTTCTTGGGGCCTAGGGCAAAGGCAGGACATGTTGTTCCTGCTCTCAAATAATTGAAAATGCTGGTGGCAGCACACAGCTTGCTGGCGGGCCAACAGCTAGTGCTGTCTTCACCACCACCCTCAGTGGCTCAGGAGACAGTTAGCCACAGCCCTTGGAACACAGCTCCCCTGGATTCCTTGGACCTCGTGCATCCAGAGTGCAATAGTAACTACTTCACTATGGGTAGTGAGGAGTGTCTATGTTGGACAACATAAGTATGTGCAATGACTCACAGCCTAACTTTGGTTTCTTCTTAACTTCCTAATTGGTTTCTTCCCAGCTTCTACACTTGGCCTGACTTCCTTTTCTCTGAGTTGGTCACCAAGTACTTAAATGGAACATCAGAATCTATATATTCTTCCTCTCCTGTCTTTGGAGCAGTAGAGAATAGTGGTTAAGGGTTTGCACTCAGGAGCAGGCTGCCAGGGCTTGCAGCTCAACTCTGATATTTGCCAGCTATGCAGACTTGCAGTTTACTTAACTTCTTTGTGCCAGCTTTTCATCTCTAAAATGAGAGTGACAATATTACTTAAATCATAGAATTGTTGTGAGGATTAAATGAGATATGTAATGAATGGGCTTGGCACCTAGTTCAGGTTCACTAATGTCAGCTATTACTTATGGAATTTTTTTCTCTCTCAAACTCCCCTGTCTGGTTTCAGATACCTGCTCCTCTTGTCCCCAATTTTCTCCCATTCTTATCCAAAGAAGGCAAGCCTTCAGAGATAAATTTTCTTAAAGAAGGGATTTCCTTTGATCCTTTCTATGCCCTATGTACCCAGCTCCCAGGTAATTATTGGCTATCAGATTGGGAAGGCCTTTTATAAATCATCTGGTCTAACTTGTTCTTTTTTACAGATTGTGGAAACTCAGATCCAGAAAGGTAAAGTGACTTGATAAAGATCATGCTGAATCAGAACACCAGTCTATCCCTACAGATGCTATCTATGTCCGATGCTAAGACTGATCACATTTAATTCCAGTAAATTCACCATATAGTAAATTCAGTGAATTCAACATATACCTGGTAAGGATATACTGAGTGTGTGTGTGTGTGTGTGTGTGTGTGTGTGTGTGTGTGTGAGAGAGAGAGAGAGAGAGAGAGAGAGGAGCAGAGAGAAAGAGAGGGAGAGGGAAAAAGGCCTGATGTTGAGACTGAGGGGGATACAAAAATAAATTATTTTAAATCACTTCTACTGGAAAAGTTGGAACTCAAGAAGTTCTAAGACACTGTATGTCTTAAGAAGGGGTGGGCTTTTCATCCCTTTGTTTTACATATAGATATATAAATAGATCTATCAATATACTTAATTATCAATATATCTATGGGTATAGGTATAGTTCTAAGTATATACTATTTTATATATAGTTTTGTATTGTTATATCTACGTGTATAGATGTTGCAATCTGATAACCATTGCACATGCACACACACACACACGTATATGTAATTGAAATTAGTTTCACTTGAAGAATTTAGTAGCCCTCAAACCCTTCCCAGATATTATCCTTCTGCCCTAGCCTGGAGAATAGTAGGTATATTAAGCTAAATAATAGGGCTTGTATATGCTTATAAATTGAGCTACAATTGGGGACAGGTCCCTCTGGTCCTGAGAGTAGCCAGCAGGTCCTAACTCTAAAAGCAGATGAAAGAAAGGCCCCATTCTTCTTGGTGGGAGCTAAGTACAGAACGATTAAAGGAAGAGAAAAAAACAAAGTAGTGAGAGGTCTCTTTGGGACCTGGAAGGTAGAGGAGACCTACTGATGACTGAAGTAAAGCTCAGCATGGACTAGAGGTAGATGTTCCCAGACAAAGAAAAGACTTTTCTGAGAGCTAGACAGTGGCCAGGAATAGATTAGGGTGAACTAATAATCCAGATTCAGGGAATCCCTGAGCAAGACAAAACTGAACTCAGGGTCTTCACTGTAAAAATGATGGGTAGAGTGTGTGTGTTACCTGGAAAGTCTTTATGAGTTGAGAAAGGAGTGGTAGTAATTGTTTATGGCTTACTGTGTAGAGGCATCCAGCAGATTAGAAGGTGTCATGCTCCTGAGGCTGTGTTCCCAGAAGGAGGCTCAAGCTGCTGTATGGGACGGTTTGATGCCAATTTCTTTACCTTTGGTATATTAGCAATACCTCAAGGCTATCTTGTCCCAGTAAAAGCCTCCTTCAGGTCAGGCATGACTGAATACCCTTTTGCAACCTGAGAATGACTCTGAAACCTCTTCCAAAGCAAATACTAAACAGTATATAGTGGTATTCTAGGTCTTAACCCTCTGGATACCTTCCATAGATCCTAGTAAAGAAGTGGACCTCAGTGTACCTGAATGGTTGAATGGATGAAGGAAGAAAAGCAGGGAAGAGAAGGTAAAGAGCATTGAACAAGTGTTGGTATGCAAATATTAGGAAACTATCCCTCCTTCTCTTCAACACTGGTCCTATGAATGACCACAACATACTGGCCCTCTCAGCAGCATTCACAGTTGAATATTTCTCCTTCCTGAGACACTCTCTTTTCTAGGCTCTCAGGATACCACACCTTCCTGACCTGCTTTTTTATTGTGCTTTCTCAGTTTATTGACTCCTTTTCCTCTATCCCACCTCTAAATGTTTCAAATTCTCTACGGCTTACACTAAACCCATTTCTCACTTTCAAGAGGATTTCATCTAGTACTATAGCTTCAATAACATGAACACTCCCAGATTTATGTGTCTAGACTTCATTTCCTCTTTGAACTCCAAACTCATGATATAATGGCACAGGGTCTTGAGTCAGACTGCCTGAGTTTGAATCCTGGCTCCACCACTTACTATGTGACTTTGAGCAAGTTGTTTAGCCTTTTTGCCTCAGTTTCCTCTTCTTTAAAGTGGGATAATAATAACACCTGACCCCACAAGGTTTTTGTGAGAATTAAATGAGCAACTTTGTGTAAAGCATTTGGGGCAGTATTTGGCATGTAGTAAACTTTGGTACATTTTAACTATTTTTGTGTTTTTGTTGTTGAGATATATGGCTGTCTACTTGGCATCTTCTCTTGGATGTCTCATAGGCATCTCAGATTTAACAGGGACCCCACAGAACTCTTGATTTCTACTCCTCAAACCATTCCTCCTCTTTTCCTTATCTTAGCAGATGGTGCCACCAAACTTTCAGTTGCTCAGGACTAAAACCTAAGTGTCACCCCTTTTATCAACCTTTTCCCTTCCCGCTTACATCCATCAGTAGGAACTGCCAAACTCCCAAATATTTCCTGCCACCTTAGCCCAAGTCAGCATCATCTCTCACTTGGATTTATCCTCCACACAGATGAGTTATTCAGAGGATTTACCTCTCCTGCTTAAAACCCTCCATTGGCTTTTTATTGGATTTACACTAGAATCCAAACCGCTCACCATGGTCTGGAAGGCCCTCCAAGATCTGTCTTTCTAAATTCACCTCCACATTCACCGACCTTCTTTAGGTTCTCAGTTCACCCTAAGCTAGTTCAAGCCTCGGGTCCTTTGCATTAGCTGTCTCCTTTACCTGGAATATCCTTCCTCACATGACTGGCTCCTTTTATCATCCAGAATTCAGTGGAAGCATTTCTTGACTACTTAATCCAAAGGAGTTTCCCCCATCACTGTTTTATTTTCTTCATAGCAGTTATTGCTATCTGAAAATATCTTACTCATTCCTTTGTTGACTGGAGTTTCTCTCTTCCTCCCCTCTAGAATGTAAGCTCCATGAAAGTAGGAGTCTTGTCTGTCCTGTTTACCACTTTATCCTCAGTGCCTAAGAGCATCACAGACATTTATAGATTGTTTTTTCAGGGTTAAAAAATTGGTGGAGGGACTGAGAGTCAGCATTAGGTTTGGGACTGGAAATCTGATGTTCTGAGAAGGGCAGTACACCAGCAGCCCTGAAAATAGTGCCATGGAGGGGAGTCCTTGGTAACCAGAGGATAGCATGAGGTCTCTGGAAACCCTAAGTAGGAAGGGCAAAAAAGGGGAGAATAATAAATAGCATTTGCTGTGAGTTTACTATTTACCAAACACTGTGCTAAGCACGGTTCATCCATTACTTCATTTAGTTTTCCTAGTGACTCTGTGAGGCAAGTATTGTTAGCCCTAATTTATAGGTGAAGAAACTGAGGCCCATTAAGATTAAGCAACTTACTCAAAGTCACAAAGCTAGAAAGTGACAGAGCAGGGATTTGAACCAAGCAGTCTGGTTCCAGAACCTGTGCTTTCATCTGGTGTGTACTGCTTCTGTACTGGTCAAGTAAAGGAGATGTGAGGCAAGGAATGGTTCATATTGTGGTTGTTAAGACTATGATGGAAAGTGTCAAAGGTAGTAGCTTGAAAGCATGCCTTGAGAGTATAGAGATAGTTAGTTCAAAGGGTGGCTCTTTTTTATATGCCTGTTCCAGAAAGGCAATTTCACTTGTAAGGGCAGAATAGGTAGTGAAGTTCATGGGCTTTGGCATCAGAGAGAACTGAGTTGAATCCCAACACAGCCACTAGTTAGTAACCTTAGGCAAGTAACTTCCTCAATCTGTGCCTTTGTTTTTCATCTATAACTATCAATAGATGCACTTCATATAGTTGTTATGAGGATTTAATGAGATTGTTGATGTAATGTGGTTGGCACAATGCCTGGTACCTGGTAAAAGCTCAGTAAGTATTAGTAAATATTAGCTCTTGCTTTTCAACTAACAAATTTTACCGACACCCCCCTCCCCCAGCTAGTCCCCCTACCCCACTTTCCACCTTCTGTCTCTGGTACCATTAAAGAAATTTACCAGGACAGACTGAAGCAGTTGTACTTGAATACTTTCTCCAACTCAGAAGCCATCACGATCTATGAGTGTGTGGGAAACTGAAAGTGATCCCTCCCAGAACAGAAAAGTTTCTTCCTTCCCTAAGGACGTGTTCTCACTGCCACCCATTAGCCCCAGGAAATGCATTTCTGGTTGTCTCAGAACAACTACTTTGTCCCAGCTTCCCACTGCCTAGGGTTCAGGAACATTGAGGTCCACCTCAGAGCATCTTGCTAGGCAACCAAGATTTATGTTAATTGTAAAAAGGACTTTTACATGCTATTCTTGGTGTAGTTTAATTTCAGGGAACAGCAAGTGAAAATGATGGCTGTCTCGTTTAATACTGGACAAAGAACAACTAGAGGAGGGAGGATCGTGTGAAAGACAAACTTCTCCGACTTCCCAGTATTTTTTTTTTTTTACTGCCTCTGGATTGGCTAATTTCAGAAAAACTGAAGAAGGTCCAAGAAAGCACCACCAAAATGATTAATAAGAGAATGAAGCTACTGAATGGTGCTAGGAGACTCCAGGGAAGGACAACAACTAACCGGGTGGGGGGTCAGGTGCAAAGGCTGAAACAAAGCATCCATCAGAGACTGTAGAGCTGCAGGGAGCTAAGGGTGGAAGTGTCAAGTAGCCTGGGCCCAACAACCTCCGCCGTGCACCCTACCACAGGCCCGGCTCTGGGGGGTCAAAAGAAGCATAAGGTTTGGCCTATGCCCACAAAGATAGGGAGACAAAGCTATACTCACAAAAGGACAAATTACAATCCAAGTCAAGAATACAAGCACTGCAACAAGGCACTCACTCTGATATGTGCCTAATGGCTGGTGCAGTGGGAAGTGTTCAGCATTCCTAGGAGGAAGGGACCATTGCAGATGATGGGGCTGGAACCTAGGGGTAGGGACACGATGTGGCTAGGCTAGTAAGGGAGAAGGAAAAGGGAGAGTAACACAGGCCTGGGGCAGGATATGGGCCAGGAAGGGTGAGGAGCCATACCTGGCTGGAGTGAGCAGTTCTCAGGAGAGAAGAGTGGGAGATGGACGCTGGCAGAGGAGTTTGGATTTTATGCTACAGGTAATGAGTAGCTACTGAAGGCTTTTGAGCAGGAGAATGTCATGATGCCACCCATGCTTTGGGTAGATTGATTACATGGTGGATTGGAGGCAGAAGTAGGGAAACCAGGCAGAAGACCACAGTCCTAAGGAAACCTTTGGCAGCTGCAGCCACTGGAAAAGTGCTCAAGCACTGACAGAAGCTGGGCCTCAATTGACAAAGCTAGCGGGGGTCCAACAGTCTCTTCAAAAGGGGTGGCCTGGGTCCCACACCCGGGGACCATATACTCAATTCCCCCAGTCTCACTAAAGCCCATGGAACTGGCCACCATTCAAAGCACACCCTGGCAAGCTTAGGCCCGTACCAAGGACAGATTTCTGGTCAGAAGATTTCTCTGTTAGAAATAGAGATTTTGACTTTAGGTGGGAAATTCAATTTGTGGGGACAGATGAAATCTTCTGAAACCAAGATCAGATTTCCTGAGCAAAGGTCCTTTGGTCTTAATGAACAAGAGAATGCCATTAAAAAAAAAAAGCAGCAGCAGCTATAATTAGGCCTTCCCTCTAAATAGGAAGCTTCTTGGATTATCAGGGAACTGCCTGCAGTGCCTTAATGAATGTTTCCCATTTCTGAGCCATGGCTTTTGAGGCAAAGAATGCCATTAAATATTGATGCAATACTTAAGGAATGGTGATAAAGTGCGTTTCAGCTCCTGTTATTCATTAACCATCCCCATCTCCCACCCATTCTCCCCTCCTTCCCCTATGCCCACCCTGCCATGAGGCTGGTGAGGCTTATGCAAGTTGAGAAGATGGTTATTCAATTGACTCCAGGTCAAATACAGAAAGTTATTGACAATCCAGTGGTGAGGATGTTCTAGTCAGGCCTTTCTGGGGGTTACTGCTTTAGCTCACTGAGGCATACAAAGTGATACCTGCTTTCCCAGTCAGACCTCCTTCCTTCCTTCCGTCCTTCCTTCCTTCCTCCCTCCCTCCCTCCCACCCTCCCCCTCCCTCTCTCTCCCTCTCTCTCCCTCTCTCTATCTCTCTTTCTCTCTCTCTTTCTTTCTTCCTTCCTTCCTTTCTCTCTCTCTCTCTTTCCTTCTTTCTTCTTTCCTTCTTTCCTTCCTTCCTTCCTTCCTTCCTTCCTTCCTTCTTTTCTCTCTCTCTCTCTCTTTCTTTCTTTCTTTCTCTCCTGTCTGGTGAATGGCAGCCAGAGGAACAAAAACTGGGGCCATAAAAGACAAAGTGAAGAAAAGAGAAAATAATGACAAACAGTAGAAGTGATCAGGAGAAGTCAGCCTGGGTGATTCCAGGCCTGGTATTTCTGAGCTCAGTGCTCTGCTTGGGGGAACAAGCAGCTCCCTGGACAAGAGCAAGGAATCTGATCCAGGAAAAAGAGTGAGGAAACTGATTCAGGAAACATCTGCTTCCTACCTTATGATCTTAGCCTCTCTGAGCCTCAATTTTCTCTTCTATAGAATGGGAATTATAGCTATCCTACTTACTTACAGTGCTATTGTGAAGATCTAATAAAAATAAACTGTAAAGCACTGTGCACATGTAAGGGATTACCTGAGGTTAAACCAAGAAAGACCCTCAAGCTCCTCAGCCACCTGCCTCCACATCAAACATTCCTACTATTAATCCACCCTTTGGAGAAAGATATTGAAAGCTTTTGACAGAAATCAAACCATTGGGAGGTTAATTCATTGACCCAATGGCACTCACTAGCACATTTAGCAAGAATTAATTTATCGGATTAATGCTCTGCCCCCGGACTTTTGGGCGAGGTGGATTTAAATGCCCTTTCTTCCCCAGGTCTTTCAAGGGACTTCTGTCTCTGTGTGGAGTTTGCATTCCGAAAACCTCCAAGTGCATCCTTCTTTAAGTCTGCTTCCCTGTGAAAAGCAATGAGCAGATGTTAGAGTCTCCTTTGTGTTTTTCCAGGAGACCCTAGGCACAAAGACATTAAGTAAGTGTCCATTACCACACAGTGACCCAACCAGGATCTAGAGCTGGTCAGAGGTTCCCAGTCCTCTGCTCACCAGCCTAGGTACATTTCCCATTCACCCAGTTTCTCCTCTCCAAATTTCACCCCCTCCCCAGCCTTATTCAGACAGAGGGGAGTAAGGATGAGAGGTCCAGATCTTGGCAGCAGCGTCCCAAGCGTGCATCTGAACTCCCTTATGGAGAATAGCTGTACCGGTGGCAACGGCAGTAAGCATTTGGCATCTGACAACCTCTTTCAGAATCTATTTAAATTGGTATTTTGCTTCCTAACTCCAGGAGGGCAAACATGCCTAAAATGGCAGCAGGGGAGAGAAGACAGGCATTCGAGGAAGTGATGAGTGATTCCCCAGAGTCTGTCAATTCAGCTTCCACTCCAAAGGTCTTCCTGAACCACTGGACCTCTCTCTGTGGGGCTCCCTCTATGTGAAGGATGTGAAGGATGTGAGCAAGGAGGAGGCAGCAGCATGAAAGCTCTCTAGAGAGACCCCCAGAAAAGGAAAGAAAAAAGAAAAAGGAAGCTCCAGAGCAGGGTCAGAGCAACACAAAACTGGTGGGGAGATTGCCCCACTAGAATTTATTGGTCCTGGCCTCAGTGCCTCCTCTTTTGGCCCTGGCCCCCAAGCCCACCAGCAGCATTCTGTAGTCTCAACCAAGGGGGCTTGCTGAGTGCAGAATCCTGGGGGCTGGATTGGGACCTGGGAATCAGCCTTTCTGCAGCTGCTCAGGTGATTCTGATGCAGCAGGGTCAAGGGCCGTAACTGGAGAAGCTGCTCTAGGCCTTCTTTACCCCACCCTACCCCACCCCTAAGAAAACGTCCCTGGTCAGTGCCCCTCATCACCTCACAGCTCTGCCCTCCAAGAGGTGACAGGCAATCTGATAGATTTATTCAGGCGAGTGCATTAATGGGCACTAATGACTTAATTTGCTGTCCATTCCAGATAACATGTGTAATTTACCAGGACCTTCCAGGAGACTAGGCCTTAACCCAAAGGAGAATTTTCATCATGCACAGCTGGGGGGCACAGGGTGCATTTGAGTAAAGGACAGGCTTATATCACACTAAAGGAAAGGATATGGCTGCCCTGCCTTCTGGGCCCTGGGAGTACGACTGGAAGACAGGTTCCCCCCCACACACACACCTCCAAACCCCAACATTTCGAACTATTCTGGTCATTCTTTCTGTTGCTACTCTCTTCAGTCGACATAGGGGGGTCAAAAGGCAACCAGATTCTGGGATATATGCATTCATTCGGCATTCCTCAAATGGGAGTCTCTATACTTTGTATGGGGTACACAGAGCCATGGAATAAACACAGTGCATCTTTCTAGAGCTTCAGTTTATGCCAGGATTTTAGAGATAATGCGGTACTTTCGTGTTAAATCAAATACCAATACATTATACAGCAGAGTGTGAAAACCCACATGTATTTTTCAAAATAGAAGGTAAGACTTCAAAGAAATGTTACACTTTTGGCCACTTTGGCCTTCACCTCCAGAGTCTCACTTTATTCTATTAGGGATTCTGTGATTTACAAAAAAAAGATTGAGAAGCACTGCCAATTACCATCTCTTTACCTAACTATAGATTAGTTTAGCAGATTATCTAAGACTAGGATAAAGGATGGTAACACCCAGAGCCTGAGGAGCTTTCTAGGGAAGGACAGCAAAGATGAGTTTCTAGGAAAACAAGGGAGTTGTAGCCGTGTGATGCTGAAAGGAGATCTTATTAATCCAATACTAATTATGTAAATGAAATGGGCAGAAGCAAGGAAGGCAAAGGAACTGAAACAGCCAGCTGTCCACCAGTGCCAAAGAGGCCTGGATTTTATCACTGCAAACAGTCTCCCCCTGACCCAAGCCCCAGAGAGGAGCCAGTTGCTGAGTGACTGCATTCTGGTCACAGGGCACTAGTAGACGATGAACCCCAGTTCTGCCTCGGGACTCCTCCTCACATGACTGAGCACTTCCCCCAGCAAGTTGTGTGAGGGATGGGGCATAGATATACACAGGGAAGCTGGGAGCTAGCTGGGACCTGCGGAACTAGCAGGTCACAAGTCCTGCTCAGCAGCTGCATTTGTTGGGAAGAGGGCACCAGCTAGCTGAGGCCAATGAAGCCGCGGGCTGGCAGTTTGCAGCTCATCACCCTGGAGTTGTTCCATGCCTTCAATGTCTCCCAGCCCACTAGTACACAAAAGACCACTTAAAAGCCCTCTTAGCACAATTGCCCAGCCTTTTTGTCCTCTGTCCTCCAAATGACAAATCCTTTGAAATTGCCCTTTTCTTCACTGTTTTACTTTGGTGTTCTCTCTGTCACCCAGCTTTCTTGCTAACTCCCAGTCTCCCCCAGTAGATCAGAAAGTTCTTCTCCCTTCTCCTCCACCCTGCCCTGTCCCAAAACCAGGGCCCTGATTGGCCCCAGATACTCTAAGATGGATGGGTTTTTGGCCCAAAAGCAAGATGGAGGATGAAGTGAGGGGGCGGCTGAAAAATTTTAAAGTGGGTTTCCTCCTTGATCTTTTGGATTATGTCCTCCTTACTTCAACCTTCCCAGGGCCTTTCCAGCCACCTAGGAGGTCCCTTTGTTGCCTTAGGCAGGTGCACTTCATACTCTGGCTCTCTGTGACCTGCTGCCTTTCACTCATTCATCTTTTCCTGGGTACTAATTGGGGGAGAAGTGGGGGTTGGTTGCTCCAGCAGAGGCTAGCAGCTTAGTTATATCTCTGTGAAAGAGGCTAAAAGCCTGTCTCAGCTGTGTAAACCCAGTCGAAGGCTTGGAGTCATAACCTTTTTGGAGACACTGTCACTCTTGTAGTCAAATAGGCTTGGGTTCAAATCCTATACAAAGCCCTACAAGCTCTGTGATCTTGTGGAAATCACTTAGTGTCTCTGAGCCTTAGTTCCCCTTAAAATAAGGATAATCATAGTACCTATCCTCTTGAGTTTAATTGTGAGGACTAAATGTGGTAATGCATGTAAAAATGCTTTCAGTGCCTGGCCCATAAAAACTACTTTATGAAGTGAGCAATGATTATTAATATTACTTTTAATTATCATCAGTTGGGTTAGAATCCAGGTTCCACCACTTACTGCTATGTGAGTCTTGGCTTTCTCTTCTGTAAAATGAGGATGATGATGTTACCTAACAGAGTTGTGGTGATTGTAAAATGAATTAATGCATTGAAATCTCACAGAGCTGGCTCGAGGTCCTACCAGGGGAGTGGAATTAATGGTAACCCCTGGGATGAAGGATGGCCCTCCTTTTCCTAGGAGCCCTAGCAGAGTGTTCCACTCACACTGAGTGATGGATCAATAAATGGTAGTCAGTATTACTATTATTACTGGAGGCCTAGCCACTCTCTGTCCATTTACCCCCCTCCGATTCTCCTTTAATAGTGAATTAGTTGCTTGGTTGTTAAGTGCTGATTACAGATCAAGGCACCAGTGAAGCTGGGCTGCCTCCATCCACTCTCTGCATTTAGAGGAGAAAAATGGTGCCACTTATTAGCTTCATCTCAATGCATTGATTTCAATAGGAAATACACTTCTGGCTGGAACATCTTCATTTGTCACTCAATTGTTGGGAGATTTGAAGAGGCTGAATTCTTGCCCCAAGGGAATGCTCCTCACCAAATTTCAGTGAGAGTGGATCAAAGGTTCCAGTTTTATTCGCATTTGTTTATTTTGCTGCATTTTCGCATGGGGTTTAGAACATTGTGGAAACCAAATTGTGCCTCTTTGCACCCTGCCTCCTGCTCTCCCTCCTCTCTCATTTCTGATGGGCAGAGGTAGTGCTCACAGCTTTTCAAACAACAAAATCACCTATTTACATGATTCTCTGGTGGGGAGCTTGGGGAGAATCCTCCCTTTGAAAGTGAAACCAGCCAATGTGCACACAGGCTTGAGAACTCACTTTGACCAAGGGCGAGAAGCAATGTGAATGCTATGTCACCTCAGACTGGAATTAAACAGAATAAGAACAAAACCGGGAGCCTTTTACTAGATGACAATGAGGCAGATTGGTTTTGAGAAAGAAAGGGAGCTGCCATTTAGTGAGACATTTTGCATGCGTTATCTCAATTAATACTTCCAATAACTGTCTGAGGTAGGGTCTGCCATCATCTCTATTCCACAGATAAGGCTAAGTGACCTACCTAAGGTCACACCACTAGTAAGAAGGAGATTCCAAAACTGTGTACTTAATCACTATTCTAAACTGGACGATGCCTCACTGGTCACCCCGGAGTCCTCACATATGTATTTGTCCAGTAACACGATTCCTCCCAACACCCTGTCCCTGCTTCATTACTCCTTCTTTTCTTTTGTTTACCACACAGCAGACTGACAGGAGCCCTGGCAAATGCTCTGAGTGAGCCCAGCAAGCAGCAGAGAGCGAATCAGAATCATAAGAAGCACTTGTTTTAGTTATTAACCTGTGAGTTTTAGTGTAAGAACTGATTCAAGCCAACTTGTTGGTTGGTATCTGTGTTATTAATAAAAATAATGACCATCTGTCTGCAATGGCCTCCAAACTAGAATGAACGAGGCGAGGATCAGGGCACTGTGGAGGGGATGCCACCCTCTGAGACACCATCCCAAGGAAAACAGCCAGGGACTGTCTGCCTCCAAATAGCATTATTCATCTTGGACAGCCAGTTCCCGGCTCCCTCCCATTCCCTGGAGACCAGAGGCCAGCTCTTCCCTGCTTCTCTTCACCCCCTGCCTTTGGAAAGATTAGAAATCAAGTCTGAGTCACTTCTTTGGCTAGACTTCTGTGTGTCGGGGGGGGGGTAGTTCAGTGTGTCTGTGGCTCCAGACGTGACTCCATGTATGTCCCTCTGTGTGTGTGTGTGTGTGTGTGTGTGTGTGTGTGTGTGTGTTGTGGTCCTCAAGGGATTTCCTTGTCTGAGGGTCTGCCTGTGCATTTGCTGGAGATGCTGCGTGTTTCTCTCCCTGTGTGTCTTTACTTCCACTCACCATCCATTTTTAATAATTTCATCAGCTTGTTTTCCCAACCTAGGCTACCCCCATCCAGGTGCAGGGAATTTCCATCCTTTTTTCAAGGTAGGAAGTGCCAGGAAATAAGCAACTAGTGTGCTCAGTGGACGGATGGCTAAATCTGCTAGTCAGCTACTCTGTTGTTGATACCAGATGCCGGGAGCTACAGAGCCCTGCACCTGGAGCTCTCCTATGTATCCTGGAAATTCCAGGCCATTTACAACACCATCCTCTTGCCCCACAATTGCCCCTCAGTACCTATAAAGCCTCTTCTGAGACTTTAATCAATTGCTCAAATAGATCTGAAGGTGAGGGTAAGATTCTAACTGGAATGACTCCCCTTTTCCCAAAAGCCTCCCTGCCAGAGTTCAGGAACACAGGGGAAATTGAGGAGGGCTCTTTTCACCTTTGAACTGCTGAGGCCCAATATGCCAATGTTAGCTGTCTCTCCAAAGTGTCTCTGACACTCCAAAATTCACCATGCATTTGGCATCACTGGAGGATCTTAAACTCCACTGATTCCTCCTGCTTCTCTTGTCCCTGGCCTCAATACTTCTTACACCCAGACCCGTCCAGCTTTCATGACCCTTTCCGTCCCCAGTGAGCTGCCCTTTTTTGGGGAGAGAGAGTTGCTTTTCTTCTTGGTTCCCAGAACTCCTCCAAAGGGGACTGGAGGCACCTGGGAGACCAAGGAGAGAGCCTCTCCTGAATTTCAGCTGCTACATACTTAGTATTCACTGCGTGTCTCTAAAAACTGCCCTGAGATCATTCATCAGCACTGTGCTGTGTGCCTAGCTGCTCTCCTTTCGTGTGTGTGTGTGGCCAGGACCCTCACTCAATCTGCTGGGACACGCACGCGTGCGCACACACACACACACCCCTTAACCTCCTTCCCTTCTCACCAAACCAACTGCATGCTCTAACAGACCTCTGCCAGTTGGCAGATCTCTCTCTTCCCGAGGTGGGCTCTCCGATTGGGCCTAGGCTCTCAGCCGCTTACACTCCAGTGCCGGGGTGAGGTGATGCGAGCAGGAGCCACAGCCAAAAACTCAAGGTGCCTGTGGATGGTTGTAGTGACCAAGAGGGGACTACAGGAAAGGGCATCCTCAGCAGAAGACAAGCAAACAAGGGGAGAGGGGGCGCTCTCGGGGAGGCAAGGTCAGGGGCCAGGAAATGAAGTCCCCAGAAGGGAGCCTTCCCCTTGCTTCTTCTCCGCAGTTCACCACTCCCCACCCCCACTTTCCCGGGTTCACTTTAGAAATCGACTCGCCCTCTTTAGCTGCCGGCAGTTCCGGCAGAGCCCAGCTGGAACAGTCAGGTTCAAGAAGTGAGGCAGCACCGGGTTGGGTGGTTGGGTTGCTGGGTTGTATCTTGGGAGATTCTTTCCCCAATTGTCAATTTTGTGCTTATTTTTAGTTGTGACCCGAGCCAGGAGCTGTGCCTTTAAGCCAGTTTCCCATTCGGGGAAACCGACGCCAGCACTCGAGGGTCGGGAGGCGCCGGAGAGGCCCCTCATACTGCGCTCCCCTCTTTCTTCCCCCTCCCTCCCCCTACCCCCGCCCCTTCTCCCCTCCCCTCCCCTCCCCTGCTCGGCCGTCCGGCCGCCTCGCCGCCATCCATCACCTCGCCGCCAGCCGCACTCCTGGAACGAGAGAGCGAGGAGCGAGCCACAGCGATGGTGCCGCCCGCGGCGCAGCCATGGAGTCAGCCCGAGGAGCCCGCGCGCGCCGCTGCCAGCCTGCTCGCAGCCCACCGCCTGTGCGCCAGCTCCCCGCGTCCCGGGCCAGCTGCTGCCGCCCCGCCAACCTCTGCCCGCTCCACTGTCCGGCGCCACTGAGCCCCAAGCCCGTGCCGGGCTCGGGGGCACCGGAGCCCTAGTCCCGCCGCCGCCGCAGCTGCGCTGCCGCCGCCGCTGCCATGCCTCCGAGGAGGAGGAGGAAGAGGAGAAGGAGGAAGGTAAGTGGCGCGCTGCCTTCAGGGGGGCGCGCCCGCAGTCTCAGCCCGGCCAGGGGTGGGTCGCGGTGTGAGCGTGCGGCACCCGGCCGGCTCCGGGACCATGGGTGCTTGGGCGCCCCCGGGAGCCGGGGACAGGGCGGGGAGCGCCAAGCGTCGGGCCACCAGGAGTTTGGGCGAGCGAGGGGAGCGGTCGGCTGCGTGACCACTGCCTCGATGAATCGCGGGTTGGCGGGCTCGCCTTGGCCGCTGGAGGTGCAGGGGGAGGAGCCGAGCACAGGGGAGTGCAGCGTATTTGTTACGGAGCCTTTGTGTGCGCGCTGGGGTTGTGGGCACAGTTGGGAGAGCTGGCGAGACGTGGGGCCTGACTGCTGGGAGGTGGTCACTTAGTCGGGGTGCCCGGCGAAGCCCGAACCCCTGGGCTTCCAGAAACAGCTGTCTGAAGCATGTGCGTGGTTCCCGAGGCCATGTTCACACACAGACGGACACACACACACACACACACACACACACACACACACACACAGCCGCACCACACGGTCAGCGTTTAGCCATACAGTCACCCCCATATGAAGACGAAACACACATATTGGCAAGTACATCACCGTGACACTCTCCACTGTTGCTTGAATCATTAATTCATATATTATTCACCCACAGATATAACTTCTCACTTTTATATGTCTTATCTACGTTATAAATTCAATGAGGGAAAGAACATGGTGTTTTTCATCTCTTTTTTATCCCTACAGCACATAATGCCTTACACATTGTAGGTACTCAGTAAGCATTCATTGAATTGTATTGAATCCTTATAGATTACTTATTAGACAGGATTTCTATCACATCTCTGCCTATACATCAGTTCAGTAAACATTTATTGAGCACCTACTATGTGCAAAGCACTGTGCTAGTTGCTGTGGCAGATATAAAGATGAAAGAGGCTCATTGTCCTCCAAGGACTCATACTATGGTAATGCAGACCAGTACATACACAAATAAGGGCAAGGGGCATGTCTCAGTCATCTTTCTGTTTACAGTTCCTTGTGCATATAAGAGGTGCTTAATAAGTATTTGTTGAATGAACAAATAAATGAGTAAGTACATAAGTAAATGATGAAGTCCAGATAGGTATAACTTGAGCAAAGACACAGGGTAGCTATTATAGAAATATGGACTAGGAGTGGAAGATAAGGCTAGAAAGGTAGACTATTTGTTTTTATTCTTGATTATCTTCAAACTAAAAAAAAAAAAAATAGAGAAAATAGTACAAGCCAAAGTAATCTTTATCTACATTAAGCAATCATCAAGACTTTGCCATATTTGCTTCCCCTATCCCTTTTTCCCTTTTTTCTTTCCTGAAAAATTTAAAGCAAATTCCAAACGTCAATCATGTCATTTTATCCCCAATACTTCTCCATGCATCTCTCTTAAAAAATGGATTTTCTCACATAACCATAGTACCACTAACACATTTAACAAAAGTAATAATTCTTTTTTGTATTACCCATTTCCCAGTCCATAATCAAATGTCCTCAATTGTATCAAGAAATATCTTACAGTTGGCGTGTTTAAATCAAGATCCAAAAAAGGTTCACATGTACATTTGGTTGTTACGTCTCTTAAGACTTTTTCAACAGTCCCCCTCTTTTTTTCCAGCCATCTACTTGTTAGAGAAATTAGGTCAGTTTTTCTGTACAACATACCACATTCTGGTTTGTCTGTTTGCTTCCTCTTATTGTCATTTACTTGTTCCTCTATCTCCTGTACTTCCAGTCACTGGAAGTTAGCTCTGGGCTTGATTAGATTCAGGCTCATTTTAAATTTTCTTATTTTTTTTCATATTATCCAAGTTCTCTGTTTATAGCCCTAAATGCTTAGATTACATTATTGATCTTCTTATAGATGTTCTGTCAATTGATGAGAATTGAAAGCAGGGATTCAAACAGACATTTTCACACCAACATTCATAGCTGCATTATTCACAATTGCCCGAAGATGGAAGTAACCCAGTTGTCCATCAAAGGATGAATGGATAAACAAGATGTGGTATAAACACATGATGGAATAATATTTAGCTGTAAGAAGGAATGAAGTCCTGATGCATGCAACAACATGTATGAACTTTGAGGATATTATGTTGAGTGATACAAACCAGTCACAGAGGCAACTATTGTTGAACTAATTATAATAAGAACTAATTACAATAAGACTTAGAATCTAGAATCTAGATTACCAGGAGATAGAATTGGTGCAGAGAATGGGGATCTGATGCTTAATTTGTGCAGAATTTCTATTTAGTTTGATTATAAATGTTTGGAAATCAATAGTGGTGATGGTAGCACATTACTGTGAGTGTAATTAACAGTACTGAATTATGTTTGTGAATGGGGTTGAAAGGGGAAGTTTTGGGTTGGGGAGTTTAATCCATTAACATTCAATTTTATCACTGTAAAGGCATTGCTTCCTTCAACCATTTTATCCTTTAGTTTTTAAATGTCGTATCTTATATTTGTCCCTCTTTTTACCCTTTTTGTTACCCTTACTGATAATCTTCATTTCTACACTCTACTCCATGTCTTTCTCTCCTGTATTTGTTCAGCCTGAAGAACTCTCTTTAGTATTTCGTGTAGGCCAGTCTCTTGTTGACAGATTCTCTCAGATTCTGTTTATCTGTGAATATTTTAACTTCTCCCTCATTTTTGAAGTATAGTTTTGCCATATAAAGAATTCTTGGCTGGCAGTTTTTCTCTTTTAGTACCTTAAATGTATCATACCACCTCCTTCTTGCCTCCATGGTTTCTGATGATAAATCTGCACTTAGTCTTATTGCAGTTCCCATGGATGTGACAAATTGCTTTTTTTCTGCTGCTTTCAGTATTCTCTCTTTATCAGCATTTGACATTGTGATTAGTATGTGTCTTGGAGTAGGCCTGTTAGGATTTACTCTGGAGTACATTGTACTTCTTTGACATGCATATTTATGTCTTTCATAAGAGTTGGGAACTTTTCAGCCACTGTTTCCTCAGATATTCTTTCTGCCCCTTTTCCCTTCTATTCTCCTTCTGGAACACCTATAACATGTATGTTTGAGTGCTTCTTGCTGTCATTCAAATCTCCAAAAAACCTGCTCAATTTTCTCCATTCTTTTCTTTATTTGTTCTTCTGGCTGTAAGTTTTCAATTGTCCTGTCTTCTAGTTCACGGATTCTTCTGCCTATTCAAATCTGCTATTGTATGCCTCTAGTGTATTTTTGATCTCTACTATTGTGCCTTTCATTTCCATAATTTCTTTCATGTTTTTTCTTATACTTTCAAATTCTTCTTTATGCTCACCAAATGTCTTCTTTATGCTCACACAATGTCTTAACCATAAAGAGATATGGCTTATCTCTTTAACCATATTTTCCTTCATTTCCTTTAATTGATTTAGGAGATTTGTTTGAACATCTTCAATTATTTGTTCCAAATTCTGTGTCTCCTCCAAAGTTTTAATTTGTTCCTTTGACTGGGCCATATCTTCCTATTTCTTAGTATGACTTGTCATTTTTGTTGATGTCTAGGCATCTGATTATCTTGATGAGTTTACTCTAAAGGTCAGTTTTTCTCACTTGTCTAAGATTTTAGCATCTATTGTCTTAGAGCTAAGGCTCTTCATTGACACTTGGTTCAATTTACTCTAGAGCTTTAGAATTTCCTGTTTGAATGATCAGATTTTTTCACCTCTTCTTAGTCTGGTTCTTGCCCTGGATATTCGGTACAATTTTTAAGATTGCACTATTTGTGCAACTGTTTCACCCCCAGGAGAAAGCTTCCTTTTCTGTGTTCCTTATCGGGAATCTTGACCTGTTCTGCTTGTTTTTGTTTTGCCTTTATAGTAATTTTTATACTCCTTTCATTGCCTCTAGCTGCTTTTGCCCAGAGGGCAGATTCTGGTAGGCAGGTTACCCCGGAGAAGACTTTTTCAGGTCAGTATTTCCTAGCCAAATCGGGGCCAGGGACCCACAAAGGGGGCGCAGACCAGTGCCGAAAGAGCCCTGGGGAGAGGGTCAGGAAAGACGCCAAAACCCTTTTTGATCACTGCCTGAAGCTGCACTTTCCTTGCCTGCCTAGCAGACGGCACCCTTCAGCAAACTGTTCCCTGCAGCCTTAAGGAGACACTGTGTCTTTTAACCTCCACTGCCTTCACCCATGTGGGGGGCGGGGTTGAAACAATGACTGCAGCCATCCTTGTCAGATGATCCCAGTGATCTGAATTCGCCAATCAAAAGCTGTGATCAGTGCCCCCCCCCCACCCTGTTTGAGGAAGAGGACTTCCACATCCCGGTTTGTCAACAGCAGCCAGCCAGAGACCGGCCCCAAGGCAACCCACCTCAAGAGTGGAGGATGGGCACCTTCAGCTACCACAGAATGAGGTACTCTCAGTTCCTTACCACAGTTTCTCAGTCTCTTCCTTCTGCTTTTCCCTGGATGCTGTACAGTGCTCCTCTGGCCTCCAGAGTCCCAGAACAGTTATTCAGACAGTTCCTGTCTGTCCACTAGCTGTTTTGGAGGAGGAGTGAGTCCTGGCACTCCCTACACTGTCATTTTCCCCAGAATTTCTCCTTAATTTTTATTAACTGCCAAATAATTAAATTCCAAGCTCCAGAAACTTGGGAGGAGGGATAGTATGTATGCTGATGGATAGACAGAAGGCAATGCCTTGGCTGATGTCACTATTGCAGCTCAGCCCACTATCCCAAGCCATCATGGGTATCTGAGTCATCAGCCTTGAGTGGTAGACTGGCAGACTGCAGAGTTTGGGATCTCTGTAGACTTGGCCAAGGAGCATAGCTCAAGGCCCAAGTCCTTCCTTGATGTCTCCTGAAGTCTCCATCCCACACCTACTTCTCCATCCAATATGGAGCCTACGGCCTCATGGACTTGTAGTGGACTCTGGCAACAGTGATCCTTTCAAGGTCAAAGGTTGCCCAGCAGTCCCAGGATACTTACTAGTCTCTGAGAAATCCTGAAATAATATTATTTAGTTACCTTGATAAGAACTTGCTTAAGCTGTTAGATGAGGTGAGAACTACTCTCAGTTCCATCCTATCGTACCCTCATGAATAAAACCTTCTCTTCCTCTACCTTTGTCCAGTTCATTGTTTGTCCTTTCTCTTCTGCTTCTCCCTCCCTGCTCTGTCTCTTCCAGCATACGTTTATTCTCTCGAGTTAATCAAACAGTAACCCCTGCAACCCATTGTGTCTCTGATTGATCACTTAAGCAGCATTATTGATCGCCAGGAAAGCCTTAGATAATAGGAGTTAACTGAGAGCTAGAGATCTGATGGCGGATTGGCTGGCTAGGCCTCTCTGGGCAGCCTCAGCTGCTCTGCTGCCTGGAATATTTCTTTAGAAAGGTGAAGGAATGAACAAAGGTGATCCTCAGAGGGCTTTCATTCATCTTTTCCTTCCTTCATTTTGGAGCCAAAACAAGGGAGCAAGAGTCTGAGCACTCCTGTGTCTAGCCCCATGTCATTGTGGTGGTGAGAAAGGGAAAGACAAGACCCTGCTCTTTAGAAATTCAGAATTTAACAGAGAAAAATAATACTTACTCATATGAAGCAACTAAGAATAATGCAAGTTGAAAAACGATTACATATCACATCATTTGCTCCAAAGAGTAAGCACTTTAGGAGTTCAGGGTAGAGAGAGAGTGAATATTGTGGCCAGGGTGGAGGGAGAAGGCTTCCCAAGGGGGTTGAACTTGACTTAGGTTTCAAATAGTGTGTGAGATTTACATTGTTGTCTAGAAAAGGAATAGGCTTGAGGAGGCGGGGCAAGATGGCAGACTGGTGAGCTGTATGTTTTAGTTACTCCTCCAGGAAAGTAGGTAGAAAGCCAGGAACTGCGTGGACTGGACACCACAGAGCAATCTGTCTTTGGGCATACTTCATACAACACTCATGAAAATGTCGAACTGCTGAGATCAGCAAAATCTGTAAGTTTTTGCGGCCAGGGGACCCGCGCCCCTCCCTGCCAGGCTCAGTCCCGTGGGAGGAGGGGCTGTCAGCTCCGGGAAGGAGAAGGGAGAACTGCAGTGGCAGCCCTTATCGGAAACTCATTCTACTGATCCAGACTCCAACCATAGATAGACTGAGACCAGACACCAGAGAATCTGAGAGCAGCCAGCCCAGCAGAGAGGAGACAGGCATAGAAAAAAAAAACAACACGAAAAACTCCAAAATAAAAGCAGAGGATTTTTGGAGTTCTGGTGAACACAGAAAGGGGAAGGGCGGAGCTCAGGCCTTGAGGCGCATATGCAGATCCCGAAGAAAAGCTGATCTCTCTGCCCTGTGGACCTTTCCTTAATGGCCCTGGCTGCTTTGTCTGTTAGCATTTCAATAACCCATTAGATCTCTGAGGAGGGCCCTTTTTTTTTTTAATCCTTTTTTCCTTTTCTAAAAGAATTACTCCAAGAAGCCCAATACAGAAAGCTTCAAAGAATTGCAATTTGGACACATCAAGTCAAGAGCAGAACTAAGAGAGCTCTGAGACAAAAGGCAATAATCCAGTGGCTGAGAAAATTCACTAAACACCACAACTTCCCAAGAAAAGGGGGGTGTCCGCTCACAGCCACCATCCTGGTGGACAGGAAACACTCCTGCCCATCGCCAGCCCCATAGCCCAGAGCTGCCCCAGACAACCCAGTGTGACGGAAGTGCTTCAAATAACAGGCACACACCACAAAACTGGGTGTGGACATTAGCCTTCCCTGCAACCTCAGCTGATTGTCCCAGAGTTGGGAAGGTGGAGCAGTGTGAATTAACAAAGCCCCATTTAGCCATCATTTGAGCAGACTGGGAGCCTCCCTACACAGCCCAGCAGCCCAGAACTGCCCTGGGGGGACGGCACTCACCTGTGACATAGCACAGTCATCCCTCAACAGAGGACCCGGGGTGCACAGCCTGGAAGAGGGGCCCACTTGCAAGTCTCAGGAGCCATACGCCAATACCAAGGACTAGTGGGTCAGTGGCAGAGACAAACTGTGGCAGGACTGAACTGAAGGATTAGACTATTGCAGCAGCTTTAAAACTCTAGGATCACCAGGGAGATTTGATTGTTAGGGCCACCCCCCCTCCCCGACTACCCAGAAACACGCCCCACATACAGGGCAGGCAACACCAACTACACACGCAAGCTTGGTACACCAATTGGGCCCCACAAGACTCACTCCCCCACTCACAAAAAAGGCTAAGCAGGGGAGAACTGGCTTGTGGAGAACAGGTGGCTTGTGGACGCCACCTGCTGGTTAGTTAGAGAAAGTGTACTCCACGAAGCTGTAGATCTGATAAATTAGAGATAAGGACTTCAATTGGTCTACAAACCCTAAAAGAACCCTATCAAGTTCAGCAAATGCCACGAGGCCAAAAACAACAGAAAATTATAAAGCATATGAAAAAACCAGACGATATGGATAACCCAAGCCCAAGCACCCAAATCAAAAGACCGGAAGAGACACAGCACCTAGAGCAGCTACTCAAAGAACTAAAGATGAACAATGAGACCATAGTACGGGATATAAAGGAAATCAAGAAGACTCTAGAAGAGCATAAAGAAGACATTGCAAGACTAAATAAAAAAAATGGATGATCTTATGGAAATTAAAGAAACTGTTGACCAAATTAAAAAGATTCTGGACACTCATAGTACAAGACTAGAGGAAGTTGAACAACGAATCAGTGACCTGGAAGATGACAGAATGGAAAATGAAAGCATAAAAGAAAGAATGGGGAAAAAAAATTGAAAAAATCGAAATGGACCTCAGGGATATGATAGATAATATGAAACGTCCAAATATAGGACTCATTGGTGTCCCAGAAGGGGAAGAAAAAGGTAAAGGTCTAGGAAGAGTATTCAAAGAAATTGTTGGGGAAAACTTCCCAAATCTTCTAAACAACATAAATACACAAATCATAAATGCTCAGTGAACCCCAAATAGAATAAATCCAAATAAACCCACTCCGAGACATATACTGATCACACTGTCAAACACAGAAGAGAAGGAGCAAGTTCTGAAAGCAGCAAGAGAAAAGCAATTCACCACATACAAAGGAAACAGCATAAGACTAAGTAGTGACTACTCAGCAGCCACCATGGAGGCAAGAAGGCAGTGGCACGATATATTTAAAATTCTGAGTGAGAAAAATTTCCAGCCAGAATACTTTATCCAGCAAAGCTCTCCTTCAAATTTGAGGGAGAGCTTAAATTTTTCACAGACAAACAAATGCTGAGAGAATTTGCTAACAAGAGACCTGCCCTACTGGAGACACTAAAGGGAGCCCTACAGACAGAGAAACAAAGAAAGGACAGAGAGACTTGGAGAAAGGTTCAGTACTAAAGAGATTCGGTATGGGTACAATAAAGGATATTAATAGAGAGAGGGAAAAATATGGCAAACATAAACCAAAGGATAAGATGGCCGATTCAAGAAATGCCTTCACGGTTATAACGTTGAATGTAAATGGATTAAACTCCCCAATTAAAAGATATAGATTCGCAGAATGGATCAAAAAAAATGAACCATCAATATGTTGCATACAAGAGACTCATCTTAAACACAGGGACACAATGAAACTGAAAGTGAAAGGATGGAAAAAAAATATTTCATGCAAGCTACAGCCAAAAGAAAGCAGGTGTAGCAATATTAATCTCAGATAAAATAGACTTCAAATGCAGGGATGTTTTGAGAGACAAAGAAGGCCACTACGTACTAATAAAAGGGGCAATTCAGCAAGAAGAAATAGCAATTGTAAATGTCTATGCACCCAATCAAGGTGCCACAAAATACATGAGAGAAACACTGGCAAAACTAAAGGAAGCAATTGATGTTTCCACAATAATTGTGGGAGACTTCAACACATCACTCTCTCCTATAGATAGATCAACCAGACAGAAGACCATAAGGAAATTGAAAACCTAAACAATCTGATAAATGAATAGATTTAACAGACATATACAGGACATTACATCCCAAATCACCAGGAATACACATACTTTTCTAGTGCTCAACGGAACTTTCTCCAGAATAGATCATATGCTGGGACATAAAACAAGCCTCAATAAATTTAAAAAGATTGAAATTATTCAAAGCACATTCTCTGACCACAATGGAATAGCAATTAGAAGTCAATAACCATCAGAGACTTAGAAAATTCACAAATACCTGGAGGTTAAACAACACACTCCTAAACATCAGTGGGTTAAAGAAGAAATAGCAAGAGAAATGGCTAAATATATAGAGACGAATGAAAAATGAGAACACAACATACCAAAACCCTATGGGATGCAGCAAAAGCAGTGCTAAGGGGGAAATTTATAGCACTAAACGCATATATTAAAAAGGAAGAAAAGAGGCAAAAATCAAAGAACTAATAGATCAACTGAAGAAGCTAGAAAATGAACAGCAAACCAATCCTAAACCAAGTAGAAGAAAAGAAATAACAAGGATTAAAGCAGAAATAAATGACATAGAGAACAAAAAAACAATAGAGAGGATAAATATCACCGAAAGTTGGTTCTTTGAGAAGATCAACAAGATTGACAAGCCCCTAGCTAGACTGACAAAATCAAAAAGAGAGAAGACCCACATAAACAAAATAATGACTGAAAAAGGTGCCATAACTGCAGATGCTGAAGAAACTAAAAAAATTATAAGAGGATACTATGAACAACTGTATGGCAACAAACTGGATAATGTAGAAGAAATGGACAATTTCCTGGAAACATATGAACAACCTAGACTGACCAGAGAAGAAATAGAAGACCTCAACCAACCCATCACAAGCAAAGAGATCCAATCAGTCATCAAAAATCTTCCCACAAATAAATGCCCAGGGCCAGATGGCTTCACAGGGGAATTCTACCAAACTTTCCAGAAAGAACTGACACCAATCTTACTCAAACTCTTTCAAAACATTGAAGAAAATGGAACACTACCTAACTCATTTTATGAAGCTAACATCAATCTAATACCAAAACCAGGCAAAGATGCTACAAAAAAGGAAAACTACCGGCCAATCTCCCTAATGAATATAGATGCAAAAATCCTCAACAAAATACTTGCAAATCGAATCCAAAGACACATTAAAAAAATCAATACACCATGACCAAGTGGGATTCATTCCAGGCATGCAAGGATGGTTCAACATAAGAAAAACAATCAATGTATTAAAACACATTAAAAACTCGAAAGGGAAAAATCAATTGATCATCTCAATAGATGCTGAAAAAGCATTTGACAAAATCCAACATCCCTTTTTGATAAAAACAGTTCAAAAGGTAGGAATTGAAGGAAACTTCCTCAACATGATAAAGAGCATATATGAAAAACCCACAGCCAGCATAGTACTCAACGGTGAGAGACTGAAAGCCTTCCCTCTAAGATCAGGAACAAGACAAGGATGCCCGCTGTCACCACTGTTATTCAACATTGTGCTGGAAGTGCTAGCCAGGGCAATCCGGCAAGACAAAGAAATAAAAGGCATCCAAATTGGAAAAGAAGAAGTAAAACTGTCATTGTTTGCAGATGATATGATCTTATATCTAGAAAACCCTGAGAAATCGACAATACAGCTACTAGAGCTAATAAACAAATTTAGCAAAGTAGCGGGATACAGGTTAATGCACATAAGTCAGTAATGTTTCTATATACTAGAAATGAACAAACTGAAGAGACACTCAAGAAAAAGATCCCATTTTCAATAGCAACTAAAAAAATCAAGTACCTAGGAATAAACTTAACCAAAGATGTAAAAGACCTATACAAAGAAAACTACATAACTCTACTAAAAGAAATAGAAGGGGACCTTAAAAGATGGAAAAATATTCCATGTTCATGGATAGGAAGGCTAAATGTCATTAAGATGTCAATTCTACCCAAACTCATCTACAGATTCAATGCAATCCCAATCAAAATTCCAACAACCTACTTTGCAGACTTGGAAAAGCTAGTTACCAAATTTATTTGGAAAGGGAAGATGCCTCGAATTGCTAAAGACACTCTTAAAAAGAAAAACGAAGTGGGAGGACTTACACTCCCTGACTTTGAAGCTTATTATAAAGCCACAGTTGCCAAAACAGCATGGTACTGGCACAAAGATAGACATATAGATCAATGGAATCGAATTGAGAATTCAGAGATAGACCCTCAGATCTATGGCCAACTGATCTTTGACAAGGCCCCCAAAGTCACTGAACTGAGTCATAATGGTCTTTTCAGCAAATGGGGCTGGGAGAGTTGGATATCCATATCCAAAAGAATGAAAGAGGACCCCTGCCTCACCCCCTACACAAAAATTAACTCAAAATGGACCAAAGAATCTCAATATAAAAAGAAAGTACCATAAAAAACTCCTAGAAGATAATGTAGGAAAACATCTTCAAGACCTTGTATTAGAGCGGCCACTTCCTAGACTTTACACCCAAAGCACAAGCAACAAAAGAGGAAAATAGATAAATGGGAACTCCTCAAGCTTAGAAGTTTCTGCACCTCAAAGGAATTTCTCAAAAAGGTAAAGAGGCAGCCAACTCAATGGGAAAAAATTTTTGGAAACCATGTATCTGACAAAAGACTGATATCTTGCATATACAAAGAAATCCTACAACTCAATGACAGTAGTACAGACAGCCCAATTATAAAATGGGCAAAAGATATGAAAAGACAGTTCTCTGAAGAGGAAATACAAATGGCCAAGAAACACATTAAAAAATGTTCAGCTTCACTAGCTGTTAGAGAGATGCAAATTAAGACCACAATGAGATACCATCTAACACTGGTTAGAATGGCTGCCATTAAACAAACAGGAAACTACAGATGCTGGAGGGGATGTGGAGAAATTGGAACTCTTATTCATTGTTGGTGGGACTGTATAATGGCTCAGCCACTCTGGTAGTCAGTCTGGCAGTTACTTAGAAAACTAGATATAGAGCTACCATTCGATCCAGCGATTGCACTTCTCGGTATATACCCGGAAGACCGGAAAGCAGTGACACGAACAGATATCTGCACGCCAATGTTCATAGCAGCATTATTCACAATTGCCAAGAGATGGAAACAACTCAAATGTCCTTCAACAGATGAGTGGATAAATAAAATGTGGTATATACACACATGGAATCTACGCGGCAGTAAGAAGGAACGATCTGGTGAAACATATGAACAACATGGATGAACCTTGAAGACATAATGCTGAGCGAAATAAGCCAGGCACAAAAAAGAGAAATATTATATCTACCCACTAATGTGAACTTTGAAAAAATGTAAAACAAATGGTTTATAATGGTAGAATATAGGGGAACTAGCAGTAGAAGAGCAATTAAGGAAGGGGGAACAATAATCCAAGAACAACAGATAAGCTATTTAACGTTCTGGGGATGCCCGAAATGACTATGGTCTGTTAATTTATGATGGATATAGTAGGAACAAGTTCACAGAAATGTTGCTATATTATGTAACTTTTCTTGGGGTAAAGTAGGAACATGTTGAAGTTAGCAGTTTATCTTAGGTTAGTTGTCTTTTTCTTACTCCCTTGTTATGGTCTCTTTGAAATGTTCTTTTATTTGTATGTTTGTTTTCTTTTTAAACTTTTTTTTCATACATGTTGATTTAAAAAAAGAAGGGAAAGTTAAAAAAAAAAAAAAAGAAAAGAAAAGCAAGGAAAAAAAAAGATGTAGTGCCCCCTTGAGGAGCCTGTGAAGAATGCAGGGGTATTCGCCTACCCCACCTCCATGGTTGCTAACATGACCACAGACATAGGGGACTGGTGGTTGGATGGGTTGAGCCCTCTACCACAGGTTTTACCCTTGGGAAGACGGTTGCTGCAAAGGAGAGGCTAGGCCTCCCTATGGTTGTGCCTAAGAGCCTCCTCCCGAATGCCTCTTTGTTGCTCAGATGTGGCCCTGTCTCTCTAGCTAAGCCAACTTGAAAGGTGAAATCACTGCACTCCCCCCTACGTGGGATCAGACACCCAGGTGAGTGAATCTCCCTGGCAACGTGGAATACGACTCCCGGGGAGGAATGTAGACCTGGCATTGTGGGACGGAGAACATCTTCTTGACCAAAAGGGGGATGTGAAAGGAAATGAAATAAGCTTCAGTGGCAGAGAGATTCCAAAAGGAGACGAGAAGTCACTCTGGTGGGCACTCTTACTCACACTTTAGACAACCCTTTTTTAGGTTCTAAAGAATTGGGGTAGCTGGTGGTGGATACCTGAAACTATCAAACTACAACCCAGAACCCATGAATCTCGAAGACAGTTGTATAAAAATGTAGCTTATGAGGGGTGACAATGGGATTGGGAAAGCCATAAGGACCACACTCCACTTTGTCTAGTTATGGATGGATGAGTAGAAAAATAGGGGAAGGAAAACAGACGACAAAGGTACCCAGTGTTCTTTTTTACTTCAATTGCTCTTTTTCACTCTAATTATTATTCTTGTTATTTTTGTGTGTGTGCTAATGAAGGTGTCAGGGATTGATTTAGGTGATGAATGTACAACTATGTAATGGTACTGTAAACAATCGAAAGTACGATTTGTTTTGTATGACTGCGTGGTATGTGAATATATCTCAATAAAATGATGATTAAAAAAAAAAAGAAAAAAAAGAAAAGGGATAGGCTTGAAAGGGGGAAGCACAGTATAGGAAGAAGCCTAGAGGTAGAGATGGTTGTGGTGTGATCAAGGAGGAGTGAGAAAGATGTCTGAATAAAGAGGGTAGGAATGGTGGTGGAGTGGGAAAAAATGATTGGCTGGGTAAAGGGTTCCCAGATTTGGAGGGTCTTTGATATCAGGATGAGGAGTTTGGACTTGGGGAGACCCTGGAGGGCTATTGGACGTTTATATACAGTGTTTTAGGATGGTTAGCCATGCAATAGGAAGCAGAATTGATTGGAACAAGGAGACACTTAAGACCAGCTTGTAAGATACTGTAGTAATCCAAGTGAGAGGTGTTTAAGGCCCAGCCTAAGATGGTGGCAGTGGACACAGAGAGGAGGGGTCAAATCCAAAAGGCTCTTAAGGCAGTGGTGTGACTGATAAACCACCAAGTACAATCTCTTAGATTGTTTTGGTCTTGCCGGTTCCCTTCTCTTAACCTCAATCCTTACAAGTTCTTTGTCCAGTGCCCTCAGGGCCCTGAGGTGGCTAAATTTAAGTGCAGCTAAGATAACATGGGGTTAATCGGTTAGCCATCCCAACAGAATAGAATTTGCACAGGGGCCTTCAACGCCATAACCCAAAAGAATAAGCACTGAGGAATCTGGCCGGCAAATCCCATTGAAATGACAGCTGAGTTGCGGGTGCTGAATACTACACTACATCCTCAAAACAGGGAGGCTGGCATAAGGGGGCTGCCTGTGTCTGTTTGTGTTTCAAGCTCCAAGGGCTTCTGAGAGCTACTGAGAATGAAGAGACAGCTTCACCTCCCTGGTCTAATCAGTTTGAAAAACTCCTCGGTGCACTTGAGAATTATCCCAGTGAAGTCACACCTGTGCCTGGGCATGGCAAGACTACCACAGCATTTTAATGCCAGCTGGAGCTCGTGTTGTTACAGCTGGTATGGGAGAAGAAGTGAGGAGTGCACAGGTGGGAGGGATGGTGGCAGTAGAGACTCAGCCTGTTACTTGCTTCCCCCATATCTTCCTCATCCTCCCACCCAGCCCTCTGACTTTCAGCCTCAGGCAGGTGTCTGGACTAAGTCCCCTATCCCTAGGTTGGTGGGGAATAAAGAGCTGCAGATAAAGGAATATCCATGACATTTGTAACCCCCTTTACTGGTTCTTCTTGTGGGAAGATGTGATGCCTTCTAAAAATGAATGAATGGAAAGTAAGTCTGCCCAGGCTGTGGGTTCCTAACTGCCAATGGAAGCTCTGATCTGGGGGCAGGACCACCAGTTAAACCAGGCTGCTCTTTGCTTCTGATCCAAACCCACTGGGAAAACAGAGGAACAGATGGCTAGACTGGTGGATGCACACACACTCACACACACACTCACACTGCATAGTCTGTCAACCAGTGGCCTCCAGCATTTCCCTGATGAATATTTCTGTTTTGATTTCTGTTCAGACTTCTGGTTACTGATTTGAGGTAAGAGTGATAGTTGGGAGGAGGGTTGCAGAGAAATGGGCAGATGTCAAGAGTGGAAGATGCTTAAGGAGCTGGGAGATTGGGAACAGGGAATGCAATCACTGACCTAAAGTGGTTGCCATATTTAAGACCCTTCTCATGGAAAAGCCCATTGGATATGGAAAGAAGAGAGCATGTCAACAACAACTGGCTTAGGACTCAACCAGGTACATCTCAAGATCTGTCAGTTTGGAGAGCCTGCTGCCGTCTGCCTTCACTGGTTCACTCCCAAGCTTTGTCTTTGATCTGTACATTTTTCCATTTAGTAATTGTTCTCTTTATTTTCCTACTTCTAACTGAGACCCAAGCAGGTCAGTTACAGATGCTTTCTCAGTTGATGTGGGGGAAACTGAGGCACCCAGATTATTTTTTAATGGGGCTTGCCTCAGATCCTGTATCAAGACAGCCATAAGTCTGGATCTTGCATTTGTGGGCAGGGACTCTGAAAAACAGCCCACTCAGAGGGCTGGCGAGGGTGCTGTATATCACACTGGTTCTGTTGCCACCATCAGTGAAATCACAGAGAATGTAGATATGATTAATAAAGCGAGTGTTGTTCCATATTCATCTCGTCACCTACAGCCCAGCTGTAATCTTTCTAATATGTGGGGAAATCATTCACTGACAGAGAAAAAGGACGGGGATCTTTAAACAGACCCACCAGCCTGCTGCCATCACACAGTTTAGTCTGTCACTGGCAGTGCAAATCAGAATTGGCTGTTGGGTCTGCTTTTTCTCCTTTTTTTTTTTCCCTCCCCCTCTAGAAGGTGCCACACTTATCTAAATATGGCTTGTCCCGCTTTGGAATTCTAGGTGATTGCTGGAAATGAGAAAGCCCTACCTTTAACCTGAGTCCCAGTTCCATTTCATTTTTATCATTAAGGACATTTTCTCTTGAAAGTTTACCATCACTTTAAATTTGCCACCCCTAGCATCAAACTCAGGATCTCCTCTCCTTCCCTTACATTCTTTGTTGTTCCCCATCCTCTGCCCCCTTCTCTGTATCTCTGTCTGTATAAATGCCACTGTGACTCTTTCAATAGCCTAAGCACTGAGCCTTGGAATCGATCACGCCCCTCCCCACTCCCATCAGTCACCACCATGCCCTGGCAGTTCGTCTCTCACAAGTGCCTCATGAATCCATCCCTTCTCTGCCATTCCCACTGCCACCATCATTGCCTGGATTGCTGCAGCAGCCTCCGAGCTGGTCTCTGCGTTTGGCCTCCCCTCCAAGTGATCCTTCAATGCTGCTGCCAAAGGAATCTTCTTAAAACATCTTTCTTCATGTCACTTCTCTGCTCAAGAGCCTATAATAGCTCCCTTTTGCTTACAATATCAAATCAAAACTCCTCTCCTTGGTATTTCAGACCTGCCTTTCACAACAGCTGGGCTTCACCTTATTTTATATTTTATGTTTTATTTTTATTTTATATATATATATCCTTTATCCCACTTCTTCCTGATCCCCAAGCTCCACTAATCTCCTTACTCTTCCTGCCCTTTGTACCCCACTTAGTGCTTACTCTTCTCTCTGCATTCATCTGAATTTTGTTCCCTCAGCTGGCAGCAGCCCCCTACCCCCTCTTCTCCTCCTTTGTAAATCTCTTCCATCTTCCAACAAACAATATTAAGTCCAGCCTCTTCTGTGAAATTCTTTGAGATAAGCCCTTGTTGGCCTCCCCTTTCCTTTTCGAAAATTACATTTTGTCCCTGATTATAAAAGCAATACCTGTGCATAGTTGGAAGACTTTGAGAACACAGAAAAAAAAATATGAAAAGAAAAGAGAAAAAAAAAGTCACCCCACAATTCCACCTCTTCCTTTTTGGAATCCAAACAGTTTTTCCACCACATTTTAGCCCTTTATTGCACTGCCCAGTGCTGCTTCTAAGTCCTGTGTGTTCACCTTTCTTTCCAGCTAAGGAATGCGCTCCTCGGGGGCTTCTTTTATCCTTGAATCCTCCAGAACAGTGTCAGACACATTGTAGGAGCTCAACAGACCACTGGTTAGTAGCTGCAGGAAGACATGAGCTGTATATGATGTAGTCTGTACCCCCTCCTCCACTGCCCATGCTTTGGCAGCAGTGCTTGAGGCTTCGTGTCCCATGCAGCCATGGCTCTGCTACTTCATCTTCCAGGTATTAGGTTTGATCTGGAAAGAGAGCAATGCACACGGAGAGTGGGCTGAGAGTTCAGGGTACAGAATGCCCTGGAATTCTGCTGCCTCTGGTGAAACTTTGCAGTGCTACTTTTTTGTTTTGGTTTGATTGGGTTTTGCCCCTAAGAGAGCCCCTAACTTTCAGATTGAGAGCTTTAATTCATTCTAGTGGCAAAATGAGCTTTTCCAAATATCCTGGTATTAAATGCTCCAGAATCAACCATTGTCCCCTTTTCCCACCCTATCAATTAGAAATCTCTCATCCTGGCCTTCCAGGACCTCTGCCAGATGCCAGTCACTTTTCTTCCCTTTGCCCTCTCACTAAGGTATCTCTTATGGTTTTCTCCTAACTAACCCCTTCATTTTAGCCAAGCCAGCCAGTGTGCCATTCCTCAAAAAATTCCGGAGTTATTTGCTATCTGCCATGCCCCCACCTCAACCCTAGGCCCAGCTGTGCCAAGTCCTTCTACTTTAGTGTCCCTATTTCTCTCCACCTCTGAGGTTCATGATCTCCATCAGCATACTCTGCCATTGACCTCAGACTCCGTGTCCAATCTGGGTACTTGTACAATCACTTTGTATTAAAATATTAATATGTACTTGTTATTGGACTATTATATCAAAGTGTTCTCCAGCTATTTCCTACCTGTGTTCTATAAGTGGCATAGTGTGTACTCTGGAGTCAGCCTTACCACTTACTGTATTTCATCATTTTGAAGACAAACATTTTAACATTTCTGAAACTGAAATGCTTCTTATCCATGGTGCATTATAGTTTAATTGGCAGCGTTTTTTTCTTTGTTAGAGAAATCCAAAAAAATGTTTCCTCTTACAATTGATAGTGTCTTAGAGTCAATGAAATGCACTACTAAGTTATTTAACCTCTCTGAGGTCTGGTCACTTTATCTGCAAAATACCTACAATCAGAGGGTGGTTGTTGTGAGGATTCAAAGACAATATTTCTAAAGCACTTAGCACAGGACCTGACACTTTGGTGAAGATTCAATAAATGTTAGCCAATGTAACTCCCCAACTATATAAACTATAAACCCCTCAAGGGCAGGGATGTGTTTTTTCCTCTTCTAGTAAATGGTATGATGTGAAGGGTGGTAAAATGTTCCTTGTCCAAAATCATCTTTACTAGACTGCCAAACAGCGGAAATTTTAACAGTAATCTCTCCTTTGAGTTAAGGCATTATCTCCAGAAGACCTCTGTTAAAATGCAAATATGTCACTTGGGAAGGTAACACGTTAATTCATTGGCATTCGTGATCCCATTAGTGCAGATTACTTTATCAGATTAACTACTGGTGCCAAGCAAACCCTGAAAGGGGACTGGTTGCATAGTATGACTCAAGGTGGGAGTGGAAGAGTGAGGGGGACCAACAGTCTGGAGCTAGGGGCTGCCTCCGATCTGCTCTTGCCTTTTGGAGTTGGTTTCTTTGTAGGATTGTGACTGTGACTCTGATCTGTGTTAAATTAGGAAGGCTCTTCATGATATAGAAACCTGTGGGTGGGAGGAAATTCAAAGTTGGACACGGTGGACCTTGGAGAATATATAATTCACTCTCCCCCTCGAATTTTTAACTCATCAGCAGGGCATTCACTGCCACCTAAGGTAGCCTATTCCATCACTGAACAACTCTAATTAGAATATTATATATATATATCAAAAGCAATCTTCCAGTAACCTTCTTCCTCCTTCTTCCTCCTGGCAGCCCCTTTAAAATATCTGAGTATGGCTATCATGTTCCTATTCCCCCAAGTCTGTCTGTCTTTTGACTAATTTATTTGGGTAAACCTACCCAATTTCCTCAGTGCTTCCTTTTGTGATACGGTTCTACAGCCGAGCTTCTGACCCTGGAGGTCCATCAAGCCCCTGAAATTGTATGTAAAATGTTAGTTGTATGTACTGATGTGCTTTGCACTAGTGTTCATATCTTTCAATAGCAGTCCAGGACCTAGAAAAGGCCTTGGCCTATTGACCTTATAGCATCTTAGTCATTTTCCTTTGTCACCACTCCGAGAAGTGAGGCTGCTTCTTAGGGTTGCTGTCTAGAACTGAACACAGTACTCTTGGGGTGCTCTGACTAGTGCTGAGTACAGTGGACACAGTACTTTTATTAACAGCCTGATATTGTACAAGTTCTCCTCTTCAGAGAACTATCAGTTTAATGGATGAGAACATTTTGTTCTTAGGTAGCCAACCCTTACCAGGACTAAGTCACCTCGTTCCAAAGAGCAGCTTGCTCCCCACTCCACTCAGCTCACCAGGTTGAAGATCATCTCACCTGTTTTGAGGTGAGCTAGTGGAGGTCCCTTGTGGAGACCTGTCTGGTGAGGCAATTTAGTAGACTAGCAGAGGAGCAATACAACTGGGCACATCCCTCAAGTCCTCTCCAGTGGTCTCCTACCCCCATTTTCCCAGTTTTCTGCACTGTAAAGAAGGCATTGGTTCACAAATTTACATGAGAGATCCCAGAGAGAGGACCAGTGCTTACAGCTAGCCCTTCTTGAGGCAGCAGGTACAGAGGGCTTTAGAGAGTTGAGGTTGGGGGACTGCTGGTGTCAGTAGAGAACAAGGTTATAAATGTCAAAAACTTCAGGAAGGACTAGTTCTCAATCATCAGTATGTCAACATGAGAAATAGACATGTCTTGGAGAGAGGCTCCCCTCTATTACCTCCATAGCAGTCCCCAAGATAAACCCCAAAAAGGGTTAGTATTAAAGGAACTTTGGACTGTATGGGGTAGGAGTAGACCAACAGGTAAGTGACAATCACCTATAGTGTGTGACATGAGACAGCCATACCACGAAGGTTCTCTAGTCGGAAGTATTTCCCCCATGGCATGGTGGTTGGTACATTTTAACCATCACTGCCTTCCCTATGTTTAAGAGTAACTTACTTTCCCATCTTTTAGGTTTAGATATTAAAGACTGCTGTGAAAATGTATCTGTGTTAGGTTGTATATATGTTACTAAAATAAAAATGAAAAACAACCAGCTGCTCCACACATGCATGCATATATGCATACATGCACGCACGTGCACACACACACACACACACACACAAATATTTCTGTGGCCAAATATATTTAGGAAATGCTACAGTCCCTTTTTAGAGCTTTACAATACACATTAGCATATTAAAGGCTCTGAGAAGCCCTGCAGAAAAGGAACCTGCTAACATTGTTTAGGGCTCCAGATATATATTTGACCACAGATCATCCCCCCCTTTTCCTCCTCAAATAAAATCTATTAACACAAAACAGCTTTGGAGATTGCAGCTTTCAGCCATGAGCCACCATTTAAAACTGGGGTGCACAAATGACTTGATACATCCAAGGTTCTGCAGAAATGGGACAGGGACAGGTGAATTTTTTTGTGGAAAGGCTGTACGGGACTTTTGTGACAGGGAGAAAGCACTAGGAGTCTAGGATAGGGGACCTCAAAATGGAGATGAAAACAAGACAGAGTATGCCGGAGACCAGCCCTCTCGCCCCCCCCACCTCACAGTTTTGCCACTGGCCAGCCCTGGTAGACACCATGCTTTTGGCTGTGAGCCAACAATGATCACCGCAGAGCAGCTTTGGCCAGGCCAGGACCCTCCAGGGCCATTTGTAGCCATTGGCTTCTCAGCTTGGGACCTTGCCACTTTCATTCTCTGCCCTGCTGTTCTCCATTTCCCTCCGCATGCCTCTGGCACATTTTCAATTTCTCAGTCCACTAGTTGATCCATTTCATTTGGGTCTTGTTCTTTCCTCTTCTCTTCAGTGAGACAGAGGAGGCTTTTTGAGTTCTTTGCTGCCAAAGGGAAGGAACAAGAAGATGGGGTGGAGAAAAGGACAAGAAAAAGAACATGGCCTCTTCTGGAGGACATGGGGCAAGTTTGTATTTTCCTTGGACCCTGAGAGCTGGGCCTTGGGGAGCTATCATAGATGCCTCTGGATATAGAGAAAACTCCCACCTTTCTTTTTTTTTCTATTAATTATAGTCCCTAGTATGCAACAGGCAGATTTTTCCCATATACCCTTCTGTTGTCAACTCTCTGTGCTAGTGCCATACCTTAGAAGTTTATCATGCAAGCACCTATCTATATTTGTGGTGCTGATCTGTGGGAAACACGCCTTTAAACAACCCCTTTCAATCCTATTCACTTTCAATACAGCTCTGATATATAATTCCATTAACAAACAATCATCACCCCATCCATTACCATACCTTTGTATTCACCCTCATTAACATATCCGAACATAATAGATTATCATTCCCCCTCACTAGCTACTGTCTATCACTAGGTCCCCCATATTCTGTCCTATAAGACATTGGTTTTATGTTGTTCAGAGAGTTCATAGAAGTGGTAACATACAATACCTCTCCTTTTGTGTCTGACTTATTTCACTCAGCATTATGTCTTCAAGGTTCATCCATGTTGTCATATGTTTCAGGACTTTGTTCCTTCTTACCGCTGCATAATTTCCAGCATATGTATATACCACATTTTGTTTATCCACTCATCAGTTGAAGGACACTTGGAATGTTTCCATCTCTTGGTAATTATGATCAATGCCATTATGAACTCCCACCTTTCACCAAGAGAATCTAGGAGGAATTGAGGATCAGGATGGCTAGAGTGCACCCTCTGGAAATCAGAGGGACTTGAGGTTGAAGGAGTGCTGCTGCTATCTGTTGAAATTGTCTCATGTTGGAAAGGTGTGTGAGAGTTGGTTTGTGTATGTAGAGAAAGTACAGAAATTAAATATGTATATGCATATGCCTGTGTATGAGAAGGTAAATCTACAAGGTTGTTGAATTTTTCCTGATTGAAGGGGCTTAGGGAACACCCAGACCATTACAGAGGTTTATCAGGATCACAGAAGTGACATGTCAGTAGGAAGAAGGGGTGAAATCTGTGTAGTGCAATAGCCCTTTCATCATCAATGAAATAGACAATCCACAGGAAGATGGAGCAGGGTCTTTTCCTTCTGTGCAGGGCATGAGAGTGTTGAGTATGTCTGTGTGAGTGCACAAACACACTTGGTTGCCTCTTAGGGCTGACCCTTCAAGAGGCATCTTAGTGCATCCATTTGAACCCCACTACTTCCCCACTGCTCACAGCAGGGAAGGGTTTCTGGTACTGATAACCCCTGTAGGATCTGATCTCACCTAGTCTGAATTCCTTTGATGCCAGTGACTCAATCTCTCGCTAGGCAGTTTATTCTGCTGCCTAACTGCATTATGATTAGGAAGTGGGTTTCTCTCTATCTCTCTCTCTCTTGCTCTCTCTCTCTCCTCTTTAGATTCTTTCTATTTTTAGATCTGAAGAGCCTAGGCTTTCTCTCTCTCTCTCTCCTTCCACACTCCCATGCCAGGTCACTGAGGCCTGCAGTAGTAGTCCACATTCCAATTCACACAGAGGCTCCCGGAATGTGCTTTGCAGCTTCAGAAAGCCCTGACCACCTTGAAGTTTGGTTTCCAAATGTTCCTTCCTACTCTAGGACCATGATTTCCTTTTCTTTGACATTTGTGTTTCAGCTTTTGCCTGTCATGATAACCCCTTCCATCTTTCCTTTCAACTTCTCTGTACTTTCTCACCTGCAAAGACTCTCTCCACTCCTGAGAAACTACAGAAAATCAGATAGACTCCACGTTTCCATCTCAGGCCTCCCAAGATCACCCTTGTGAAAAGTTCAAGATTAGAATTTTGTGCAATAAAAGAGCCCACACCTAAAGGACAATACTGTCTGTGTTTTAAAACTTCAATTTCGAAAGCTTTATATCAATGTTAAGTTTCTTGAATTGTATAATTTCACTTAAGGTGGTTACACGCATGAATGTCCTTTTTCTGAGGAAATGTACATGGCAGTACTAAGTGTTCAAGGAGTGTGATGTGTACAACCTGCACTCAGCTGTTCAGAAAGTGGACAGACTGAGACAGCAAAGGTGGCAGTGATCTGGGCATGAGTCCTTTGTATGGGGTTTGTGTTATTTTTGTAACTATCCTGTAAGTTTGAAAATATCTCAAAATAAAAAGCTTAAAATTAAAAAAAAAAAACACTTCAATTTCAATGTGAGACCAAGGGAAGAGATATTTATTTGGTGCAGGATCTGTATTTTCTAAACAATATAACTCCTACAGTCAGTTTGTTCAAACACAATTGCATGGAACTTTGAATAGGAAGTGAGATATAGTAGGTTTGTATAGCTTAGACTGAAATAGTGACACATCCTGGAGTGATTTGGCCAGAGAATAAAAATATATATGCAGGGCCCCCCTGAGGAGCTGGGGGAAAATGCAGAAGTGTTGGACTTCCTCACCTGGAGTGATGCTGATGTTCTCATAAACATTGAGGACTGGCGGTTTGATGCGCCGAGCCATCTATCATGGGACTTACCCTTATGAAGATCGTTACTGCTAAGGAGAGGCTAAACCTGCATATAATTGTACCTTAGAGTCTCCCCCTGAGTACCTCTTTGTTGCTCAGACGTGGCCTCTCTCTCTAAGTCCACTCGGCAGGTGAACTCACTGCCTTCCCCCTTATGTGGGACCTGACTCCCAGGGGTGTAAATCTCCCTGGCAACACAGGATATGACTCCCAGGATGAATCTGGATCCAGCATCATGGGATTGAGAATATCTTCTTGCCCAAATGGGGGATGCAAAATGAGATGCAATAGTTTCAGTGGCTGAGAGATTTCAAATGGAGTTGACAGGTCACTCTGGTGGACATTCTTATGCACTATATAGATAATACCTCTTAGGTTTTAATGTATTGGAATAGCTAGAAGTAAATACCTGAAACCATCAAACTGCAACCAAGTAGCCTTGACTCTTGAAGACGATTGTATAGCAATGTAGCTTATAAGAGGTGACAGTGTGATGGTGAAAGTCTTATGGATCACACTCCCTTTATCCAGTGTATAGATGGATTAGTAGAAAAATGGGAACAAAAGACTAAATGAAAAATAGGGTGGGGGGGTGTTTTGGGTGTTCTTCTTTACTTTTATTTTTTATTCTTTTCACTTTTTCTGGTACAAGACGAATGTTCAAAAAATAGATTGGGGTGATGAATGCACAACTATATGATGGTACTATGAATAGTTGATTGTACACCTTGGATGATTGTATTGTATGTGAATATATCTCAATAAAATTGAATTAAAAATAAAATTAAAAAAAAAGAGCCCACACCCATCCTCCCTACCCCTATCAGCCCAGTAAGGCAGGGTAGTATGGTTAAATGGATGAAAAAACTGAGGCATGGATAACAGATGTCCCAACAATTTTATTCCACAAGTATATTCTCAGGATTTACTTGTACCCTGTGCTGTGACAGGTGCTGTGGCAAATCAATGACCATGACAGGAACCTTGCCCTTAGGAAACTTGATTTCTAGCTAGGGAAAAACAAACAAACTTCCAAGTTGAAAGATTCCTTTCATTCAACCAACAAATACTCATTGAGTACCTCCTATGTGCTGGGCCCTGTTCTAGGTGCTGGGGATATAATGGTGTATAAGACAGATAAAACCCCTGCCCTCATGAAGCAGACATTTCAATGGGAACCCAGGTTTTAAAAGTAAACAAAAAAATAACCACTATTTGTGTTAAGTGCTAGGAAGGAAAGAAATAAGAGGCTGAGATGGAAAGTATCAGGGAGACACTTCAGCGAGGGCAGTCAGGAAAGGCTTCTCTGAGGAGGTATTTGATCTAAGAATCAAATGGTCTGAGATTTATCAACATTGCATGCCTAAGACTCATTGGATTGCAGAGACAGAGAAATCATGTGGGCAAAAGAACTGGGAGAGGCTTTCGGGAGGAGGTGGGGTTACACTAGATAAAGTGTATGGGGCAGAGCTTTGACCACTACCTCTGCAGCATTGGCCTCACTTTGGCAAAAGTGCATGGTACATTTCCACTTGATTAGATGATTCATAGTCTTCCCTTTGGTGTCTGAGATGACCACTATAAGAGGAGGGGTCTTCAGGATTTCTGTGTCTTTCCAGGTGGGACAAAATCAGGAAGATAGCTTATGGGTGGGAGGAGTCAGGGGATTAATGTAGCTACCAATATAAATTATGTGATAGAGAATAGAGAAACATGTGTAGAGTAGGGCCAGATTATGGTAAGGGTCATTAAAAGGATTTTGGACTTGATCTAGTAGGTGGTGTGAAACAACTCTAGGGTTTTGAGTAAAGAAATGAAAGGAAGAAAGAAGGAAAGGAAAGGTCCTGACACTTTTGGTAAGCAGAATCTCTCCTTCTGTCCAATACATGCAGGTCCCCCTCCAAAGCCAGCTTCAGTTCATATCCCAGCTCTGCCAGTTACTGACTCAGAACTTGTACAAGTTACTTACACTTCCCTGTGCCTCAGTTTCTTCCTCTGTGAACTGGGAATAATAATAGTACCTACCTCATGAGAGTTAAATGAGTTAATAATCATAAGTGCCCGGTATTTAGTTAGTTGTCAGTGAACTGTAGCTATCATTATTCAAGAGGCAACTAGTATGACAGGATATACTATGGATAGTGCCATGAACCTTGGATTATTTTGGTCATGGTTTGAGCAGCTGAGTATTCTAAAAAGCTGTGAGTATTGCCTGGGCTCAGTACCCAGTGTATACAAAGTAAGTATGGGCCCTCTGTCCCAATAATCTTGTCTGTTAGCTTTCCACCATCATTTGAAATCCTCACTGTTCTTTATGGTAATCTGGAGATGCAAGCATTTTTAAATGAATTAAGGTATTCTCTATCTGGCAGATAAAGCAGAGCTTTGAGAGAATTGGGACACAGGATGGTATATTAGATATCTCTTAATACATAATGAATTATCCCAAAACGTAGCCATTTAAGACAACAATTATTGTCTCGCAGTTTCTGTGGGTCAGAAGTCTGGGTGTGAATTAGTTCAAGGTCTCTCATGAGGTTGCAGTCAGGCTGGCGGTCAGGCCTTCAGTGTCTGAAGACACAACTGGGGCTGAAGGATCTGCCTCCAAGCTCACTTGTGGTTTTTGGCAGACTTCAGTTCCTCCCGGGTTGTTGGGATGAGGGTTTCAATTCCTTGTCATGCCACGTGGGCTTCTCCATTAGGCTGCTCACAACATGGCCAATTGTTTCCTCCAGCACAATTGATCCAAGACATGGAGAGAGAGCAAGGCAGAAGCCACAGTCTTTTTATAAGCTAATCTTGGAAGTTATATCCCATTGCTTCTGCCATATTTTATTCATTAGAAGTGGGTCACTAGGTTCAGCCCACACTCAAGGGGAGGTAATGATGTAAGGGTGTGAGTACCAGGAGTTCGGGATTATTGGAAATCATCGTAGAGCCTGCCTACCACAGATGGATTAAGTATTGATGGTAGGAGATAAAAAGTCTACAGGTCCTAGAGGAGTGCAAAATTGGAATCCCCTGGCTAATTGGAGATCATCATAAATCATTTCTGGGCCTAGTGGTAGCCAAAGATATTAGGTACCGACAGGCCAAAGGAAGTACTGAAAAGAGGAACCTAAGAGGTATTTGACCCACATCTGGACTTGCCAGATATCCTGGGATCCTCCTTGGATCCAGACCCAAATTTGGGTAGAAGTATTGATTCATCAGCCTCACCTGCCCTTGCTCACAAGGCCCAGCCCTATGGGTGTAGCCAGGGAAAGAAGAGTGAGCCAGGAAGAGGCCCAGGAGGCCCAGTGGCAGCAGAAGCAAGAGAGGGGAATGCAGGTTCAGCAACTGTATTTGTTTGCAGTGGGAAAGTTGTTAATTTTAGCTTCACACAAGGGGCTGATGCAGGAGGGTTTGTCATTTCTGCTGAGCTAGCCCTTGGCTGCCTCCCACAGGCCACTGCCGCAGTGTCAGCTCCAAACCGCTGTTTTCAGGATGGTTAAGGTTGGCTAACAGTAGAGAAAGGCTGTGTGAGCTCCACTGGGCCTGATTGATCTGAATCCTTTGGTAGAGGGACTCAGCCAGTGTGGAGAGCCGTCTCCCGGGACGGGCATAGCGCATGCGCTGTAAACCTGCTCCAAAGTCCCCCCGCCCATCGAATGAGCCAAGATGGCGCCCATATCCTGCTTCCGCTTATGACGTGCACACTCACTATTCCTATCTGCCAATTGAGTGCATATGCGCGGCGCTAGATCATTGGTTATGAGTAGAGTACTTAAGAGTTGCCCAAGCGAACCTCGGGGAGACAGCCCACTAGGAGCCGTACCTGACGGCCACATCGAGGCTGCTCTCCCGCGAGGCACTCTGCCCCGCGTGGAAACCTGTAACAGAGAATGCTTATCTAGCTTCAGTAAAAGACTTGCTCTCGCAACCGCCGTGTGGCTCGAGTCGTGACTTCCAGCCAGGTCAGTTTGCGTGGTCTGCATCTCTCTCTCTCTCTCATCCCTTGTTTCTCCCCTCGCCGGCCGGGGAACAGGGGTCGAGCGGGGCGGCGCCGGACAAGCCAGCCCTTGGCAGAACAGAGCTGTAGGCCAGCAACTGCCTGTTGGCACTTCCTCTTCCCTTTTTCTCAGCCCTGTGTTCCAATCCTGGGTCTACCACTTGCTGGTTTTATGACCCAGGGCAAATCGCTTTATTTTCAGAGCTTTGTCTCTTCATTTGCAAAAATGGAGATAAATAGTTCCTAGCTTATGGGGTTGTTGTGAGGAATCAGTGAGCTCGTGCAGGTAAAGCACCAATACATAGAAGCTGCAATTACTTGATTATCCATCTCTGACCCAGGGGACCCAGCCCAAAAGAAGCAGCGCTACCCCAGCACAGGACCACACTTCCCAAGCCAACCAGAAAACATCTGTGTGTTTGTAAGTGTCTTCTTTTTCTGAGGGCTTTGCATAGGCTTATATGGGTTAGGCACTATAATGATCTCCAGTTTACCTAAGTAGAAACTGAGGCTCAGAGAAATGAAGTCACTTGCACAGGGGCACACAGCCAATAATAAGTGGCAGAGTTGGGACCATAACCCAGATCTGTCATAGTCCAAAATCAGCCCTTTTTCTATCCTATCCCACAGTTGGTTGGCCTTGAACCTGATTTCAAGATGTGATGGGGGTAGACACCAGTGACCAAGGTACAAGGGGTGGAAGGCTTTGAGTCTGGAGCATACAACCTTTTAGAGACCCACAAACCTGACCTTTCAGTGAAGTTCCCACATGGCTGATGCAAGAGTTCTACTTTGGATAACAACGTATTCCCATCCTCAGCCCCAAGACACTTTTATTCCAAAAGGCCAATTTCCTTTCGAACATTTTTCTGAAACCAAGAAACAGGGAAGCAGGTGCAGGTGTGTGTATTTGAGGACCTGTTTAAAATGCTAAACTCCGAGAGCAGAGCCATCCTCCCAGAGATGCAGGTACCCTCCTCTCGTTACCAAGGGAAATCTCAGCCCCTGCAGTGGCAAGGTGGGGATCTAAGCTGGCCATAACTTGCCCTGGCCTTGCAGCTTTCGGCAGACTTGCCTCCTCCTCCTTTATCTATAATAGCTGCAGAGAAGGAATAGCTTGAAATCCTTGGCGCTTGAGGCAGGGATTAGGAATAGAAAAATTTCCAGAATTGAGGCTTGGCCTGGAGAGTGGCTGGGCAAGGACTATGCAGATTTGAGAGGTCAAAAGTGGAAAGAGGATAAAGAAGAAAACAAATAGAGATTGGGAGAAAGGATAGGGGAAAGGGAAGAGAAAATTAAGAAAGAGGAGTTTGAGAGACGTGAAGGAGGAAGTTAAGGAGAGCAAACTCAAAAAGCAAAACCAAAAGAAATACTACAACAGTGGCCTCCAGAATTTTCATAGGAAGGACATCAGGACAACAATTTCATTGGCAGCAGGTATGGAAGACTTGTCTGGAAGCTGCCTTTGCACATGCTGTTTTCTTAGCTGGTAGATTTATTGGGGGTAACTTGCGGGGGGTGGGGTGTTGTTAGAAATTAATTGGGGAAGGGTGCTTCTTCCTCAAGCCACCCCTTGGCATTGCTGCCACCAGCAAACAACATTTTTAAGTGCCTACTGTGTGCCAGAGAAGATGCGATTAAAGAAACTCAAACAGTAGGAAGTAAAGGAAAAGAAAAGCAAATGGGGTCAATGGCTGCAACAGGTTACACTGCTCTTAAAGGGGTAGGGGCAGGGATGGTGATGGAGGCTTTGTGCTCTGCAGTCTAAGGAGGACAGATTGACCAAATGAAGGCCTGGTATGGGAGACGCCAAAGAGAGTGGGCATGCACTCCAGAATCTTATTTTAGAGAAGTAATGGGCCCACCTCCACCAATAGGAGGGGTAGTTCTGAATTCAGAGCAGAGGACACCAAATATATCTCAGTATGTGTGTGTTCACACAGAGAAACATTTTCTCTCCTGGTACAGAGATGCATTACATATCCATAGATACAACACATCATGTGTGTGAAAAAGATTATGCTCTCTGTATAGTGTCTAAGTGTCAGTGGGTCTTTACTTAGCCAGTGAAGACTGCCTTAACCCTAGCTCTCTTCCTTTCTTAAGCTGCCTTCCAGTCTCTGCTCTTCTCTGTGGAAGAGGGGCCCTGGCTGGGAATGTGCTTTTGTTTTCTACGGTTCCTTTTTCCTCTGCCCCAACCTTAGCCTGAGCTGCTATTTCCTCAACAACATCCAAAGGGGGAAGCAATCATTGGCTTGAGAAGAATCTCAGAGCCAATGGAATGTCAGCTCAGCTATTGTTTCCAGATGCCTAAAAGAGAATTATCCATAGATGGAGCAAAACCTCCATTGACCAGAGTATTTTGGAATGGGCAGATAATAACAGTTTTCTGGCTAGTCGAGGGCTTTAATTTCAATTCATTGTTGAAATTCTCTCCCAAGTATAATGCTTCTTTCTTGCCTGAGAATGTAAGTCCCACTGAAATGAATTCTTTGTTTGATGCCTAAGGGCCTTGCTTTCTAAATAGCAGCCCTAATGTTTAGGAGCACAGGAATGTGGTATGGTATAGCAGCCAGAACACTGAATTCTAGGAGTCAGATGACGTTGGTCCCACTTGTAGTGCAGCCACATACTAGCCGTGTGACTTTGGGTACTTCTCCTTTCTGAGTTTCGATTTCCTCCTCTGTAAAATGAAGTGGTGATATTTTTATAAGGTGAAGAAAGTATAGGTGAAACTGGGTACTGAACCCAGACTCTCCCCTGGACATTACTGACTTGAATTATTCTCTCACGCAGGCTTATTTTACTACCCTTTGCCTCTCTTTACAAACAGCTGAGTGAAGAAAAATGCATATAATCAATTGATGGGTCAGATAGGTTGCCTTTCTGTTGGCTGAAATTTTACCATTTGTCCCATTTCCTCACTAGAATGTTAACCCCTGAGAACATTCTGTGTCCAGCACAAGCCATTCAAACCCTCAGCTCCAAGTTTTGTGGCAAGCACCTCTCCGCTGCTTGGTCATGTTTGCTAATGGTGCCACTACTGATGCCTTTTTTCACTCCACCACTGGGCCAGGCTGCAGATTCAGGCAGGATCCTTTTTTTGAGACTTCTGGACCAGCACAGTGCCTGGCGTTCACTGAGTGCTGATAAATGGTAGCTGCCGTTCCTGGTTTCATTATCCTTTGGGGGTTACCCAGAGCTGAGGAAAACAGAAGAAACAAACACAGGGTTTCCAATTCCACTGTGATTGCTGGAGTGGCATGCAGAATCATGGTGATGGAAATATTCGAACTGGAAGAGACCTTACAGATGAGGAAATTGAGGCCAGACATTCCTAACCCAGGCAATATACAAGTGGCAAGTCTAACCACTTTCTTCTGAGCAGGTAGGGAAAAGGAGGCAGAGAGGAAAAGGTTGAAGAAGTTTGTAGTCTGGGCTGAATCCCCTTCTCCATCTGCCCAAGTAGTTGGGATTACATCACTTGGTTTGATTGAGGGTTTGGGGTAGAGGAGGGAGTGGCCTTTGGGGGAGGAGTGGCTCAGGTGGCTTCAGGGAGCGTGGGGCCTTGATGGAAGAGAGTAGCAAGAGTGGGGCACCCAACCTAGAAGGACAGCAAGGGACTTGGGCAGGGGGTGGGGGTGGTGTCTTATGTGTCTCTTCTTAATGACAAACAGCCAGCTTCCCAATTTTGCCCGAGGATAACGGAGGAGTAGGGTGCTGATCTTGTCCCAAGGAATCCCTTTGGGACCCCAGGAAAGAGGAAGAACCAGCTGGGGTGCCCCAGTGCTGTGGGCATCCTGGCTCAGTGATTCTGTAGGCAGAGGCAAGCTGGTGGAGGTGGGAAGCACCTATTGCAGAGAGAACTGTTGGGAGAGAGGCCAGGCAAGTGGCTCACTCAGGCAGGACTGTCATATAGAAATATTCCCATCTGGATAGTTCTAGAGAAGCAAGTCTGGGTAATGATAAACTATTAATTTTATGCATGATCTGAACATTGAAAAACTTCAGCCCCAAGCTCCCGGCTACCATCTGAGCCAAATCCCACTCGCACAGCATTTAATCAGCTTCCTGACAGATCCCAGTAAAAGGGAGATGAATTTACGAGATTGATTAGCTAATACCCAAGTGTTATGCTTACTCAGTGCTCCAAGAGCACCAAGCTAGGGCCTCCAGACTTTCTGCTGCTCAGGTTATGCGGTTGCTGCAGTGGCAGGTGGGTCTGGGGGCTGCCTTCTGGGGAAGGGGCTGAGCTGAGCTCTTCCTGTTCTCAGGCTCCCTCCCCAGCCCAAGAAGCTTCTCAACCTAGGGTACAAGCCTTGTGAAAGACTTGTTCTCATCTTTGCCCTCCACCCCCTGTTACAGTCTCAGCCAGTTTATTGCTCATCTCTACTTTATGCCAGGGACACTCTCCTTATCTCTACCAATCCCAGCAAAGCATGCCAGTCCTTTAAGACCTGCTTGGTGCCTCACCTCCTTTAGAAAGCCTTCCCTAGAAGGACTAGAGCAGCCCTAAGAGAGCTTTTCCTCTCCCAGCTCCAAAGCTGTGCTCTGTGTCATCTGAAGCAGAAATAATCATAGACTATGGTTAGAGCTCAGACAGAATTTAGCTAGTTCATCCATCCATATTTGTAAATGCTAGATGTATTTAACTACAAAAGGAGTACATGTTCATTATAACAAGTCAGAAATACAAGGAAGCTCAAAGAAAAATTAATATCTCTGTTTCATGCCTTGCTATTCCCATCCCCTCAGAAAACCAATATTACCAGTCTCTAAGCTCTGTCTCTATGCTCATACAAGCATATGTACACAGCCCCTTCATTTTACTGGTAAGGAAACTGAGACCCAGAATGGTGAGGTGTCTTTTCCAAGATCACATGGCTGGTTGGTGGCAGAGCTGGCAGTAGAACCCAGGTGCCCAGGCTTCCAGTTCCCAGGCCAGTGCTGTTGTGGTTTAGTTGCCTCCTATGAGAGTCTTGTCTCCCCAAGTGATTTGTAAACTGACTGAGGATAAAAACAAAAACAAAAACAACCATGAGTTCTCTCTTGTATTTCCCACAACACCTAGCACAGTTTCGAGCATCTGGTCCATGGTGTTTACTAAATGTTTGTCTCCTCATTTTAAAACCTTTCTGAAACAAGACAGAGTATAGTAAATAAAGAAAAAGAAAATGTTTGACTCAGTGCCTGGTTTAGCTAGTTTATAAAGCTGAGCCATGCAATCATACAGAAATTGATTGTTAAGATGGCTAAGAAAAAAAAGCAGACAAAACTCAAGTGATTGGTGACTGTGTGCAGATATACAGAGACAGAGACAAATATGGAGACTAAGGAGCTCAAATGTTTGAGGGGCTTGTGCTCCATGTTGAGCTAATAGAGATGAGACCCTGGTTTGGGGATGGGCTGGGTGCAGGGCTGGAGGTGGGGGGGGTGGGGGGAGGTGATGCTCCTTAGCACCCCACTAAGCTCTTTAGCACTTGTCCGTTCCCTGTGCCAGTGGCCAAGTAGGCTTGCTGCAGACCTCCCAGAGCGCAGGCCTCCCAGAGCAGATGAAGCCCCTTTTGGCTGTGGCCAAGTACTTAAGGCTCCTTTCGTGTTTCAAGTCTTGAGAACTTGCTTTATGGTCTTTTTATGTCTTTGTGAAGCCACAGGGAAGGGATTTGTATGGATTCATTTGACGTTTTTGTTTATTGCCGATCAATAATGAGGATAGAGGAGGCTGGGTTGGAATTGAGGCCATTGTCTCCACCCATAGGAATTGTCTCCCTGTCTTTGGGAGCTGGGGAAGAAGGGTTGAGAGGGGACCTCCGGCCACATCAGCTGATCTGGAGGGCAGAACACTTTGGAAAATCATAAACACTAGTGGAATTATTTAGAGGTGAAACCCACTCTAGAGGTCGTCTAAAAAGATTATTAATGCCTCACATTTATATAGCACTTCATAGTTTATGAACTGACTCTATGTGACTCAATCCCTTCATTTCATAATGAAAACCTTTGTTTATTTAAGAATATCCTTACACCCAGATAATAAGTAGATTGTTGTTAACTTCTTATTTGTGAGAATGGCATTGTGGGTTATATAGGAGAATTTCTAATTTTTAGCAGATGAATGATGAATTATTTAAGGGTGAAGTGTAATTGTGTTTGAAACTTTAAAATTGCACAGCATTAAGAATATATAAATATACACATGGAGATAAATTAAAGCAAAAATGTTAATACATGTTGAATCTAGGTAATGAATATAGAGATGATTATTGTATTGTTCTTAAGGCTACTTTAGTAGCTCTGTTTATTTGAAAAGATTCAGAATAACAAGTAGAGAATAAAAGAAATTCTTAATGTAAGTAGGCTTATGGAGAAATGGACACATGGCTATCAGAGGCAGCCAAAGATTATACCAAAGGTGAGTCAGGGGGCCCCAGAGCATGTGGAGGGTTGGAATGCAGTGATGGAGAGGAGGTGATGGATGGGTTGCTGTGTGGTTGAATGGAGTTGGTCAGCTAACAGGTAAAATGGCAGAGCTGAGTCAGTTGTCTACTCTGGATGGTACTTGACTTGCATGATAGGAAAGTTGTTACATGGAGGGTACTTAGGTGGCAGTGTAATACAGCTCATAGTGAGTTATTTGGAGGCTGACTAAACAGTTTCTGCATCATACCTCTTATGGACCATGGTGATGCTGTGAATCCTCCATGGTTGAATGAAGCAGAGAAATAGAAGTTGCTGAAACTCATCTGTTCATTTGGTTAGCTTTGTGGCACTCAGCTTCACTCTCGAAATCTTGCCCAACTGCACATACTCTAGGTGGGAGGGGGGGTGGTCAGAAGGGCTTTCCAAAAGATGTCCCATAAAGACTTGATGGTCTAAGTTTTGGTGAGAGCAGAAGTCAAAAGAAAGGACCCGTAACTTAATCACCCAGCCCTACCTGTGTGTGTTCTGTTGGTAAATTGAGCCTCTGCTGATGAGATGGATGGGGAAGATCTGGCTCAGTGGTTGGGCCCTCCAGATGTTCTTTCCTCATGTATGAAGATACCATCTACGTCACTGCTGGCAGGGCCTGCGAGTACACTCGGAACTCAACACACAGTCATTAGATTGGGGTCCAGCGCCCCAACCATGTAACCAGCTGTAATTTGTTGGGATCAGTACGTCCCTGTGGTTGCTTCATTAGACCTGCCTAAATCAGGCCCACCTGGGCCTCATCCCTCATCAGCAGACAGAAGGGCTTTTGACCACTCCCCACCACCACCACCCCAGTGCACGAGAAAGAGACATGGGCCTGATTTGCATTTTCTCTTGGCCAGTATTTTCCCAGTGTCTACATTAATCACTGTAGAGGATAAATGCTACTAAAAGAATGGAGCATGCCAGAGAGAGAGAGAGAGTGAGGGAGGGAGGGAGAGAGACATGAATATGTGCACTTAAGCAAGCAGTAGGGTCTAAGGGGAAAAGAGCTGGTCTGGAAAAGAATTGGCCAGGATGAGTCCTTGGTGACATCTCTCTTCATCTCCCGAATCTCTGGAACTTCAGACTCTTGAGAAGTAAATCTCCTTTAAAGTCATGTTTAACAGCCATGTTGCAAAAGAATTGAGTCTGGGTCTAAAAGAAAACAGGCTGTAAGCAACAGCTGATGCCATCTAGTTATAGGAAATGAATGCAGGTGGGATATTGGCTAGACTAGGATCTGATAGAATGTTAGAGATTATTTGCTAGTTCAATTTCCTTCATAATTTTACAGACAAGCAAACTGAGACTCTAGTGAGGGGAAGAGGCTTACCTAAGTCCACCCAACTAGTCCCAGTAGAGCCCCTGAATCCTTGCCCAGTCCTTTTTATAAATCAGAACACACATTGTGCTGGCAAGCAAAAACCCCATGAGCCAAGACTTCTTTCTCTCCAACATTTTTGCAAGGTAGCACTGACCGAAACTCAGTCTTGTAAAATGCCTCCCCCTCCTCCCTCCTTGTCTTGCCACAGTGAGGTGTCCATGCTCTGGAGTCAGGCCAAGCTCTAGTGGGTCCTTGCTCTCTCTCCAGCCCACTCCCCCTCCCTTCCCTTTGTCAGCAGAGACTTACTGGAAAGATCGTTGTGAAATGAAGACAATGTCAGTGAGGTGCTTGTTAGTAGGTAGCTGCTGGCTGACTACAGGCTTGGCTGTCTCCCTTGGTCTCGGTCTGAGGCTCTTGATCTGTTCTGGATCTGGCCTAACTCTTCTTACCTTAGACTCTGAGCATAGGGATGAGCAGGTTCTGTCCTGGGGCCCACATTTTGCCCCACTCCAGCTTCCAGGGCCACATGATTGTTGGGTTGCTGGAGAGGAGGAACCAGGTAGCAAAACTTGGGGCAAGAGAAGTTGAGGCTTTTCAGAGTCACAGAACCTTAGGACAAGCAGAGAGCTTAATCTAGTCCCCATTGTATAGAAAGGGAAACTGAGGATCACTATCACAATAGTGTAGTTTTCATTGTAGAGCAGAGCATGAGGGAATAGGGTCCCCAAAGAGTTTGCTTGAATAAGAATATCAACACTATTGGTTGGGGGGGTTAAGTGGGGGCTCTTGGGGAGGGGAGTCCAAAGGAGAGGTTGGAGGATGCAAAAGACAGCTGTATTACTTTCATGATAGAATAATACACAGTAAAAACAAAAATTTGCAAAGCTGTTGATGGGCAGAAGGACCCAGAAAATAACCCCCTGAAGAAGAACACATCTGTATCTCAACCTTGCAATGCAGCTTCCCACTGGTCTGCTGCACCAACCAGTTTTTTTTTTTTTTTTATTGTTTCTGCCCATAGACCCAGCCTTTTCCATTCTTTTAAAACCAATGAGGATGGGATGCAGGCAAGATTTCAGCAGCTCAGTCTCCCTGAGCACCAAATATGGAGGAAGAGGGAGTTATGTGCTATGGCCAGTGCTACTATGAACAGTTGTACAGGTTGTCAGTTGCATAAAGATACTTGGCCAAGGGGTTAAATAGGGGCAGAAATCCAGTTCATGTTTTGCAACCCAAACCATGAATCCTAGTGCAGGGCTGAATCCATCTGGATGAAGGGATACATTTTTCAACTGACAGAACCATACAGTTCATGGGAGGGCACCCACCCAGATAGGACTAGTTTTTCTGATTTTCACAAAGGCACTGAATTAACTACTTGTGGCTCTGGCTGCATCAGCCATGGGCTCTAGAGCCCCATAGTGATCCATCCCCTGGCTCCTATCTCTGTGTCCTCCCTGGTCCTAGACCTGGGCTTTTTCTTCTTGCCAACATCCTTTGGACACAAGGGCAGATAAGCAAACTGAGACTCAGTGAGGGGAAGGGACTTAACCCAAGTCTCTTGAGGCCTAGGGCCCCATCCTGCTGATGACTCCAAAATTTCTGAGCTCTCTCAACCCTGGATATTCTGCCCCCGTGCTCTGACCATTGTTGGCTCTACTACCACATCTTGGATGCCCATTCCCTTCCTGGTAGTCTGGTGCTAATTCTTTGTCTGAATCGTGACTCTGACTGCTGTGTCCCCTGTTTTCTGTGCCCTGCTGTCCCAGCTGTCATAGTCAGAGCACAGCCCCTAAACTTGGGGGGCTCTCTGAGAGCAGACCAGCTTGCCCTTGCCCCCTGCCTGCCTATCTGGATGGAAACTTCCTGCTGGTGCTGAGATGCCACTATGCTTTTCACTGCAAAAGAACATACAGATGGGGTGGGCAGGGAGGATGACACTAGCAGGGGACTCTCAGCTGGAGAGTTTGGTCATGTCCACATAGTGCCGTGTCAATTCCCCACCACACACTCCTCCCATCCTCCAGGGGCTGCAGGGGAGGGATGGTGGCAGGACCAGGAGCAGTCTGTAAAAACCTGTGTGTTGTGGGGAGTGGGGTGGGGGGCAGATTGGTGGTCCTTGGGATCAGAATAGCTCCTTTTGGCTATTCTCAAAGTCCCCCAGTTTCCTTACAGCAGAGGCCTAAGGTTTCCAAATGAGCTCAATAAATTCTCCCAGAGGAGAAAGGGATCATGGCACCAGGTGGGCCTGAAGCAAACTGCCCAATAGAGTGCTGCTGGGGAGAAAGGGGCCTGAGGTCAAGACCAGCACAGGGCCAGCCCAGGGGAGATGTGACCGGGAGGGAGCGAGGTTCCCTGAACCTCTCCACTCTGAGTAAAGGTGAGTCCCTTGAAGTGAGGACTAGCAAAAGCCCTTGAATAAAGAAGAATGTAAATGGAACAGCTAAGCATTCTCCCTCTCTGCCTCTTCCCTCCTCCCTAAATCCCAGAGCTGGAAAGAGCCAGACAGTGGAAGAAGGGGCAGGGAAAGAAAGCAGAAGGCCTGCCATCAATCTCCTGCCCTGACAAGCTGCGTCATCACTGGCTCCAGCAGCTGGCTCCCCTGGGGCAAGGAGGAGGGGAGCTTGGTGTGGGTCTTGGCCAGGAGGAGCAGGGGAAAAGAGAGACACATGGCAGTTCATGCACAGGGTCTTAGAGCCAGGAACAGGGCCAGGGCAAAAAGGCTCGGGTGCCCATCAGGGGTGGCCAAACCCGGGCAGAGAGGTCCAATAGCACGGGATCCTTTAGGGAGTGTACAGGCCAGGGCAACCCCAATTCCTAATGGATGCTGGACAGGCAGCCAAGCTTTGTGGAGACCAGCAACAGTCTCTCGGCTCCCTCTCAGCAAATAGAAGCTGCTGGTTTTCCCATTGCCTGTTTAACCACCAACCCTCCACCTCCTGGACTTCCAACAGCTCAGCCAGCCACCCAGAGGTGGGTGCCAATCTCAGGAGATCCAGTTAGCTAAACTGTGAAGGCCAAAGATCTGGCCATGCCAAGATGTGAGGGTTGTAAAGAGGAGTGGACCCTAGATTCAGTTTGCTCTTAGTCAGAAATGTCTGCTTCCTGGTTCTGAGCTCTCTTGGAAAGAACCACACACTCTGCAAGAATGTTCCAATGGAGTCACACCAGTGGGCTAAGCCAACCAAGTAATTTGGTGAGAGGGGAGGAAAAGGGAAGACCCTCTGGAATGGAACTAAGCTTCTTGTGCATGGAGCTTGTGTTCCCCTACTGGTGAGGCAATTTTTCAGGAACCTGGGTGAATCTTTGCAGGGGCCCCAACTGCAGAAAGTAGTCAGTCTAGATTTTCCTCTGGGACAAAGGAGAGGGAGAGTTGTGGAGGGCAGCAAGGGGAGAGGGGGGAAAGGTTGAGGCAGAGAAAGAATTCCCAAACAAGCATCTCCTAGTTATTGAAAAGGATCCTGGACCAAATTAAATGTTTAATTGTGTTCAGATGTCGTGGCTTTTTAAATTTTGTTCAATAATGTTAGAAAATATGCAGGTTTCTTCCTGGGCCTAATTGGGTTTACTAGGTTTTTAAAAAGCACCTTGATTCTGTGTTTGGTAGGAATGGAATCCTAGTTCTGTGAAGGTTTCAGCAAATTAGTGGGCTTCATTTTGATTTAGATTTTCCAGTCTGCTCAGTTCAGACTCTGTCCCTGAGAGGGGAGTCATGGCCACCAGCTGTAGCCTTGAGGCCTCAGGCTCTTTAGATTCTTATCTTATCTCATCCCCCTGAAGGCAGGCCATTGAACCAGTGCCAAGGGCAGGAATTGGCATGTGTGTTGGGGGGGAGGGGATTACAGGGGAAAGAGAACTCTTCCTCGCTTTCCTGCTTAGTGGTTTTCACAATGAAGAGCACTCATTTGTCACATTTAGCTTCAGGAGGCATGACAGGGTGATCCATCCCTGTGGCCTGGGCCTACAAAAAAACAAAGAATTGGCACTTGCAATCTGCCATTCTGTGCCTTTGCCTTCTCTGGCTGCAGCTAAACTGCTGCTAAAATGCTGACTCCTGCCTTGTCCATGATGAAGTGAGCTTTTAAAAGGGTAGCTTGGCCTTTGAGGCTTATTTTATTCAGGACCGCATAAAAGGATGGAGGGGTTAAGAGCTAGGAGGGACAGTGGGAGGAGTGAAGAGGGAGAAGCTCGCAACTGGATTAAGAAGAGCCCTATGAGACCAGGGTACACCTGGACCTTTCCTGGGTGCCATCTCCAGTGACCCGTGAAGAATGGGTGCATATGTTACAGATATTTCTCAGATGTGGCTATCCAGTATCAACTCCATGAGTAGGCATCTACCCACCTGGTGTGCCTTGAGGATCTCCATAGGTCCCTTCTGCCCACAAAATATTTTCTCCACGCTTTGTCGTGATCCCTGAAAATTATTGCTGTGGGTTGAGGCATTGCTCTCCAAAGACCCTTGTTAAATATACTCTTTTTTTCATCTGAAAAGAGTTTTCGTATCTTGGACTCATTGGCTTTTACCCGTCAAAGAGTAGGGTGCTAAAGAAATTAGATCCAGGACAAAAAATGTTTTTGGGGAAGGGGAGAGAGTCGATGTTTGCAGCATGGCAAAGCATAATGGGTTAGCTGTGTTGGGAGCCATAATTTGTTGGGTGGGGAGGGAGAACTGGACAGCCAAAAGAGAAGTCAAAGACATGTCATCAAATTATCTATGTAATCTGGATGTCCACATGGTCTCCCACGTCTTTAAGATCTAGATAAGATTCCTTCAAACCCAAAATCTAGTACTCTGCCAGATCTCTTGAATGCCCAGTGATGGCTTCCATTCTCAGAGTCCACCTGCCCCATCCCCAGGCTCCAAGCACCTGGTTCTACTGAAAGAGTCAATCCAGATCCATGGTTCTAAATTTTGGCAGCAAGTTAGAATCACTTGGGGAGCTTTTAGAACATAGTTATGCCAGGCCCCACCCCAGACTAATTAAATCAGTATCTCTCAGGGGAGGATCCAGGGGCATCCCTATTTTTTTAAAAAAGTTCCCCAGGTGATTCTAATGTGCAGTCAAAATTAAGAATTGCTAGTTGATATGTGATGAAACTGTGAGCCATTGATTGTATACTTCAGATGGATTGTATGGCATGTGAAGATATCTCAATAAAATTGCATTAAAAAAACAAGAATTGCTAGTTTAGACACTCCAATTGTTGTATTTTTTCATGTCAACCAATATGTGGAACTTTGCCCACTTTCTTAATCCCATCCAAAATATCCATCACCCAAGGAAATGTGTGTAGAAGGCTTTGGGGAAGCAGAAGGATTTACCTTGAAGCAGCATGAAGAATTTAAAATTTAAAGTTGGGAATCCCTGGACCTAAGAAGTCTGTTAGTCATTTTCTCAATCACTCTCCAGCCTCCCATCATGTTCCTCAGTTCCCCTTTCTCTTCCCACCACTCCTCTCAACCCTCCCCACAACCGCAAAGTCCTGTTTAGTTTTACAACACAGCATTAAGCTCTGTCTTCTGTTTCCTGGGCTCCTGCCTACCTATGCTGTCAAGGCAAGCAGCTTATCAACATCTTTTCCTACAGGTAGTCCCAGTTCCCTCCCTAAGAGGAGTTCTGGTGCCAGCTGGTAAGATGATTGAAATTTCACTGTAGATCCACATGGTTTTGACAAGGACCCTGAATTGCCTCATTTTTATATCTCCACTGGCTCTAAGAACCATCACAGATGCATGCTGTGCTATTTCCATCCAAAGAAACAAGGCCAAAATCTTGCAGGGGAGACCCAAAATTGGCAAAGCATTTGGCAAGTGACTGTCTGTGTATCCACTGAAGGGAGTCTTTGTGTACTTGTGGGTGTCTATCCCTTATGGCTAACATTCAGATTTGGCCCACTTGCAGGCTGACAGGACTTTTCCCAAATACAAAGAAAAACATCATTGATTCATGACCTAATACACACACACACACACATACACACACCCTGTTACTACAAAAATACTTTGAGATGAAAAAGTGACATTTTATTCAATGGATATATATTGTGTACCATTATATGACAGCTACAAGGTTAGGCACTTTGGATTTGTTGGTGACCCAAACTTGTGTGCTCGGTGTTTACAGTCTAGTGAGTTTTATGAATATCTTTTTGAACTCCTCTTCTTGAGCTAATCGGCACTATTTAAAAACCCAAACAAAACACTTTAAGCCTCGAATAAAAACTTTTTATGTGCTAGAAATTCTCATCAGCAAACAGGTGAGCTTCTGTGCAGGGGTGTAAACACGTTATTTACATGTGTGTGAAATATTAAGTAATGTGTGAAAAGGCAAGGCACACAGTGTGTACATAAGCTTTTTATGGGCCTGTGCATGATTCTCACACTGGATTGTGGGAAACTTTCCTCCCCAAAGCTCTCCTAAATTCTTGAAAGCTGGATCACCAGCTAGCTAGCTAACTGTGATGGGGTGCTTCCAATGAGTCAGGCACTGGGCTGGCTACTTTGCAGACATCACCTCATTTCATCCTCACAAAACCCCCGTTTTACAACTGAGGAAACTGATCACCTAACTAATAGGTACAGAGTCAGGATTCAAACCCATGACCATCTGATCCCAGAGACTTTCAAAGCATACACTGCCTCAGGATGCCAACCTCTAATCAGGGCTGAGGGAAAACAAGCTCCCGCCTTATCAATAACAACATCATCACTGCTGTCCTGGTCATCGTCATCATTGTCCTTGTATCAGCCATGGTTTGTCAAGCACTTTCTTTGTGCCAAGCACTGTGCTAAAATGCTTTTAATACTAACAACAACAACAACATTTATTGAGTTCTTATTATGTCAGGCACTGTTCTAAAACTTTTACAAAGATTACCCTAAAAATTCCTCACCTTATTGCTAAGGGATAGATGCTATTTTAATCCTATTTTACAGAGGAGAAAACTGAGGTTTAAACAGGTTAAGTAACTTAACCCCATAATCTCACAGCTAGTGAATAGCAGAGCTGGGATGTGACCCAGGGCTGTCTGATTCCAGAACCTTAATTCCTATGCTGTACTACCTCCCATGTTAGGAGTTCTGCCTGCAGAGAAGTTTCTGTCTGTCCCTTTTTTCCATTTTGAGAGCACTGCCACCTGCTACTGGTTATTGGAGACCCATCAGACCCATCTGATGACTGGGATAAGGGCTGGAGTGGCAAGCCACCGTAGGTTTGAAGAGGTGCTCTCCTGCATGAACTGACAACCCAGATTCCCTTCAGTCTGGGAGACAATGTCATGAGAATAAATCTTCCCAGAGGTTTCCTGGACAAGCAATTTGTACAGCAGAACTCTGGGAAAACACAGTAGCTGAGACTTGTATACGCAGAGGCCAGGTATACAAGATGACTCTCCATGTTTTCTGCCTCCTCATTCTAAAGAGTAGGGCTTTTGAAAGAATGTATTCTCTCTTCATTGCACCTCTAGGATTCCCTGTCCACTAGCATCTCTTGCTTATGCCTCCTTCTTCCTCTCTGCCCCAGCTAACCACCAAGTCCCTTACCTCCTATCTAGTTTTAGTGTCATTTGCTCATCATCTCATTTCATCCTCTCCTGAAAATGCCAGTTTCTCCTCTGCTCCAAACCTCTTCATTTTCCCCTGCTTTCATTTCAGCTCAAACCACATTAAGGTTGTAAAGCACTTTGGAAAATAGTGGGTATGGCAGTGTGCCGGTTTGAATGTATTGTGTCCCCCAAATGCCATTATCTTTGTGGTCTTGTTGGACAGACGTTTTTGGTGCTGGTTAGATTTGCTTGGAATGTGCCCCACTCAGCTGTGGGTAATAATTTTGATGAGATGTTCCCATGGAGGTGTGGCCCCGCCCATTCAGGGTGGTCCTTGATCAGTGGAGTCATATAAATGAACTGACTGAGAGAGAGAAAACTCAAGTGAGTGCAGCTGGGAGTGATGTTTTGAAGAGGAGCAAGCTTGCTAGAGAGGAATGTCCTGGGAGAAAGCCGTTTTGAGGCCGGAGCTTTGGAGCGGATGCCGGCTGCCTTCCTAGCTAGCAGAGGTTTTCCGGACACCATTGGCCATCCTCCGGCGAAGGTACCCGATTGCTGGTGTGTTACCTTGGATGCTTTGTGGCCTTAAGACTGTAACTGTGTAGCAAAATAAACCCCCGTTTTATAAAAGCCTATCCATCTCTGGTGTTTTGCATTCTGCAGCATTAGCAAACTAGGACAGGCAGGATGGTAAATAGTTTTATGGGATTTTGTTGTCACTGAGCTTGGAGTCTTTGTAAACCAATGGCAGTTCACAGCCCTGGCATACCTGTGTCTCTGAAGGGCTATTACCTGGTTTAGATGAGGTCTATCTATGACCAAGACCCAAAATGTACACTTCTTAGATGATGCAAAGCACTCCAGGTAAAGTAGTATTAGATTGCGCAGCGTTTCCCAAATTGGCTTCCCTGGTACCCTGATTGTGAAAAATCAATGGGTACCACAGGGGAAAAAATGTTTTCTGAGTACAAATGAGTTTGGTAAATGCTGGGTTAAACAAGCTAAGCTTTACTACAGGATTTTGAGGAACCTCTAATATGCTAATGAGAATCATAAATCTCCAAGAGGACATTTAGAGCCTTGCTACTCAAGGTGTGGTCTAAGGATCAGCAGTACAGGCATCATCTGGGAGCTTGTTAGAAACGCAGAATCTCAGGCCCCCACACCAGACCTCCAGTCAGAATCAGCATTGTAACAACATCCTCAGGTGATCTGCATGCACATCAAATTTTGAGAAGCATCGATTTAGAATACACAGCATTTCTCAAACATTTTTGTCTATGGAACCTCTTTGTGAAGCCACTTGTGGGACTAGTATTCCCACATACTTTGGGGAAATACCAAGGCTAGGGAGCCAGCCCTTCATAGGAATCTCTCATTGTTCAGAGACTATATAAAGGCAGTAAACAAAGCAACATTTAGAAACTGGGGAGCTAATTCATTATACATTATCCAAAGACTCACTGTACAGAACTTTCAAGTCTTCTGAACCATGTGTTACAAGAAAGTCTTCCACCTTTCCTTCTCCATTAACTCATTTACTGTGGTTTGTTTACTGGGGCTTCTTGGTCTCTTCTCTGGCCCAGATCAACCTGTTTGTTTCTTAAACCCAGCAGCTTCTCCAGAGCACTAGAGCTTAGGATCCAAACATCCAAAGAGAGTTGCATGCTCCCCGGCTGTAGAACATTATAAAGGCAATTTTAGAGAAGCTGGGCAACTTTTCAGTCCAGTGTGTTCTGTACAGTTAAGCTGTCGTTTTTTTCTTTTATGCCTTTAAGCTATTGTGCCAAACATCAAAATACCACTAGCTATTTTGTATTCAGATCTTGCAACTCATTTGGGGGCATTGTTAATATTTTATAAGAAAATTCTTGTTTTTTCCATTCACATTTGTGATTTTCAAGTGTGTTTCTGCATTGCATTCATAAACATGATTTTTATTAAGTCTCAGGGTCCCATTTTTTTGCTCAGAGAAACTCATCTCCAATTTTATGTTAGAACTTAAATGGAAAATAAGCTTTGGTATATGAAAATGTGATTTGCAGGAAACTTGCCCAGGATACAACCATTTTGCAAAGCAACGTGCTTCTGTGCCCATGCTCTGGTTAGAACAAGGACAGAGTTCTCAGCAAGGTTCTTTGGGGGTTGTTACCAGGCACCTTCTCGAAGGCTGTTTTCTATGACTGGCCAGGTTTCTCTTTTCAGTATATGAAGAGGAGGTAAGATGAGCAGCAAGATGGTACTTAGGTATGTGTGAAAATGAGGAAGACATATACCATTTGGTCCCCAAGGTTGGGGGTCTGCCAGCCACAGAGGTGGCCCACTGTGGGTTTGAAACAGTGATTCTTACCTCTCCTGTGCTCCTGTTGGAGCAGAAGCAACAAAGTAAATGGGGATTAGACTATAGAAACTCCTCATGTGAGATCAGGACATCCAAGGAATCATTTGACTCTCCCACCTGCTCACTGATGCTGGCAATGCTTCCACTTAGGCTAAATGTAAACCCACCTGGAAAAGGTAACCATTGATGCCAATGGATTCCTAACCTTTCTAAGTATGCAAACCGGTTTTTAATGTTGAAAACTTGAGGGCACTGACCACTATAGTGATTATACTTTTATATTTTTCTCTCTATAGACAATCCACAATTGGTGTATTCACGAATTTTCCTTTCAAGAAATCCACCCACCTTTCAGGGGTGCCAAGGCACAGATTGTTCTCTATAATTTATACCATACCTGTGTGTGAATGAATAATAGCAGCTACCATTTCTTGAGCACTTTCTATGTGCCAGGCACCAGGCTCAGCACTTAACATGCATTTCTTATTTAATCCTTACATTACCTAATTATCTCCATTTTACTGATAAAGAAATTGAGGCTCAGACAGATAGGTAACTTACCCAAAGAAAGTCACACAGCTAGTAAGAGGCAGTGCTTGGGAAGCAAGCCCAGATGGGTAGGACTCCCAAGTCTGAGCTCTTTATTCCTTGGGCTCAGGGACTGACTTTGATGGTAGCATGCCCTCAAATTCTGAGGTGACAAATGGGCTCTTGAGAAGGCAAAAGAAAGGACTAGGTGGTTAAGGATTGGCAGACAAGTGAGTTTGCCTCATAATTTTGCCTGGGGCCAGCCCTGCAAGCAAGCTAGGTTAAGATGGCCCTCAGGGCCCACTTGGAGATCTGATGACAGAACTCACTCCTGAACCCACCTCTACACACACCTACTGTTCACATACATCCTCAGACAAACCATTCCAGCAACACTGGCCTCCTCCATCGTTCTTGGTCACTCAAGCGACACCCCATCCCCAGGCCTTTACACTTGCTATTCTTTGTTGCCTGAAAGGCTTTTCCCCAGACAGCTACATGGCTCACTCCCTTTCTTCCTTAAGGTCTTTTACTAAGCTGCCACCTTCTCAGTGAGGCCTTTCCTGCCTTACCACCGTATATAAAATTGCAACCACTCATCCCAAAACCTCTATCCACTTTTCTTGCTTCATTTTGCTCCAAAGCTCTCATCATTATCTAAAATACCATATAATTTACCTATGTATTTGCTTATTGTCTGTGTCTTCTCATTAAAATGCAAGCTTCACGAGGACAGGGATTTTTACCTGTTTGGTTCATTGCAGTTTCCCCAGTGTCTAGAGCAGCATCTGGCATGTAATAGGAGCTCAATAAATATTTGTTTAATGAAAGACCGAATATGCAGATGACTTTAGACATGGCTCCCCACTCCTGTCATATATACAGACACACTTCAAGATAAAACAGAATGTGAGCAGATACAAGACTGTGTGACTTCATAGGTAAGAGCACATAGGATGGGAGTACTCAATGCACAAAATGCCCATGGTTCCCAACTTGGCTAGAGCCAAGGACCTATATTCCTGATGCTTCTTGACAACAACTGTACTCTTAGTATCCATTGATTGAGAAACACGTAATGACCTGTTCTAGTTTGCTAATGCTGCTGGAATGCAAAACACCAGAGATTGATTGGCTTTTATAAAAGGGAGTTTATTTGGTTACACAGCTACAGTCTTAAGGCCATGAAGTGTCCAGGGTAACACATCAGCAACTGGGTACCTTCACTGGAGGATAGCCAATGGTGTCTGGAAAACCTCTGTTAGCTGGGAAGTCATGTGGCTGGCATCTTTTCCAAAGTTCTGGTTTCAAAATGGCTTTCTCCCAGGACATTCCTCTCTAGCAAGGTTGCTTCTCTTCAAAACGTCACTCACAGCTGCACTCAGTTCCTTCTCTTTGAGTCAGCTCATTTATATGGCTCCACTGATCAAGGCCCACCCTGAATGGGTGGGGCCATACGTCCATGGGAATATCTCATCAGAGTTATCACCCACAGCTGGGTGGGGCACATTCCAAGCAAATCTAATCAGCACCAAAACATCTGCCTCACAAGACTACATCAAAGATAATGGCTTTTGGGGGACACAATACATTCAAACTGGCACATGACCACAAACTAATATGAATGTAGAAATTCATTTTTAGATGAATTTGCATTTTGTAACTCGTTATGGCATCTGACTAACATTTGGAAAATAATGGTACAAATATGTGTGAGATGCTTTAGGATAGTACTTAAATGCCTAGTCTTTGGTGCCTATCAGCTAGGGTTTGGTTTCCATTGTTGCTACTTATATTATGTGTGTGATCTTGAGCAAGTTGCTTAAACTAGTTTCTTCATCTGCAAAAGGGGAGCTGATCATTGTACCAAGCTCACAGGGTTGTTGTGAAGATTCAGTGAAATATTGCATATGGAGTTCATGTAAAGTGCCTGCCATGTAGTAAACAGTCCCTACAATGGGAGCTGTTAGTATTATCGTGGGTTATTGATTGAATCCACAGGCAATGTTTCTAAGTGTATGGATTTGCAAACCTTTTGTAGTACTCTGTAGCTCTAAGGGTCCTTCCTGTGTCCACAGTTCTGGGAGAGAGTGCAGTGGACACTAAGTGTTCTTGGCAGTCAAAGAACATGGGTTGGAGCCTGGGTGGATAGGGGCGTAGGCATAGTGAGAAGGGGAGGTAGGCGAGAGGGAAGGTGGCCATGGGCATCATCTTGGAATGGTAGCTAGATGTACACATTCAGAGAGGAAGCCAGTAGCTACATGGGAGGCCTTCCAACACAAGTGTTTTATCACCTCGGAGTATTAGCTCTTTAAGAGTGGTGAGGCTGCTCTGATCATCTCTCTGACTGGCTTTGTGTTCCATAAAGAACCCCTAGTTTCATTAGAAGGAGGCTGGGTCTGGGTGACCTGGACAGTCTCTCTGCTGTATTTCCCTGCTTACCGCAAGCCTACAAATGGGGGCTCAAAGAAAGCTCTGGTTTAGACAATCCATGTGACCACAGCTTAATGAACAACCACCTGAGGTTCTGGTGAGAACTGAGCTAGGAAACAAGAGCAGGGAGCCAGTGGGCACGGATACTCTCCTCTCTGGCACTTCTTTATTATGCCCCACAGAGTGGCAGGTATGGGATGAATTAACCAGGTGGTTCAAGAGACCAGATGAGAAGGAGGTCAAGGATGGATCTCAGTGGGGTGCAGTGGGAGGAGGGAAGAGTGGCCACCCCCTGAGGCTTAACATTATTAGACAGGAACCAGTCCACCCATGGAGAGAGCACACAAGCTGTGCCCATAGGCTGGCTGATTTGATGAGGGAGTTGAGTACATTCTGTGATTTTGCTCAAAATGGGCAACAGAGCCAATTAAACTTCACCTTCCCAGGGAAGAAACTGGGAACCCTAGCTTTTGGCTTTATTTTAGGAAACTGATCTTTCTGGGGGGAGGGGGGCGGGGAAACAGACTCTAGTGGCATTTGGCAATATGACACAAGGAGTTTTCTTCTTCCTGATCTTCAGGTGGAAAGCTCAAATTCTCATGAAAGTCAGGAATTTTTATCCTCAAACTAAGGCTTTTAAGAAGATAGCTCCATCAGTTCAGGACAAATTGGCTGAGATCCCTCCCCATTTCTCCTGGAAGCCTTGCCTCCATTCTCATTACCATGCAAGCAGACCATTTGTAACTGTCCGGTCCCTTTCCTGGCCTGATGTGGAGTTCCGTTCTGGGACCTCATTTGCATAGACAAATGCAGACTGGCACCTGTCAGCTTAATACCTCAAGCCAAGGAGCTGGAGTAGCGATGGACAACCTTCTGGGCAGATACCCTGGATGTTGGATTCAGAAATGACAGTGTCAAATTGGGGCAAATTTGCATAGGCTTATCAGGTTAATTACTACAATGTCTCCAGGAGCTTGAAAATCCTTGAATTCTTATGCAACCAGAATGCTCAAAGTCTGTTGCTATGAAACTTGGAGTGTAAATTACCATGAATACCATTAATCTGTTCACTAGGAGGTTAATTTGCAATTTGTTGGCAAATCACATGTGAGTCTTATAGCAAGCGTGTGGGTGGTGTTTTCATGCCAACGTGTGGACCTGCCTAGATGTGTGTATGTGTGTATGTGCATGTGCGTGGCTTTGGGATTGGCACTCTACAGGCGCTCACATCCTGGATTTTCTCACTGTTCCCCAGATGTCACCTGGATCTTTTGGAACACCCTGGGTCCTAGGGCATGTGTTCTTAGAGTTGGAGTGAGTGCTGCTGGGCAGAGCGGTTCTCGGCCCAGCGCCAGCCAGCTTATGAGGCATTAGCTCTTCCCTGAGACAAAATCACAAAGGTGTCTGTTAATGCCTTAGAATTATCTGGCTTTTCTGAAAGACGCACTTTCCCTCAACTTGTTTTTGCACACAGGCAGCTTTTCCCTGGCAAAGGAACTCAGATTTTCTACAGCAAATGGGCAGAAAAGTTGCATTTGGATAGGAGATGGTGACCAGGAGCATGCTAGGTTGGGGCGAGAGGAGGAAGACTACTGAGGAGAGCTGAGCGGCTTTTGTGTTACTGTTAATAATGGAGGGTAGCAGGGTCTGTGAGACAAATCTCACTCCAGTTGTATTAGCCTGCTCTCTCACTAAAGACTGGTACTTATAATAAAGTTAAGAAAATCTTTTCCTGGTGGCTGGGATCACAGAGTTAGGTGGTAGGCTGTAGGGTGTGATTGAAGGGGAGTTGGAACTCCACTCACCCAAAAGTAGCTCCCCAGCTACCCTCCCCGGGTTGGAAATCTCCTTTGGACGAAGGCACTGAGCATTCAAATATGTTGTCTGGAAAGGAAGAACTGGTGGGAGAGCAGGACCTGAAGGGAACAGGGACATGAAACATCTAAGTATTGATGTTCAGAAGGACTCCCCAGGAAATGCTTAATGCTCTGGAGCACTCTGAACCCTAGGGAAGGGAAGCCCAAGAGTCCATCACAGTGGGGAGAAGGGGATGTTCAAAGGAGTAAGGGCATGCTGAAATTTGGAGAACGACTCCCAAAGCAGTCAAATCCATGTACCCTAGAAGAGAGCCTTAGAATAGACTTGGGAGGGTCAAAGAGAATATGTGATGTTAGTTTGAGGAACTTGGAGGACCAGGTAGAAACAGACCTAAGAGGTCTACTGGGAGACAGAGGGCCCCAGGAAAATGTTACTGCTAGGGTGTCCCCTGAAACCTTTCACTTTCCCACATCCCCCTCCTCCCAGTTCATTCAATGAATATTTACTGAGTGCCTAGTCACTGGGGAGATAGTGAACAAGACATATACCCTGCCCAGCCCTTCAGGTGGTGAGAGAGAGGGGTGGCAAGTTTGGCTTTTAAACTAACTCTGCCTGGAGAGGTAGATGAGGTTCAGAGAGTGTTTCCCAGAGAAGGTGACTTTTGAACCAAGTCCAGAGGGATGAGGAGGAGTTCCCCAGGTAAACAAAGTGATGTGGTAGAAGGCGTTCTGGGTAAAGAAAGAAGAAAGTGTAGAAGTATAAGGAAGCTTGAAATATGTGGTCCCCATGAGAATGCCAAGACTGCCTTCTCCCAAGAATAGGAAATGACATCTTCCTTGACAAATCATGGAGGTTCCAGAACCTCCATGATTGGCCATAGAAAGAGACTGTTCAATGGGAAGAAGCATCTGTGAGATTCACCTTCCGCTATAATATTGACCCATTACAAGGGTCCTTTAATACCCCACACTATTGTTTAGACCAGGCTGAAACTTTCAGGCAAGACCATATGTTAAAACCTAGGGAATGACCAAAGGGAAACCAACATGGAGAGTAATAGCAATAAAAATAGCTAACGTTTTTTGAGCACTTACTCTGAGCCAAGCAAATGAATATATATAAATGAGTGTGTGTGTGTATGATATGTATATATATATATATCATACACACACACATTGTTTTAATCCACATAATAACCCCATGAGGTAAGTACTATTATGGTTGTTTTACCTATTATACAGATGAGGAAGAGTGACAGGACAATCTGCCCAAGAAGGCATAGTTCTGTTGTCTTCCACAGCTGGGCCCCTCTGAGGATCTATTCTGCCTTCCTACCTCCTGGCCTGCCTCCATGGGCCAAAGGCCCTCTCAACCCCAGCCACCTGCAAGTGCCCTCCTAAATACCCAGACTCGGGGAAGGCCAGGCCAAGATGGGGGAGCCCACCCTTCCTTTTCACCACCTTAAAGAGGCAGGGGAGAAGAGTAGAGTGGAGGGATCCTAAACTCAGATGTCTACAGGGCCAGACATTTTTAATAAAGACAGCAGCACAATAGTTTAAGAACAGTATTAAAGGGCAACTGACACTTGGCCCCACTATGGGGGTACCAGAAGGAGTGAGGGGGATTAGGGTGAACTGGAGAGCCCATTCCTCGTCTCAAGGGGCACTGTTACTTAGCTGATTGTTGTGTTAGACTTTAGGGCCCAGGGTTGCCTGATAGGATTTTTCAAGAGAAGCCCGATACCCAAATTCATATATGAAATCTTAACATTTTAATATGTTGGCAATGAGTTAAAAAAAATCTTTTTGAAAACACTGTTCAGGCAAAACCAAACACATCTGCTTACTAGCTGGGTGAACCTTTGGGCAAGTAACTTAATCTCTTGAGCCTCAGTTTCCCGTAAAATAGGGATAATACTAACATCTACTTCCGAGGGCTATTATGAGAATTAAATAAGGTGATGTAAATGAAATGCCTGTCATGTTCTAAGTAATTAATATATGATAGCTATTTGGATGATGATTATGTAGGTGCTGTCCACATGGTTTCAGACTTTATCTGAAGAGCATCTCTTTCCAGGTGATTGACATGAAAGTCTCTACTCTTCACCTCAAGAGAGACCCCACGGCTTACTCAGGGGAATTTAGCTCCACCCTTGCAGGCAGAAGATACTAAAGATATACTTACATGGCAATTGATGTGCATGTGTATATAAGGGAAAGGGGTGTGTTTCTTTCTTTATACCCCTTCACACAGCAAACTCAGTGCTGACTGACAAAGCCAGTCCAGGGCCCGGGAAGGACTGAGAAGGCTTGCAAAATGATTTCTTTCTGGCAGAGTGGAGGAAACTGAGGCAGGGAGGCTAGGCCATGCTTCAGATCTCATTCCACCTTCAGTTCTTACTGGTGATGCCCAAGGTTTTTAAGAAAGTTCTTGGTTGCTAAAGCTTTTATGCCCTCATCTCTTATTTTTACATCTTCCTTTCAAGCAGTGGTTATCGCTCCTGGCTGCACATTAGAATCACCTGGGGAGCTTTTTAAAAATACCGATGTAGGAGCCTGATCCTCAGAGGTTCTGTGATCCCTCACACAATCATAAGCAAAATTGTATATATGCGTGTGTGTGCCTACGTATACTTTTCTGGGGAGTTGGTCAGGGCCTCATAGGGCAGTGCGAAAGATGAATGGCATAAGCATGTGGGGTATTATGGGAAAGAGCTGTAGTTCTAAGCCTACATGGCCATCACACAGTAGCTATCCACACAGACAGACCTTCTTGCCTCTCTGGGCCTCAGTTTCCACACTTGTTCAACAGGAATCAGTAATCATGCCTGCTTTTGTTTCCTCAGGTGGTTGTGAGGATGTAGTGAACTACATCATGTACAAGAAAGTGCTTTGAAAAAGCCCAGGCCCTCTCCACATGGGAGGGCCCGTTATTACAAGGTTAAGGAGGGTGTGGGTGGGGAGGCAACAGAGGCAGCAGGAAGCAGCATTTCACATTGTGAAAAGGCCACATATGTTAACAAAGCAGCTCACAAATGAGAGCAAATTAATATGGGGCCCAGCAAGAATAGAACATTCACACCACAGGGGCAAAGCACCCACTGGAGAAGCTATGCCTTGGCAGGGAAAAGGAAGTAGAATAGCAGAGGGAAGAAGAGAGGGGCTAAGTGAGGAGGGTTTTCAATACTGGGGGAGGCTTGCCTCTGGCTAAGAGCCAGGAAGGAGGGAAAGAAAATGGTAGCAAGTACCGCAGGTGGGCCTGGGGAGCAGGTAGGAGCACCTGACAGCCCTTCAGTGTAAACCAGTGGGGGTGCAGAATCAGCGCCCGATTCAGATTAACAGTGGGAAGGGGGGTCCCTCCAACCACACCACATTTGGCTTCATCCTCTGGCAAATGGATGCAGATGCAGAACAGAGCAGAGGGTCACCAGGGCAGCTGCTACGAACTACAGAGCTCCCTGGCTGCCTTCCTTTTCTTCCTTCTCTGAAACAACCACCTGACTCAGAGGCAGAGAGTCAGGCACACCTCAATTCAGAAAGCTCTTGACAAATCAGAGAGAAATGGCTTGGGAAGGGAAAGGTGCATTCGACTAGAGTCAAATCTTAGACTAGGGTGATAGTAAAAATGCTGCATTGCCTGTAGGGACATGTAGGCACTGACCAGTCAGAATGAACACCAGCCCCTAGAACTAAAGCAGTGTCCTGGAGGTCGTCTACTGTGCCAGGAATTAACCCTTAAGTTGCTGGAAGGAGGTGAGGGGTGGGGGCACCAGGACAGTTAAGGGGGCACTCAGCGGGGGCTCAGGGCAGCAGCTGTTTACCGATCACTAAGTAAGGAATATAAGATTTGAACAAATGGTATGGGTGTTCGGTGGTGGAACGTCAGCCCTGATCCCCCTGATCTTGGGGTGGGTGGAATCAGTCTTGGAGGGCATAGGAGAATCACAGGCAGACAGCAACTGCTGGGAACCTGGGGGTGGGGGGTGGGGAGGTCCTTTCCACAAGACAGAGTCGGGGGCAGTGAACACATTCTCCCTTTGTTCCCTAGCAAACCATATGGGTCAGATACTGACTACATGGTTGAATAGCAGTGCCAGGCCCTTGCCCATACCCCTTCATACCTGTCTAACTCCCATGCATACCCAGTGTCCTGGAATGGGGGCCCACGCTGGAGGGAACGTAAGTCTATTTCAGTGCCAAAGAGCTTAGAATCTGAGGCTACTGGAACAGGAAGGGATCCTGGAAATTAGCTAGTCTTGTGCTCTCTTTTGACATATGGGGAAACTGAGGCCTCGAGAGGGAAAGTTTAGGGTCATACATCTAATTAGTGCCAGAGCTGGGATAAGCAGCCAGGTGTCTCTGCTCTCTGCCTGGTGTATTTTCTGTTGCCTTTGCTATTATCCCAAGTCTTCGTTATAGTCGAAGGAAAATGCCAGAATATCCTCAGGGCCAGATATACACATAGGTAAACATGATGCAATCAAATATATCTCCTCAATTGCCTGTCATTGTGCCTGAAATTCTACCATGGGTGATTCATTCCTTTGAATCTTGAAGCTTTCTGGTTTTCCAGGGTGGTATAGGTAGGGAATTTATTGACAATCGCAGAAAGAAAGGCTTTGCAAATTGGACTCAGGTTATCCATTTAGGGGAGAGCAACAACGGCTAGTCCAGGGAGGAAAATACACGCTGGGAAGGCACAGGAACTCAGGGCGAGAATGTGAATCCGGGGCTCAGGCAACCCTGATGGAGCAAGAAAAGAGGATAAGATCCACCACACACACCCAAAGCTTCTGTCGAGCCCTGGCTTGGGCACTCAGGAAGCCTTCCCCCAAGAGACTTGTATTGTGACCCGGGAGGCCTGCCTGCATCACCGCTGTGTGGCCCACGCTGGGGAGAAGGGCGGGAGAGTGAAGGATCACATTAGGCTGCCTGGAGTGGCCGCGGGGGCACTTTATTAAGGGAAGCAGCCTGGGCGAGATGGCTGTGACAAGGCAATCTATGAAGACGTTGAGAGGAGCCTCAGCCGCAAGAGGGATGGGCTCTGAGACTGCCAAAGGAGGCTGGGTGTGGAGTCTGTCTATTCTGTGCCTTCCCCCAGGGACCTGCTGGCCGCAGGTACCCTGGCCCAAGGCCAGGCTGCTTTCTTTTGCTGCCTCTGACTTCCATTCTATTTCTGCTCCAGCTGTGTGTAGTGTAGCTCTGGGCTTGGCCATGGTTCCCAGGCCCCTGAGCCCTCCCTGTTCAGCATCAGTTCTAGAATTTTTATATCAGAAGGGCTTCAGGGTGGCAATCCGGTGGGAAGGAGGAGGGGAGGGAAGGAGGTTACTGCATTTGTCTAGAAACTGTCATTGCCTGGCAAGGTGCTGTGTTTCCTTAAACAGTGTGTTTACCTATGGTGGCAGGGAGTGGAGGACAGAGTACTTCTGGAAATTTGGGGGCTTGTCCTAAAGCTGTTTGTATAGCATGCATAGTATTGTAATTAAATTGTAGTATTTAGAGTGGCTTGCAGGGGGGTGAGCTGAGCAAGCTAAAGACCTTCCCAAAGCCCCACAAAATTGTTATAGGTCTCAGCTATTTTGGAAGCAGAACCCTAGCTTCCATAAAAGGTAACAGATCCCCCCTCAAAGCCGTCCTCTGCTGTCTGACGTGAGCCCTATGTTTCCGGAAGGTGGAGGGGTCTCTAGGGGTTCCCAAGTGCTTTCTTCCCAGATATGTGCAGTTTTGGAGTTGGTGGGCTCAGGGAGGGGAGGGTAGGCTGCTGTGACACAGTTTAATTTGCTTCTGTTGCCAGGAATTAGAGACCCTGAGCCAAGACTGTCCTGCCAGTTCCATTCAAGTCCCCAAAACAATCTCCGGAGCTTAAGACCAGGTCATCACTAACCTCTGTGTCATGGGTACTGCTGAGGGAGGACAATATTTCAGAGCAGAGACTCCCGCCCAGGTGCAGGATCAGTGATTCTGGGAAGATGGAATTCAGTGCAATCAATTTGGGAGCATCAGCCAGGATTTCTTTTAAGCTATACTTCCCATTAGATCCCTCCCACCTTGGAAACAGACTAATTCCTGACATCTGTCTAGTGGCTTTATACCTTTCTAAGCACCTTCACATCCATTAGCTCCATTGAGCCTCGCAAACACCCCTGTGAAGTAGGATGGGAAGGTGTTATTATCCCTGTTTGACCCACAAGAAAACTGAGGTCCCTAAAGGCTACATGACTCATCCAGGGTCACATGGCTATTTAGCCAAAGAACTAGGATTTGAATTTGTTTCCTAGCTTCCAGCCCTGTGATCTTTTAACTCTCCCACAGAACCTTGGAAGTGCCCAGCCCTTAGCCTGGTGCCTGGTACATAGCAGATGCTAATACATATTTGCTAAATGAATGAATGGATGGATGAGTGGAGTTAAGGCAGGGAGGAATGCAAGTTCTAAATCTGCTCTTATGATCAGAAGAGAAGGGCAGGAATACTGTTATGTCCTCATTCTGACTGACCAGGAAGGAAAGGAGTGATTTCTTTCCCATTTCACAGAGATTAGGGTAGCTCCCTTAGGGAAGCCACGGGGGCTTAAACTCCCCACAAGGCTGCTTTCCACTCACCCTTTAGAGAGGAATGGGTGACATGGGTCCCCAGTCTAGTACCAGCAGAAGGTCAGAGTCAGCCCCATGGGAAATGCATCCTCCTCATGCTGGTCTCTGCAAGCCCCTTCTCCCTGGGTCCCCACCAGTGGTTCCCTGAGGTTCCACCATGGGAAGTCTGCCTGAGAACACTGTCTGCCTGCTCCTTTTAGGGCCTCTGCACTCCCCCCACCCACCAGTGACACTTCTAGCATAGCCTAGACCTCACAGTAATAGATGGCTCAGTGCCTGCCTCCTGGACAACCACCTGGAAGGACTGCCTCATTCCTTTTTCTGTCTCCCACCAGGGCCTTGCACATAGTAGGTAGGTAATAAAGGTTAGATGAATGAATTGTCTGAGGAAAAGAGGGATGGCCACCCCCTGGTGCTAGGCACTGCAGTCAGGATTTCTGCCTTCCAGGGCCTCTACCTCCACAGGCAAGCTGACCTGGAGTGATCACTTGTCCCTAGCCTAGTCAGAAAAATGGGGAAACAGGAGGCAGACACATAGATATTAAAATGCTGCTTTGTAGAAACAGAAAGTGGCTTCTGAGCCAGACAGCCCCAAGTTTGAGATCCCTCTGGTGTCAAACCTTGGGCAGCCTCAGCACTTATTACTAGCTCGAATATTTGGGGCTATTTGCTTTGCTCCTGTGAACCTGTTTAATTTTCTGTATAATGGGGAGACATAACAGCTACTACACAGAGGATGATGGAATGAGGAAATGGATATAAAGCACAGTGCCTAGCACATAGTAAGTGCTCACCTAGCGGCAGCTGGATTCCCCGCACATCCTTGTACTTTGAGCCTCCGCTTCCCGGGTCCCCAGTGCGGGCCCGTCTATGTTGGGGAGGCGAGGGTGCTGGGGAGAGCTCCTCTAGGGAGCTCCAAATGCTCGGGGCGGACGGCAGGATTGCTGGCGGGCGAGAGGCAGCAGACGCCGTGTTTACCAGCTTCCTCGCTAGCTCGCCACCTCAGCCGCGGCTCTGGGGCCGAGCCAGTCGCTTCCTTCTTTAAGATTCTGGTCACGGCAGGGGTTGGGCTTCTAAGGCAGGTGTGATCTTTCTCTCCCTACAGACGCCACCGCCGCCGCTACCGTCGGCGCTGGGCACAGCCAGGGGCAGCACGAAAAGGAGGCGGCTGGTGGGTTCCCGTGCCGGGTAGCCGCCCAGCCCGGGCCCGGAGAGGGGCCCCGACAGTAAGTACCGCGCTCCGGAGCCGCCGGGTTTGGGCTCGCTTTAGAAACCCGCAGAAAGCGGGGTGCGTGTCAGTTGAGGCAAGGGTCTCTGGGGTTGGGGGGTTGGCAGCGCCGAGTGGGGGGTTGGCAGCACCGAGTGTCCTTTGAGGCTCCCTCAAGGTGACTTGGGGCGGCACTCTACAGGGTCCCCCTCCTCCTGGGTGCGCGCCTTGGTGGGCGCCCGCAGTGACAGACCGGAGCTGGTGCGCCGGGAAGCCGACGCCAGCGCCACCGCTTCCCACCTCCCCGAGCCCCCCAGGCTTCCTTCAGGCCACCAGGCAGCCCCTTCGCGGCGGCGCCGAAGAGAAAATTGGAAGCCAAAATGCGCAGGGCTGAGGTTTTGGTCGTCGGTGCACAAGTGTCAGCGTGAGCGGGAAGTTTTCCGCCGGTGGGGGGGGGGGGCGGAGGCGTGGGGAGGAGGGAGAGAAGGAGCCATAGAACCAGAGGCGGCAGCCCCCGAGGTAGGGCGGAGGTGGCCCCGCCAGGTGCTGGTCCCTGTCCGCCCCGCGGGCGGCCCGGGTCTCGCCTGGCCCAGAACCTCCGCCCTCAGCAGGGAGCCCTGCGTTGGAAGTGCCTGGCGCTCTTAGCTTCCTGTTCTCGCGCTTCCACATCCCTAGGTGGGAGTACCTTGGCTGGCCTGCCCTCCCTGGGGGAAGAGGCCTCAGCCTTTAGGAAGCCACGCAGGCTGAGAAAGGAGACCACCCAACAGCGGTAGTGCATAAATTATAGAAACCTTGGCAAGTGGGAACATGCAGGGCTGTGTAAAAGGTGAGCCTGTCCTAAATCACCTAGTCCCCTTCCCAGAGATGACAGATCTCCTTTCTGCTCCTGCACCTCGAGTCACTCATCTTACCAAGGGTACTGATAGTCTAAGTGCTTTTACAGGCATTATCTTTTTAAATCTTCACAACAACCCGATGAGATAGACACTAATATTCCCATTTTACAGATGAGGAAAAGTGAGGCACAGAGAGGTTGACATGGAAGGGGCCCATAGCTGGTGACAAGCAGAGCTGGGATTTCAATACATTACACCCCCACTTTTAACCACTGCAAGTATGGAACGTTGGCTTTAATGAAATAGTAAAATTGAGTTTGTTTTCCCTAGGGCAAAGTTTATTTATTCTGTAGATCTGAAGTCAGGGCCTGCGATTTGAACCATTTTCAAATTACTCTCATTACATCTTGTGGAGAAAGGCAAACCTAGTGGGCCATAACAGGACAGCAAATCCTATTAGTACATGCCTAGTAACAATCATAATAACGTTTGTTCATAGCTATTGCTGATTGGGCACTTACTTCATGCCAGAATTTTACATATATTTAATATTCAGGTAGATACTTTGAAGTAGGTACTATCATTAGCCCATTTTATAGATGAGGTTAAATAAATTGCCACAGAATTGGGATTCCAGCTCAGATCCAGTAAACTCCAAAGTCCAGGTTGGAGCTCACCTTCGGCAGATTTGTGCAGAAGGCAGAGGTTTTTCTTCCTTAGAGTCCCCTCATTGTGCCCTCCCACCACCCTCTGCCCCTCAAATTGTCCCCTCCCCAGTCAGTCATCCAGAGTTCTGCACTATCTCCATTCCCAGCACCTCCCCCCCCCCGCAACTGCACTAAGAAAGGGATTGTACAGATTGACAAAGGAAGAGTTTCCTAGAGAAGATGGAATGTTCTGCATGGATTTGGGTTTTGTTTTTGTACTAAGTGCCATGCCTGTAACATCAATAAGTTGTTCTGCATTATAAGTTTCATTAATTAGACAAGTATCTGGTCTGCTGGCTTGGAGTTGTTAATCCGATATTATGGCTCTATCTGAATACTTCTGTTAGGAATTATTTTCTGAAAAGTTCTTAGGGCCTTACTTGCAATGCTAGGTAAAGCCATCTTCCCACCTCCTGGGGTGGGGGTGGGAGAGCTTGTTTCTTGGACAGGATTTCAATAGCAGGAGCTACAGCAGCTATCTGAATGGTGTCCTTGCTATGCCTGTTGATTTTCCCCTTCCCTCCTCCCAGGATCACCCCTGTAAGCTGAAACAAGAATGTGGCCAGGTCCTGCAGGGTGTCCACATCTGGGCCCGCCATTGGGTTGCTTGTAACTTCCCACCATTGGCCCTTGTTTGTTCATAGAACTGGCTGCTCACAAATCCCCTTTTCAGTGTGGGCACAGCGGGGTGTGTGAACGTCATAGGTTTGGTCTCCATTACTATGGTTCCATCTCAGTGCATCTTCTGCAAGGCCACCCTTCCTGCCTCTTCCTGTGAGAGGGGGGCTTTCCATGTGTAGCTTTTGGGTGGTGCATAAGCTGTATGGTTGATAACCCCAGTACTGGGCAGTATCCCTGCTTGTCCCTGTGGCCTCTTCTGAGTAGATGTTGCGCCATTTCAAAAGACCACCTGAAAGTGGTCAATGGGTACCACTAGTCCTCTGCCCTCATTTCTGCAGCCAGAGATTAAAGAATCCCTTCAATTGCTCCTGAATTTTGTTCTATGATTTCTAATTACAGTGGTTTGAATACTTAGAGTTTTCCCTCTTTACTGGATCATCCTTATTATTCATATGCTGTCACATTTGCCATTCCTTTCCTGGAATGCCATTCTCTATCTTGTCCATCTGGTGGACAGCTACTCACCTTCATGACTCAGCTTGGAGGTGGACTTCTGGGAATCCCAGGGGTGGGGTGAGGGATGCCTTCCTCCATGCTCCCATAGCATCCTCTTGTGGTACCCCTTGTGGTACCAGGTGACACATCATTTTGGATTTGTCTGTTTACCTAGCTGCCTCCCCTCACACTAGACTGCAACCTTCCTGAGGGAACAGACAGACTTTAGTTTAATCTCCAGTACCCAGCACAGTGGCTGGCTCAGTGTTCAGTAAGTTTTTGTTGAATGAATGAGTGAATGCTATCTAAAAGCTGGTAGAGGGAATCCCTGACTCTTTTTTTATTATTATTATTTAAAGCAGTTCCCTGACTCTTTTGTAAATTCCAGGGTCCACTTTTCTACCTTAGTGAGTCATGTCTAAGGTCTGTTATTGAGTCTGTGTTGCCATATAAAGATCCTGTGAGTTCTCAGGCTTCCCTAGGATTCTGTCTCCTGCAAGCCTGGTTGTAGAGTAGGATGCAGTCTCCTCACTCACCCCTTCCTTGTCGTCCCAAAAACCAGTTACAATTTTACTGCTACTTAGTACCTCCAAGACACAGACAGATTTCCCAATGAACAATGCAGGGAAGATGTGCAGTGTTTGGGTTCTAACTCATGCCCTCTAAGATAGCAGCTGAGTATGTGCTCTTGCCCTTGGCTTTTATTCTTACGTGGAGGGTTTACCAACCTTTCTCCCACTTTTCTGAACCCAGCTTAGGAAAGACCTTATAATTCCTTCCTCTCTCTCAGCTGGAAGACCCAATTAGGCAGAAGAAAATGTGTCTCATTGCCCTGAGGCTGCAGTTGGCATCTCTGGACACCTCTAGATTGGGTGACATGATTATTTTTACCAGGCCTCTCCTCACATACCCTCTTCTGTCTAGTTGCTTCTCAGTCTCATTTCTACCCTGCCTCTGCTCTGAACTCCTGGATAGAGAGCTTGGAGACAGTACATAGGGAGACAGCTGGGGTTTTGCTTCCTCATGGGAGGTCAGCCTGGTTCCTGCTGGGTGCCAGCCTGGGCTTCAGATACCACCTGTGTCATCTCAGGCAAGGGAGGCTGAGGAAGATGGGCATCTGGGCAAAGCAGTAAGATAGACATGCCTTTCTCTGCTCAGCTATGACTGAATTGGTCAGCCTCTTTCCTCACGAGCTCCCTGAGGGGGCACTGGGAAGAGGACCTTGTGCCACAGCAGAGCCAGACATGAGAGAGGGAGCAAGAGAAAGACTTACTCACTGTACCCAGAGGTCTGCTACATTTTCTTGCTTCCCAGCTAACCTCTCTTTGACATCCCCTCCTCCGCTCTCAGACTGTGGTCTTCATGCCTCTGGCTACATACCCACCCTGCTCACTTCTGTCTCTGAGCCTGTTCTTGGTGCCTTCCCCACTTCTCTCCACTTAACCAAATTTGGCCCTTCCTGAAGTACTCAGCTGCAGTCCTCTAGAAAGCTTCCCCCTTCTGCTTCTGGAAATCAGTAGAGGGTGGATAAAAGAAGTAAATAACTTCGAAGGTCCCTGCCAACTCTGAAATTCTCTGGCTATCTGACCAGCGCCAGGCGTTGGGGACATCCAAGGCTGGTGACCCAGGCCATTGATGCCTCGCAGCCTCACAGAGAATTGGGGAACGGGCATAGCAAGTCAGCTAAATAGGCTCACATTTGGCTTCAGGAGTCATTGCCTAGAGCCCTGTGCAGCCAGCGCCTGCCAAGTGGACCCCAGAGGGGCGCTATTTGAACCCTGGGTCTTTGATTGCTGGAAGCAGCTACTTGTTGGGAAGTTCCCAGAAGCTTCTGCCCACACCTGCTCCCCTGTCTGGCCTCCAAGCTTTGTTTACAGTTCAGTCCTTGGCAGACCAGAGGCTGGGAGCCAAGAGGAGAGAGAGATCTGGGTGGCCAGGGACCCTCTGCTGGTTTAGCATTCTGTGCCAGAACCTTGCAGCCTAGCCTGGCCCCACAGAGATGTGTTCTCTGAGGGGAAGAATTTAGGCCTGCTGCTCCCTTCCCTGCCAACTCTGTTTTTCCCCTCATGACCATTCCCTCCCACCTCCTGGAATTCTCTCGCCTTCCTCTTTTCACCTTTTGATCTCAGTCTCTCTCACAAGAAACATACAGCCTCTGGCGGCTGGTGAATTAGCATAAGCCAGAAAGGTATCCTGCTGTCTCAGATTTGCCCAGTGCTGCCATGTCTTCATCTGTGAAATGGGGAGGGTGTGACCATGCTGTCAGTATGGCATAAGAGCAGTCTCCCCCTCCCCAGAGTATTATAGCCAGAAATCCCACATAGCAAGACTCAGTACCATGTGGCCTTTTAGCAGCAGTGAGAACCCTGAGGGAGGAAGGGGAACAGGGGTGGGGAGAGTGGGGGGAGGAACTGGAGGAGTCTCCAAAAAGCTGAAGCCAACCAAAGTTGGTAGGCACCACTTAGCTTCTCTGTAGTGCTTTCCAAGCCTTTCCTTTTTTCTTAATATCTCTTAGGCCCTCCTCTTGTCTCCTTTCTCCTCTTTTGTCTCGATTTCTCTGTCTCTCCTCCCTTCTCCTTCTTGGCTCTGTCTGGCCGCTTTTCCTGCTCAGCTGTCTTCCTCTCTTGCTTATCTTTCTCTTCATTCCTCATCTTTCCCCTTCTGGCTCAGTCAGTCTCTGTCTCTGTCTGTTTCTGCTTCCTTCAGCAATACTTGGTGTGGTACTTGGAGGATGGGGGTTGGGGTACCCAGGGTTCTTTGGAGTAACATGGCAACTACTTCAAGCTCCCATGAATATTGCATTGCTCCAGTTCCCCCTCACTGCCTCTGCCAGTGACAGGTGAGTGGGGACTAAAATATGAGGATCTCCCCACTAACTCTGCTACAGCTCAGTGGCAGCAGCTTCAGACCTTGTGACCTGCGATGCCATATGGTATCAGCCTCACATCTGACACAGCCCTCACATCTGTCACCAGGCTGCCAGCCCTAGAGGGGAAGGTTTAGGAGTATGTCTGGGTCTATTAGACAACATGTCTGAGTCTGTTGGATGTATAACCCTTGAGGGGAGAAATGGGAAAGGGGAAGGAGGGGGCAGCCAGCTGCCAAAAGGGTCCTCTGCAGCATCCTCTCAGAAGTATTATGGGGTTGGTCTTTCATGAGGTGACTCTAGCTCCCAGGTATTTGTGGGAGGACAGCTGGTCTTGGTCTCTCTGCCTGCTCCCCTGTGACCTGTTAAAACAGGTGACAGATATCTCCAGTTCAGCCCACTGGGAAAAACAACTGTTTGGACAACCAGAAAAAAAGAATCTAGATAATAGCAGGTTTTCCAGAAGATGCCTCTGGAATTAGAGGGGAATGAGGGAGGCAGACCCAGGAAAGTAACCAGAGACTCTCAGGAGTGGGAAGGACTCTCTAAGGTCAGCTTGCCCATCCTCTTGCCTCTTGCCATTCTGAAAGGATAGCGGTCTATGCTTTAAAGAAAAATTCCTTCCCTGAGAAGGAACAGCTGTTGGATTTCCCACCCTTGCACCTCAAAGGACCAGAACCATACCACCTCCCATTTCTTCCTAGATTCTAGCCCTCTGTGTTCTCTTCTTTGGACTTTATTCTCTCCTTGATTTTCTCTTTGGCCAGAGCTATTGAGGGGTTTCTTCCCTGGGCTTGACTCCCCATCCAGAAGCTTGTCTTTCACAGGCTGAGACAAAACCAATAGGCATTTGATGTAGAATTGCATAGAATGGCCTGAGAGTTCTAAATCTCTGTTTCTCTCCCTGACACCAGTCTTATTTATGCATTCATTCATTTAGAAAATATTTATTAAGCACCTACCATATGCCTGGCATCATACTGGGTCTTCCGGATGCAATGTTGAACACAAAAGATATAGTTCTTATGGGATTTACAAGCAAATAATCACATGAATGAATAATTACAAATTGTGTTGCGTTTCATGAAGGAAACTGGTTGCAAAACTAGAGAATAACAAGGGCAGAATTCTCAGGGAAGGCTTCTCTGAGGAGGTGATATCTAAGGGGGGACCTGAAAGATGAAAGATCAGCTATGTGAAGAATGGCAAAAGAGATTTCTGAGTATCAAAGAATGCCAAGTGGGAAGGCCTTGAGGTGGCAAAGAACATGGTGTGATCAGAGATTGAAATGAGGCCACTGGGGCAGGACTATAGTAGAGAAAAGTAAGGGTAGCATAAGAGGGTTTTAGCAAGGAGGTCAGGAGCAAGCAGATCACATAGGGCCTCTTAGGCCATGGAAAGGAGTTTGGATATTATTCACCTGCTTTAAGAACCATCTGAAGGGTTTAAAGCAGGGGAATGACAGGATTTGGTTTGAACCTTTGCAATATCTGTAGAGACCAGCAGTAAGGGAAACCAGTAAAGAGGCTACTGTAATCCAGTAGTCCAGAAGAAAGATGATGGTGACTTGAACTTGGTGATAATGGTGGAAATAGGGAGAACTGGTCTGATTTTAGGTACATATTGAAGGAAGAATTGACAGTACTTACTGAGAGATTAGATGTGGGGAGTGAGGGAAAAGGAGAGGCAAGCATCAGGAATGATTCTCAGGTTTCTGGTTTGAGTAACTGAAGAGAGATGATGGTGCCATGTACTGAGATGAGGAAGACTGAGGGAGGCCCAGGCTTGAAGGGGGATAAATCAAGGGTTCCATTTTGGACATGTTAAGTTTGAGATTCCTGTGAGACATAAAAGTGGAGGTGTCAGGGTAGGTAGTTGGAATATGTGAGTTTGGGCACTTAACAGAAAAGGTTTGAGTGGAATGTAATCTGAGAGTTGTCTGCATATAGATTATATTTGAGGCCAGGGGACTGGATGAGATCACCTAGGGAAAGAGTGTAGAGAGATAAGAGAAAGCCCCAGATGAGCTCTAAGAACTCCAGTATCAAGTGATTGAGTAGAGGAAGAGGAGCCTACAAAGGAATCTAAGAAAAAATGGCTAGAGAGGAAGGAGGAGAGTCAGGAGATGGTAACAGAAGCCAAGAGAGAAGAGTGTTTCAAGAAGGAAGGAGTGGTCAATTATGTCCAAAGCTGGTGAGAGGCTGAGGAAGATGAGGATTGAGAGTTTACCATGTAGGTCATGTAGGTTATTGGTGATCTTAACGAGAGCAACTCTGTGGAGTGATGGATATGGAAGCCAGAATATAGTGGATTGAGGAGCAAATCGGAGATAAAGACGTGATAATATGTGTAAAAAAAACTCTTGAGGAGTTTTGCTGTGAATGGGGAGTAGAAAAATGGGGCATTAACTGTAGGGGGATTGTGTAGTAGAGGAAGTGGTTTCTGTTTTGTTCTCTTAAAGAAGGATGGTCTTCCATCAACATGCTAGCATGAATCTGGAAAGGTTGAGAGACTGATGATTTAAGGAAGAGAGCAAAGACCCAAAGGAAGGAAATCCTTGAAAAGATGAGACAAGATGGTACTAGAGTATAAATGAAGAGACTTGCCATTGATAGAGGAAAAGAACTTCCTCCATTTTAATAGGAAGGAAAAAGAAAACATGGGTGCAGTTATAGACAGGGCAGTGTGTAGATATGGTGGTGGTAAGATGAGGGAGTTAGGTGATGGCTTCAGTTTTCTCAGTAACATATGGGATGAAGTCATCAGCTGGTATTTGTTGAGGCAAGTGGGGTAGGTGAGGAAGGTTGAGGAGAGAGTAGGAACAATAGTCATCTTAAAGTGAGAAAGTGGTGGCCAGACAGTGTTGGGAGCTCATACAAGGTTTAAGATCATGAATTAATAGTGAAACCCATCTTCTCACTGTGTGGTTTTGCTCCAGCTACCTTTAGCTCCTCTGGGGCAGGCAAGGAGAATTCATATGGTTGAATTCATCCATGAGTGAGATTTTGTAAAGTGAATGTGGCAGAGGAAGAGGAAGCAAGGGAGTTGAAGGTGCCTGCAAGAGAATGATCATAATGATAGGCCCATTAGAGGTTCTAATCTGGGTGTGAAGAAATGTGAAAATAGGAAAGAACCTGAAGGAGAGTAAGAACATGAATAAGTGCTTGGGGAAGGCATCTCTGAGGATGTGACATTTAAGCTGAGACCAGAAGGATAAAGAGTCAGCCCTCCAAAGAATCAGGGAAGAGATTTCCAGGAAAAGGGAATACCAAGTGGGAAGTGAATAGGTGATCATGATGCATTCAGATTATTACTGTAGTGGAAGTCCTTGTGGAGGGAGGCTGGCAGGATAGACAGTGTAGTAGAGAGTGGGATGTTGACAATGGGGATTTGGAAGGTGGTATGATATCTGAGGATGACCCAAAGTCTAGGTGTGACAATGGAGTGAGTGAGTTAAGTGGAAGAAGCAGTTGTTGGAGGCCTCATTACCATGTGGATGTTCAATTTACCAATAGAGATTTCAAGACTAATAACTAGGAACTAAAATAAATATGAAAACAACCCAGAAGGTCCATAGATATCAATGAGGAGTGAGAATGGGGTGGTAGAGATGGACTGCAGGCATATACCTCAAAGGTGCAAAATATTTTGCAGAAGGGAGCATGAATAATGGCCTAGAGGCAGCAACAGCAAGCAAGGAAGATAACTACCCCACCTCCAGTTCCTGAGGGATTTGAGATTTGGGAGGAAAAAAAAAAGCTAAGCTTTTCCTCTTGGGAGGGCTGGTGGGGAAGTGGTGTCCTCAAGGAATAACTAGATTGCAATTGGGAAAGTAGGTGAAGGGCACTTTCAGAGAAGAAATTGAGGATATGGAGGAGTTTGCTGGTGACCTTGAATTCCAGAGGGCACAGTGGAAGGGTTTGAAACCCATGGAAGGGATGGGATTAGGGTATGAACAGACCACTATGGGAATGAGTCTAGGTTCTGGAGAATGACCAGAGGTGCTTGGACTTCTTTCTAGAAGTGACTGTGATTAACAGAAATATAAGGCTTTATGGGATCAGTCTTGAGAGTGGACTTAGAGCCATGCAGGAAGTCATTTCTGGGCTTAAGTCTCCAATGTCACCTGGTGGTGTGGTGGCTTCAAGGAAGGCTGCTTTACAAACAGCAGTAGGGTGACCCTCAGTTCACTTAGGAGGTATAGTCTGCCAAGTACACCTACTGAGCCATTGCCTTCTGGGAAATTGTTTAGTCCACAGGTTCCTGGGAAAAAAACGTATAGGAAAGAAATGTAATTTTATATCTGTTGAATCTAATAATAAAAAAGGGGGGGTTGTATTTTGTAAACAAAAAGGAAGTCATGTAGGAAAATCGGCTCTGGAATCCGGCATATCTGGGTTAATTAACATTGTGATTCCACTACTTACTAGTGTATATCCTTGGGCACGTTACTTAATTTCTCATCCCAAACCTCAATTTACTTATCTATAAAATGGCAAGAATACTGGGATGGTAGTGAGCATGGAATGAGGTAGTTATGTGCCGTACTTGACAAAGCATAATAAGTCCTCAATAAATGGCAGCTGATATTATTGTTTTGTGCACTGTCCTCTCTTTCAGCATCTTCCTCCCACCTTACTCCCAGATGTCTCGAGCCCTCAGGTGTCCTTTTGCTGACCAAACTCTCCAGCAGGGCCAAACTGTGCCCCATCTTCCAGATCTTTCCCTACTTTTCTTCAGTATGATCTCACCAATCTTATTACATATCCATTTAGAGCCCTCCCTATTCTCACCTGGGGCAAATCTGATTGAGTCAGTGAGTTCTTTGTTTGCATGAGTTTATGTATCTTTCCTCCAGTATAACATTTGCATTTTAACTGGAGCCTTCAATGCCATAACCCAAAGGAATAAAAGCACCTCACTAATTGTGGTGATGAATGCACAACTGTATGATGACACTGTGAGCCATTGATTGAATACTTTGGATAGATTGTATGGTGTGTGAAGATATCTCAATAAAATTGCGTTTTTAAAAAACACCTCAGTTCTTCTACCAGGTTGTGGCTGTCCCGTTGTCTGAAAATAGTGTTCTTTTAGACCCTTGTTTTCCACAGTATGGTGCCTGGGCACCACCTTGGAACTGGTTATAATCTCAGACCTTACTCCAGACCTACTGCATCAGAATTAGTTTAACAATATCCACAGGTGATTCATACACACATTAAAGTTTGAGCAATACTGCTAGAGTAAGGAGCAGCTAGCGCTACCTTGAAGTAACAGGTGAGGGCGCTTTTACAGAAGAAGGGTTTGTGTTCAAGCTCCTTAAAAGAGGGCACCCAGAGTGGCTATTTCAGAGCCCTAGGGATGGAGTTCCCATCCCTGCCACCGGGAGGAAAATGGCATCTCATGGGAACCCAGCTGCTAGCCTGCCATGCTGGATCTCTGGAGCTTCCAGGATTCAGGCTTGATTATTGGAATCACAAGGCTAATTGGCCCCACATGGCTCCAATTCCTGCCAGTTGCAAGGGGGAGTAACAAGACTCCCCAAGGAGCCAACCAAATGTAAAGAAAAAGGAGCCAAAGACAAGGAGGGCTGGAGAACTAAAAGCTGATGCCTGGAAGTTAAACTGCTACATTTCTGTCTTCCTACCCAAAAGTGCAAGGGGGGACGGCATCCCCTTAGAACCAGTCCATCTTTGTTCAAAGGGTTCATTTGCCCTTTAGCCACGTCCTGCCTAGCAACAGTTAGCCTGAGCTCGAGCTGCCAATCCGTCTTTGGACAATTATAGTAGGGCATCAGTTTAGCCCACAGAAGAACTGGAGCCAGGGCATCCAGAGGGAGCCAGGCTATCTGATACTTGGGTTAGGGAAAGAGCTGCCTGGAAAACGAGGGGGCAGAGTACATTGTGGGACTGTCTCTTCAAGGCACCGAGTCGGTGGGGCAAGAGCTTGGGCTGTATAAAGTGGGTGAAGTTTATTTTCAGCTCACTTTCTCTCCTCCTCTGGCCATCCTGAATAATGCTACCAGTAATACTGTCACCTCTACATTTGTGATAAGTTTAACCTTCCAAAGTGCTTCTGTAGCCATGATCTCATTTTATTTCTCCCAGCAACCCTGAGTGAATGGGATGAGAGACAGGTTAATTATGATGTGGGCTAAGCATCCAGACCCAGCCAGAACGTGAGTGTTGCTGGGCGAAAGGTGAGGCAGCCCTGCATTGGAGACTCTGGATAGCCAGAGGGTCCAGTACACTGAGTGGGCAAAGGTGGGGATGCTGGGGTTGTGGGCTCTGTCTGAGAGTTTTGGCTCCAGCTGGACCATTGATGTGCCTAACTTCTATGGGACTTATTTCTTCATCTCCTACCTTGGAGTCTGGGAGGAGGAGGGGCAGTTGCCTGGCCTATTTGGCAGAACAGTGCGATGCTGTGAAGAGATAATGGATGTGAAAGCACCTTTTACTGAATGAGGTAATTTGTGTAAAAATGAAAAGAACCACATGGATATAAAGTATTGTTATGATGAGGCAGAAGGAAAAGACTTGGCCTTTACCTGGGTCACTGAATAGAGAGGACAAACATGGACCAGGGTAAGGGGGTGCCTTTGGGGGCCATGAATAGGAAGGGGGAAGAATAAAGACATAGAGTACTTTGGGGCAAACAGTGGAAGAAAATAGGGGATCCCAGAAACAAAGTTGGAGGGAGGCCTAAGCTTTGGCTGCTTCATAATTTTGTTCAGGGTTGCCCTATTGGAAGGGACCAAAAGCCAAACATCTTTCAAAGTCAAATTGCTTGTTTCCCCCAGGAGGGCAGTCATGTGATCCATGGACAGCTGAGCTCCTGTCATCCATCACTGCTGTCTTCAGTGTCACTCCCAAGTCTCCAGGCACTTAGCAAATTTCAGAGGGACTGAGCTGCAGGTACTAAAAGATGCAAACCCCAGGAGGGAAGAAACAACTTTCATTTGAATTTTAAAATGGCCTTTTGGGCCATTAATGGAGGTGTTTCTCTCCTGACCAAAGATAGCTTGGAAGTCCTAGGCAGTGTGAAGAGAGGACTACTTGCAGAATTTGGGGAGGGTCTACATAGGTGCATTTAGTCCAACTCAGTTAAGGAAAACCAAGGGACAAATGTCCTCCAGTTACACCTGAAGACACCTGTGGTTCTGGGAGAAATAGTCAGGTTTCCTGCAGGAATATGGGGACCACCCATGGACAGAGCTTGGGTTCTTTCTTCTCTCTTCCCATCCCTGCCATTTCCTGCCCATCTAACACAATTTTCACCTCCTCCATGAAGCCTTCTCCAGCTTCTCCAGCTCCCATCTCAACATACAATTTGGAACTTAATTATAGATTTTACATAATATTCTCAGTTACTACTCTTGCTTGGTATCCACTAATCTTTTCTCCACCATCTAAACTGGAAGCTCTTTTGAGGGCAGAAATCTGTAATTTCTCTTGTGTCCTGCGGAGCTCTGAACTGTTTGACAGAAGGCTTCAATAAGTAAATTGTTGATGGATTAACATGAGTCAAAAGAGAAAAGTGAAAAAAAAATTGTATCTTTGCTCATTGGTTTCTCTGGCTTCAAGAATGTCCATTTTCATCACTAACTGGCAGTGCCTCAAGGCCCAGCAGAGACTGAAGTGTCTCCAACTTCAGAGAAGGAAAATGGTGGTAAAGCGGAGGCTTCAGTGGCCAGCGGGCCCTGCGTGCAGGTCTGTGTACTGAGTGCTCCCACAACATGCCTGCATCTTCCTTGCCAGTGTCCCTGCTCCCCACACCACATGCTGTGTAGCCTGACAGGCTCTATCCTCCAGCCTGCCCTGGCTAGTGTCCATACCAGAAATGAGCTGGTGTCATCCCAAGAAGAGACACTTTTAGGGCTGATGGCATTGGTTGACAGGAGGCAACTTCAGAAACAGCCCTTGAGGTGAGGCAAGACAGCAGCTACAAGAAGATATTCTCTGGCTCCCTTCAAGGCTGAGCTCCTGCCTCCAGGAGCAGAAATGAGAGAGGCACCACCCTGAGGCAACGTTCCAGTTTCTGAGTGACTTTCCATTGAAAAGTGACCATTTGTCTTACCACTGTGTGTGTGGGGTGGGGGGAGTGGGCCAGTTTCTGAATTCACCTTCAGGGGCTTGACCTCATCCTAGCAGCCCAGTCCACCGCCCTAAGGGGCAATAGACTCCAAGGCAGCTCAGATACAGCCGCAGGTTTGTGGCTGTTCTCAAATCAGCCAGTCTGTCTTCCTTCCCAAGTTCTTATATGATAGAGTCAACTCCAGGGCTCTTTTGCTGGACTATGAATTTCTCCTTTATACAGTTACTGTAAATCTCCCCCTCCCCCATAAATAGTCCTATAGCACCTCTCTAATTACTGAATTTTTATCACAATAAACAACCTAATTGCTTGAAACTAGTTGATACTGAGGTATTTGATATTCTAAGTTAGTCAACAATTGCAGCCCTCTCATAGTGTCAAAACCTCTTACTTCTTTTTAGGAACCTTATACTAGTTTGATTAATTCTCTCTGTGTCTTGTTCTGAAAGGAACTGCCTAGAACCTTAACTTTTGAGAGTACTCATACTGAGGCTAGAGAAGTTAACACTGTTTATTTGGCCTGCAAGCCTGAGGGGGATAGAGTGAAGCCAAGCCCAGAGAGCTAAGGCTCTGGGCCACTTGCTCTTGTTGTCTGTGGCTCCCTCTCTTCTACGTCCATGGCCACGTGCTTCCAGTTGGCCATTCATTCCCCACTTTGCCTTCTTCCCTGACCTCAACAGGCAGTGCCCTCACAACTCCCAGTGTCCCTTTCTGCCTCACGCCTCAGGGCTCTTCATTAGAATTCTGCGCTCAGACCCCCCCTTGTGGCAGTATGCCTCACTTTGGCCCTTGATGGAGAATCTTTATAAAGTTCTTGTGTAATTTCTAAGCTTCAGTAACTTAAGTTGTAGGCACCAGGAGAACAATCTGTAATCTCTCCCAGGTATCGGGGCAGCGATTTATCTTCTTCCAGCTCATCTGGGTTTCAAGTGTCCTGATAGCCACAGGATACAGTACCTTTTTGCCCATGGGAGCCATTTACCATTTGCCCCGTTAACTGAAATAAATTGGGTTTATGTACAATTGCGTAAGGTAATGGTCCTAAACATTAGCAAATTTGCTTATCTATGCCATTTAGTTTCATTATATATATATAGCCCAAAAGATTCTAAAGTTTAAAATTGTATAAGGACTTTATGAAGACCCTCCACATTCTGAAATGACTTCACATTCCTTCCCTACTTATTTACTTCTTTTGTGGTCCTTTCCCTCAAGGGTTTGGTCTTCCTTAGGGAGTCCATAGCCAATTCAGTGAGTGATACTGGTTAACTTTCAGAGTAACACATTTGCACTTAGGCTTCTTCTAGAGTCCCAATATCCTGAAGGAAAGGACCGACTCTAGTGTCAGGCTCTATGGCACCAGATACTTCTGTTGGCCCTGGTCCTGAAGACAAGGGGTTTCTCCTTTCTAGAATCCTCTTTCCCCAGTCTGAAAAATGAGGCAGTCATCTCCTTTGTTGGTTCCAGAGGATGTATGATCTAAGCATGTGAACTCCTGGGTGCCATGGCCAGAACCCTAATCAGTGTCCCTCCCATCTGGTTCTGAGGCTTAGCTCCCTTTGCATCTTGTTTTGCTCCCATCTTCCCCTTTTCCCAGTCACGTGATGCAGGAAAACAGCGCAAATGATATGGAATGTGAGCAGCTGCCAGCAGAGACACTGCGACAAGTGACCATTCACCGAGACCCTATATATGGCTTTGGCTTCGTGGCTGGCAGTGAGAGGCTGGTGGTGGTGCAATCTGTGAGGCCAGGTAGGTGTCCCTCAGAGTGTCCCCCCAGCCCTGGCTCCTATCCCCTAATATGCACCCCACTTTCCAAGAGCAGAGCTCTGAGAATACTTTGTTGCCTAGGTATTCATGAGGAGCAGGTGAAGACATGAGAATCAATAACCATGTGAGGGAACTGGCCTTATAAGACTGATAGACACAAACCACTGAGGCTGCTTGAAGGCCTCATCAGAGGCTTCAGTTGATGGTTTAGTAGAATATGGGTATTAATAAAGCTTCCCTCTGCATGGAACATTTATAGAAAGGTCATAATGCCTTGGATGAGAAAACACCTATTCATTTCAATTCAACAAGTATTTATAGATTGCCTACTCTGAGCTCTGCAATCTTGTAGGGAAGTACAAGATGCACTTCTGTTCTCAAGAATCTAACAATTAGGCTGTGGAGGCTGGTACATACTCATGAAACAGATCAGCCACTGAAGACCAAATCAGGATGTAAACTGTAGGTGCAATAGGAGGGGAGAGGAGAAAGAAATCTCTGAATGCTAGAATGGCAATGACAATAGCTCCTCTTGATTAAGCACCTATTACGTGCTTTGCTTTATCTCGTTTAATCCTCATAACCATGTTCTGCAAGGTAAGTAATATCATTCCTGTTTTATACAATGAGGAAATAGAGAAGAGGCATAGAGAAGAGAAAAGACTTGCTCAGGGTCACGGAGCTAGGAAGTCAGGATTTGCACGTGGGTCTGTCTGATGTCACTGGGGGGGTGGTGGAGCTTGAATGGGACCATGTGGGATGGAACAAGCAAAAGCCTCACCTGAACTATGAAACCCTGCCATCATGAATGAAATTGGAAAGGACCTAAGCACTGCTTTGTTCCAGACCTGCTAGGCATTGACAGAAAAGACAGACAGAAAGAAGCTTTATTCCTGACTTGCTAGACCTGAGGCTTTAGATGTTTACAACAGTTTCTCGCTCAGTCAAGAGGAGCAGTCTGAGTACAAACTGGTCTTGCAGAAATTTGATGAATTTTGCAATCCTGAAAGAAAAAGGAAAAGGTGTTTGTAAGCTCTCTTCAACTAGAGGGCAGAGAGAGAGAGGGAAAAAAAAAACAGTACCAGGAGTTAGTGGCTGACCTAAGGCTCCCAAATCAGTCATGCAGTTTGGCAAAATGCCTTTGAGTCTCTGATCAGAAATCAAATGTGTCCTGGGAAACACAGACCAGATAAAACTTATTAACAGACCACCAGTTGCCCCTGCTTTAACTTCAAAGAAGAGGCTTAGAATTCACAGGGCCAACAGAAGCCCTCAGGCCTAGAAGTTAAGTTGTAGTGGGGGTCAGCTGAAAATTGTATGAACATGAAGAGGAAGGAGTTGGAGGAGTAGAGAGAAGGAAATCCCCAGGTAAGAGCCACAGAAAGCTATGGGGCTGGCAGGCACAATTCTGTAAAAGATCCCCACAGTGTTGCGTCTGGCCCAGGCAGCTCCTGAATATAGAGGACTTGTCTGATGCTGTAGTTGAGGCCGTAAGAAAAGACAGAAAGTTCCCAATAAAGGAGCAATTATGGTTGAGCAAGCCAACAAATCATTCTTTAAAAGCTGTATTGGATATTATCACCACCACCAAAAAACCAAGGCCTATGAAAGAAGTTGAGTTCCATGAGGGCTTCTTCCACAGAAAGGAAGGAGGGGAGAGAGGAAAGAGATACAGTGTTTTCCACCCAAAAGATTGGCATTTTTGGCAGAAATAGATAGAAGGAGTGAAATGAGTTGAAGAAATTGTCCCTTGGAGGATATAATAACCACTATTTATTAAATTCTTACTAACATTGGGCACTGTTTTAAATGCTGTGCATTCATCATTTCATTTATCTTCCCAGCATTCTAATGATGTGTAGATACTGTTATTTTTCTCATATCACAGATGAGGAAAGAGAGAATCAGAGAGATGAAATATCTAGCCAAGGACACAAAACTAGTGAATTGCAGAGATTCAGGATTAAAGACTGTCTGGCTGGCTGCAAAGTGTATATGCTCTTAACCACTATACCATCCACTCCTGAAGTTGCTGTGCTGTCCAGAAACTTTGCCTATTGGGTTTAGGGCCTTTCCTGTTCAGATGGTGAATCCTGCTGCATGTGCCAACATAGCCACCATCAGCACATTAATGCTTTTGGAATTTGGGCGGCACAGTTCTTTGTGGAGAGAGCACACAGTGGGATCTGGGTCTTTAAAAGTGGACACAAACAAGAGTCAGGACTGGTTTGACAGTGGGACAAGACTCAGGTTTGAGTTAGGCCAGGTCTGACTTCTTATTGTCCCTGAGTCTCCAAAAAGCATTTCTCCGAGATCTTTGCTAAATATCAGAGGCAGCACAGCCTTATGGCACCCCACTTACCGGCATGGCCCTCAGATAGGTCTGCTTTCTTAACCTTGGCGATAGAGTTGGGAAGGAGAGAAAGCAAATTTCTGAATGCCCATTATTTAGGGTCTGTGCTTTGTTCCCCTCATTTACTGGCGACTAGCATTTCTCAGTGTTGAAAGAAAATAAATCCTTTAAGTCTTTTAGTCCATAACCTTGTCTCCAGGCAAGTGAATGCCTGCATCGTACCAAACAAGTGAGTATGAATAATACTCACATTAAGAAGATTCTGCAGCCTTTTCTTGTGGCCCCTGCCACCTCCAGTGGTCTGGAAGTCATTTCTTCTGCCTAAGCAAATCCCTCCTAAAGAACTCTGTGTTCCTCTTATTAACCTTGTTCAATTACTGGGCTTGGGCTTGAGACCTTTTGCTGCTATACTACTTCTAGAGAATGCCATTCTCTTTCTTCATTCCTCTGCCCTCCATCTTCCATAAGCAGCAGCAGCAGAGACCTCAAACAGCACCCCCTACTGCTACCACCATTCAGCCTGCATCATCTCCTGCTCCCTCAGGTACTGGTGACTCTTGCCCAGACCTGTGCCTTCTGAGCAGTAGCAGTAAACCCTCATGCCTCTCTCCTCTCCCCTGCAGGAGGCCACTCTGAGGACAAGCTCCTGGCTGGTGACCAGATTGTGGCTATAAATGAGGAGGATGTGAGTGAAGCCCCCAGGGAGAGGTTCATAAACTCATCAGGTAACAGGGGCCTCATGGGCCTTAGTAGGAGCTAAGTAGTGCCCCCACTCCTGTCCCACCAGTGCCATAGCGCTACCACCGTCCTCCCTGGCCCTGAGAGAAGAGCCGTCCCAGGCACAGCAACCCTAGATAGCCAAGATTTCAGGGCCAGCCATTCAGGATCACCAGGGGCCCTCACACTCTGCCTTAGCCTTCTTCAGTGATGTGAATAGGCACGAACAAAGCCTTATGGTAGAGCCTTACTCCCACCTCACGCCATTCAACTAATCCCCTCCCCCATGCCCCTTTGTTTTGAGTTACTGCACAGTGGGACAGACCAGGTGACCCATGAGAATCAAACAATCTATTAAAGAACACTCAAATAAGTGCAGTGCAAACAATACATTGTCCTTGCCCCGACCTCAACCACACACATACACACACACACACGCACACACATACACACACACACACACACAAACACGAGAAGAGAAAATCTGCATCTCTGGCCACTGGGTTAAGGAACTTGACATTGTAGATTCTGTCTGCAGTGTTTGTGACCCCTAATGCCCTCCCTAGATGGGAGTAGATGAGGGAAAGAAGGGAGTGTCAGTGAGACCACCCCTATCTGTAAATGGAGAGTAGTAACACTGACTTTTCTCAACCCTTACCCCTACACCACACACACACACACACACACACACACACACACACACACACACACACACACACACACTTGCATAGATTTGTTGATAGGGAATAAGAAGACAGAGGCAAAGGCTCTGAATTCCATGGGCTAACCTCAGTGATGGGGACCTTAGCTATCTTCCCCCAAATGGAACCATGTCCTCTCTCTCTTCCGCCTTGTGTAATCTGGCTCCATCTCTGCTTCCATCTCCTCAACCCCTCTTGGTTTGAAGTGTTTTCATCCCACTCATCTATCTTGGGCTGCCAAAGGCCCACCTGCCCTCAGAGCCCTTCCCCCTTCAAAGTCAGACTTAGAATGCTGTATTTGGAATAGTACCTCATCACAAACTCTGGAGGGGGTTGGGATGCACCCTCCAGAAGTCCTCCTGGACAAGCTCCCCATCTAGCTCAGTATCTTGGGATATATTGACCTTCAATATCCCTAATGACCCTTAGTTTTCTTCTCCAACTTCAGTTGTACATTGCATTCCCCACTCTCTACTCTTTGCCCTCTACCACCATGCCAATATGGGCTGAATTCTTTCAACTCCAGCAGGACATCCTGGGGTTTTTTAAGTCTGATCCCTCAGAAGTCACTGCTTTGCTTCTAGTGGATCTTTTTACCCCAGAACAAGGTAGCCCAATCTTGTGAGGGAGTCCAGAGCTCCTTCACAGTCAAAACAGAGCTCACTGTTTTGATGACCTCAGGGACCAGTGGGTTATTCATTTATTCATTCATTCAGTGAACATTTATTGAGTATTTACTATACTCCAGGTACTATTCTTTGGTACTTAAGGATACAACAGTGCATAAGACAAACAAAAATCCCTGGCCCATTGGAGTTTACATTCTAATGGATGGAAACATGATAAATAAGTAAGTGTTCAGGATTTTAGAAGTTTATAAGCGTAGTTGATGACTCGAGAGTAGAGCAGGGTAAAGAGGATCAGGAGTACTGGGTGCAGGGGTTCTGAATGCAATTTAAAATAGTGTGGCCAGTGTCGACTTAATTGAGAAGGTGACATTTGAAGAAAGACTTGAAGGAAGTGAGGGTATTGGAGAAAGAGAGAATAGCCAGTGAAAAGGTCCCAAGGCAGGAGTGAGTATGTGTCTGGCATGTTTGATGAACAGTGAAGAAGCCATGTAACGGAGTAGGTGAAGGAAGGGAAAGAGTTATGGGAGATGGGTCCAGATTATGTAGAGCCTTGTAAGCTATTATGAGGACTTTGCCTTTATTCTAAATGAAGTGGGGAGGCACGGCAGAGACAGGCAGAAGAGTCACATGATCTGACTTAAGTTATGCCCCTTCCCTGCTCAAGAGAAATGTTTTGCCCTTCTATTTTCCCTGGAACACAACTTCTTACTTCTCCTGGGAGCTTAGCAGACTCTGGAGCTGATTTATTCCTGGACTTTGACCCATCAAAAATGGGAAATGTTCAAAGTCCTTGAGTAGGGGGCTTTGGCACTTCTTGAATACCCAGAATCAAGGGCATCTAGATGCTTGTTGAATACCTTTGTTCCCATAAACATTTGGAAAGAGCCCAAAAGGAGACTGGAAACTCCTTCAAGAAAAACTGTTTCCATTTCTTTCAATTCTTTTGAAGAATTATGTGTTCCTGGGAGAGAATTTTCATACCTCACAGCCTCTTTGATCACTGGCATAATTCTCATCGAAAGAGTTTCGAATTCTTCACCCTTTTGAATATTTGCTATCTGGAGAGTCTTGGCTTCCATCTGTTGCTCCCTGGCTCTCATTTTTTTAGTCCTTCAATTAAAACAAATCTGCTGAATATGAGTCATGATGACCAAATGACCTCGTTTGTGTTTTTCCTTTGAATTTCTCCTCTTGCTTAAATACCAAATTGCCAACAATTGTCGCACATGGTTCCCAGGACTCCCTGACAGTGTGCCCCTTGAGTTCCATAATTCAGACCTTTAATTTTCCCTGAGAATTTTCTAGTCTACAGAAAATTGTTCCAGAGGTTTAGGAATTTCTACAGAGAGAATGTGAGAAAGAATATAAAAAGATCTGAAAAATGACAACCCCAGAGGTAATAGTAATACCATCTTCAGAGGCCTGTGTGAACCTGTGTGTGGATGGTTTATGTCGGCCTTCACAAATGATGGGAGTTGAAGCATCCAAGCGGATACTCATATTGCCCTCTGTCCTAATCCATATACCGGAATGCAGCCCAAGGGAATATTCTGGTGTGGCTTCTTGTGCTAGATGAATACCTAGTGCATGATACACTACTCTCCTGTTCCCTCTTTTCTCTGTAGGTGTGCTAAGGAGTTCACCATTCTTACAGTTCTGCATACTCATCAGCTGAGTGAGCCTCTGTGCCACCTGCCCTTCTTTCTGACTTAGAAGGGATGACTCCATATTGGAAAGAGTTAGTGATGGGAGAGCAGGAGCAGAGACTAGGACCAACATGTTATGAGCCAAGAATTTAGCAGTAAACTTCAAGAATACCTTCTAAGCATAATTTCTACTCTCATATCCAAGGCTTGAGGATTTTAAAGGGCTTTATCATGGCCCGTTCTGCCACATACCCTAAGCTTTACCCCACTTAAATTGCCCACTGCCTCAGTTCCGGACTTATTTCCCACCTCTTTTTTCCTGTGCTCCCATCAAAATTTACCTGTCCGGTGACCACCTACCATAAAGTTGTGGCAGATAGTGGGTGCTGATCTTATTCATTCATTCTTATAGGTATTTACTAAGTTGCCTACAATGTATTAGACACTGCATTGTATGGGAAGATTTAGTATCAAGTTGCTGGGGGAGGTACAATTGGTCAAATAGGTTAATCTTTGTCTTGCTTCTGTCACTGGCTGTGTGACCTTGGGTAAAGCAGTTCCCTTTTCTGAGCCCCAGTTTTCATCTGTAATTTGAGGGGTTTAGAATAGAATAGTGTTTCCCAGTGTTACCTAATCATAACAATCACTTGGACCACTTATTAAAAATAAAAATTCCCAGGTCCCTCTCCTCAAGAGTCAGATATAGAAGGTCCAGTGTCCATTACTAGGTTACATCTTCATGGCAACCTTAACCCAAAAGCACAAACCCAGGTGCAAAAATTCCATGTGCAAAACTGTGAGTCCTACCTCCACCTCCAGCCCATCTATCCCTTCCTAGTGTCTCCAACACTCATTGCATCACAAAATGGATTCCCCCCATCTCCCGCATCCCATAGCCACAGGAGAGGGCACATCTATTGGGGATGGGAGTCATGAAATCAGGGGAGGCTTCGCAGAGGAGAATGTACCTGAGCTGGGCCTTGAGGGATGGGGCAGGATTCCCAGGCAGTGACGGAGGAAAAGAATGTCCAGAAAGAGATGACAGTTATGTGCAAAGCCAAGGACAGTGCAGAGGTACAGAGCATGGGCTCATGAGTCAAGGAGACTTTGGTTCAAATCAGCTCTGGCACTGTCTCTCCCCATGGCCCCCTGCTGACTTATGTGTCAGTGTGGATTTCACACACAAACAGACACACACACATGCCGCACGTGCACACATTCCCTGGCAGATAGACCTTTCTTAATTGTAGTTCTGTAGATACCAATTCTCCTCTACCTCTAGAAGGCAGGCCCCCTCAGTGGGTATTATCAATAGCGCCTCTCCCCACCTACTGCACATAGGCATTTGACTAGTTAGGCACCTCCCCAACCCCGGTCTCCTGTCATGAAAATGCCCACCAATTTTCCCCAAAAACCTGCTTGCTGTGGGGTTAGAATTCACTGCTCTGACCAGAGATCTGTTGTGGGTTACTTTGTTAATCAGGTCTCTACTCAAATGTCACCTCCTTGTGTACCCTTTCTAGGGTAACACCTACCTGTCACTATCTCCTAATACAGCTTAATTTTTCTTCAGAGATAAATATTATAAATCTTAACTTTTTTATTTCAAAGTAATTGTCAATTCACAGGAAATTGCAAAGATAGTACAGAGCTGTCCCACGTCATCCAGTTTCCCCCCAATCTCTACATTTTATATAACTATAGTATAATATCAAAACCATGAGATTGATATTGCTACAATGTGTGTGTATAGTTCAATGCCTGTGTAGGTCATATGTGTAGGTTCCTGTATCTACCACCACAGTGAACATGCTGGACAGTTCTGTTACAGAAAGGATCCCTCATGTTGCTGTTTTATAACCAAACCCACTTCCCTCCTGACCCCACACCTGTCCCTAACCCCTGACAACCACTAATCTGTTCTCAATTCCTGTAATTTTATAATTTCAAGAATATTATATAGCTATAATAGTACAGTTTGTAGCCTTTGGGGATTGGCTTTATTTTTCACTCAGCATAATGTCCTTGAGATTCATCCAGATTGTTGCATGTATCAATAGTTTGTTCCTTTTTATTACTAAGTAGTGTTCCATGGTATGAATGTACCATGGTTTGTTTAACCACCCACCTGTTGAAGGACAGCTAGGTTGTTTCCAGTATTTGGCTATTACAAATAAAGCTGCTATGAACGTTTGTGTATAGGTTTTTGTAAACCTATACACAGTTTTCATTTCCCTAGGATAAATGCCCAGAAGTATGATTGCTGGGTCATAGTAATTGTATGTTTAGAAAGAAACTGCCAAACTTTTTTTCAGAGTGTGGTACCATTTTACTTTCTCATGAAATATTATATTTATATATGTTTATTTTCTATCACTGTTGGGGATTAAATCCTGTCCCCACAAAAAGGCGTGTCTGGGTCCCAACCCCTGGTCCTGTGGTTATGAGCCCATTTGTAAATAGGACCTTTGAAGATGTTATTAGTGAAGGTGTGCCTAAACTGAATAAGGGTGGGCCTTGAGCTAATGTGGCTAAAGTCCTCATAAGCAAAGGGAATTGGACACGGAGAGAGAAACCACAGGGAGCAGCCAGAAACTGGAAGTCAGCAGAACCCAGAAGAGAAAGAAGATGCCACCATGTACATTGCCATGTGACAGAAAAGCCAAGGAACCCCAAAGTTTACCAGCCAACCAGAAGCTACTGACCTCAGGAGGAGAAAGCCTTCTAACTTCTGAAAGTGTGAGCCAATAGATTCCTGTTGTTAAGCCAACCCATTGTATAGTATTTGTTTTAGCAACAGGGGAACTAAAACAATCTCCCTTATTAGAATGTCAGTTCCAGGAGAGTAGGGACTGTTATCGTTCACTACTGTATCCCCCAGTGCCTGGAACAGCACCTGGAATAGAGTTGACACTCAATAAGTATTTGTTGAAGGACCGAAGGAAACCCAGCTATCAGCCATTATAGCGCCCCTCACTAAACTAAACTCAGGTGTCCACACTTAGGTGCAAAATGAAAAGCCTAACCTTCCTCCATCTCCTTCCCAGCCTTCCCATCCCAGTGCCCCCAACCCTCCCTCCCCATGCCCCGCCCCCACACCCAGTTCCGAAGCCTCCACATAACCCATTCTACAGCGTTTTTGCTGTGGCAGGCTGCTTCCCCAGCTCCCACCCCTGCACATTTCTTAAGTCTTACTGCCCTGCAGACTTTTAACTTTATACTGTTCCACATCTCTCCTAATCCATGTCTGTTTCCTTTGGGACCTGGCTTGGGACTCCAGTCTTCAAAACTAACTTCAATGAGAATTTCTAATGAATTTATTCATCAAGCATTTATTCAATACGTACTATGTGCCCAGCACTATTCTTGGCAGGGCATGTAGCAGTGCATGGGTGTATTAGTTAGGGTTCTCCTTGGAAACAGAATCAATGAGAGATGTCTCTTATTATCAAATTGTAAAAGTGACTCACGCAACTGTGGGAGCGCATGAGTCCAAATTCTGCAGAGCCGTCAACAAGCTGTCAACTCCAAGGAAGACGTCCGACGAACTCCTCGGGAAACGAACCGACAACTTTGACGAACTCCTCAGGAAACGAACCGGCAACTTTGAAGAACTCCTCAGGAAATGAACTGGCAACTTCAATGAGCTCCCCAGGAAAAGCTTCACTGAGCAGCTGAAGAAGAAGTGAAGGTTCTCTAACCGTCCAGCTTATAAGCCTCCAACTGATCACCCGGACCAAATCCAGCCAATTGCATTCTCTCACTGTGGAAGCACGCCCCTTGATGAGTCATCAGTCAGCTGCAGTCAATTGACTGATGATTCGACAAACCAGCCAGCCTCAAATAGCCTCACAGGAATCGTCAGGCCAGTGCCCGCTTGACCAGACAGCTAGGCCACCTAGCCAAGTTGACACATGAACCCAACCATCACAATGGGATACACATGTTTCCTGCCCTCATAGAGTTTACATTCTAGTTCTTAGCCTTGTGCTTTCTAAACTCTGGGAGCACAGATGTGGGTGAGCACTTAACACACAGGGGTGATAGTCAAGATATTTAACAACCTGTACAACCAAACAGAATGTAGGCCAGTCGTAGTACTGGAACAGAGTGTTGGAGACCTTCTAACAGTACCAAGTATTAACCCTGTAGTTAATGGTTTTTAAAATGAGGCGGGGGTCCCAGGGAGAGGTCAGGTGGCAGCCAGGGAGCCTAGGGAAGTTGCTGTTGACCAATCACTGTCAGGGAATCCTTCAACGTTTTACAACAGGTGTGGCCATATCAGGGCATCCTGACCAAATATCAGCCTTGCATTCATGTATATCATGTCTCTCAAGCTATTACAAAAGCTTCTTGAAGACCCCCCCACATATGTTCATTGTTAAACCCCCTGCATCACAGAATATATTACTGTCTACAGCAGGCACTTGGCATCTGACGGATGCATGGGAACTGCTACCTTTTACCAAATTCTTTTAATGTTAACACTTCCTCCAGAAGACAATTTCCTGGAGATTCTGATTTAATAGGTCCAGGATGGGGCCCAGGATCTATGGATCCATGGGTGATTCTTAGGTTCAGCAGGATTGGGAAAACACTGATGCAGATAATCTCTAAGATTCCATCCAGCTTCTATCTCCTATGACTGATAATAGTCTAATACAGTGGTTCTAAACCCTGCCTATACATTAGAACCACCGAAAGTTATTAATACTCACCCTTTACTGCTGAACAATTAAAATAGTAACTCTTGGGATAGAGGCCAGGCGTTGGTCGTTTGAAAAGACTTCCCCAAATGATTCTGATATGTAGCCAAGGTTGAGAATCACTGGTCTGATATGTTGTCTCTCTCAGATGACATTTGCCTTTTTAACAGTGGCTTTCACCATATGAGGCCATTGGGGGTTATTTTGGAGAGATACAGGGGTCCTTTCCCAGGCCCCTTAAACCATACTGCATAGACAGCCACTTATTAAGCCTCTGCATACTTAAGAATGTTCCTTAATCTTTGAGTGATCAACTATTCCCCATGATTGACTGAATGTTTATGAATCTTGCTACCCTTAGCCCTTGGTGCATAGTAGGTCCTCAATAAATGTTTGTTTGTTTTAAATAGCTAAAGTACTGGGTTGTAACCTAGAATGGTAAAATGAGCACAGACAATTCCTTCAAATGAAACCCTAGTTTTCTGGTTCTGGAAACTTCAGTTGTTCCCAAAGAGCCTGAATCCCCCCTGCTTGATGTCACCTGCCCAGAAAGAAGTAAAAATAATGGGAACCACTACAGAAGAACTGGTTTTCCACAGATCTTCTTAAGATATAGTGCTTGGCAGATGGTAGGTGCTCAAACCATATTGATGGAATTAATTTGTTATTAATCATAGTAGTCAACTAATATCTTTTATTCTGTGCCTACTCTGTGCCTGGTGCTAGGGGGAGATACAGTAATAAAAAATGCCATCTCTTCTTTTACAGCCAGGTTGGGGAGATGAGATATGGCAGTATGGATGAACAAGCAGTACTTGTAGGGAATCAGGGTAGGAGGATGGAGGACTTAGGGAAGGCTTCAGGACAAAGTTAGAATTTGAGCTGGGATTTAAAGAAAATATGGCATTTAGCTGGACCAAAGGGAGCCTGAGGGACCTGAAGGGTGGGGATGGGGAGGAGACAAAATGAGGTGGGCACAGAACTGTGAACAAGCCCATTGTGTCCAGGGAGCTATAGGCAGAACCACACAACCACAACAGAAGGTGATATTGGAGATAGATGGGGAGTGAGGTTAGAGACACGTGTGGCTTGTAGGAGGCCTTGGAAGCCAGGCAGAGGACATGTTCTTTTCTAGGCAGTCCTGAGTGCAGGAGGGAAAGCCCCCTGGTTCCCTTAATCAGTGGTTCGGTGAAATTGAGAGGGCCCTCCATTGTCTCAGGCTTCCACAGTTCTTGCCATGGGGATTGATTATAAGTAGACTTGGGGGTCAAAGACAATGAGACATAGGAAAGGTGAATCAGGAGGCCCTCAAAGTTGCAGGAACCTGAGCTACAGCGTCTTAAAATTCTTTCATAATTATCAAAGTGGTGCTCTATCCTGTACTAAAACAATCAGTTATATACTTGACTTTGGCCAAGATATGAGTGATCACAGCCCTGAAATCTATTATAAATAAAGCCACTAAATTAAAGAATCACCAGCTACTGAATTCAGCCCCAAGGGAGAGGCAGGCTTGTTGTCTCTTCTATTACTTATTCCACCTAGCTACTGGCTTCATATTTGCTTCAAGGGGCTTGCAGTGGTGCCAGAGGTACTTAGGAATTCTAGTCCCGTTTTCAAGCCAACATTCGTTTTAGCCAAAAAAGGGTGCCTGTTGCAAAATGAGAATCCCAGTTGCTTGGAGGAAAAATAGGGTCAGTGAAGAGCTCAGCTTAAGGTACCCAATTAATCTATGCTTAATGGGTTAGAACATTTCAAGCAATACAGATTCCTGAGTCCCAGCCTCCTAGAAATTCTGGCTTTTTAAGTCTGGCATGATCCTAGGCATTTGTGATCCCTATCATCAGGCAACATTAGAAACAGTGGGTTAGTACATGCTAATGAGTTAGTGTAGGGGTCAGCAAACTTTTTCTGTAAAGTGCCAATTAGTAAATATTTTAGGCTTCGTGGGCCATACAGTCCCTGTTGCAACTAATAAACTTTGCCATGGTAGCACAAAAGCAGCCATAGATGATATATCAGTGAATGATCATGCTGTGTTCCAATAAAGCTTTATTTACCAGAACAGGTAGTGGGCAGGATTTGGCCCATGCAGGCCTGAAGTATGTTTGTTACTCCTCCCTGGTAGCACATTCACATTTTGACCAGGGCCTTCTCAATTCTCAATATCTTAATTCAGAGGAATGACCCTAGTATTAAGAATTTCAGGCCCTATAGCTGAGCTTTGAAGATGCAGAGAGGCCTTTGAGAGCCCCTCATATCACACCACAATGTGGGCCTCACCTGTGTCTTAAACATAAGGCTAGCTATGACTCATAACATCTCACAGAGACCAGCTTTCAATGAGTGGGTCACCATCAGCAATCAAGGCTGAAGACCAAGAAGAGGTTAGAGTCTTAGAGACTCGTAGGACAAGGGTCAATGAAGAGTGAGGCACAAACCAGCTGGAAATGATTATAGTCTCTGAAAATACTGGCACTTCCACTTCCTTCTTGATGGTTTTGCTCCTATAAATATCTGAGTCTTTTGTTTGTAGTAGTATCTCTAGGACAGGATCTAATCTTAGATTTGTGGAACGGATAGCAGGGATACTGTCACCTCCACTGTGGGTGAAAACATAAAAAGAGACTAGTTGGGGTTCTTCTTTTTTTGTTTGAATCCATTAAATAGGAACAAGATAGAACCAGTGAATGAAAAATTAGGAATGGACTCTCAGCTTCATCCAGCGTGTTGTGGTGGAACAATCACTAATCAACGACTCAGGGTATTTCGGCTGTGCTTACCAAATTATTTTTTTTTATAAACTCTATCCTCTTCCTGGGCCTCACATTCAGATATAAAAATGGGACTGCGTGACCCATTCAAGTCTCTAGAGATGCCTTGTCCCACACTGTGCCATCAGCGATCTGATGGCGGTTGATCACAGAGAAAGGAAAGGATCACAGTGGTTGGGTAAAATGAAGATTTCATCTGCCTCGTGTTTGGGACACCTTGGGTGGAAATTTGGACTATGATGGAGCTGGAGTTAATCAGAGCTGCCTGAACATAGCTACAGATCTTTCTATCCTCCCCCTTCCCTTTGTTCCTGCTGCAGCATGTAGTGCCCCACCCCACCAGCCCCCACCCAGGACTTGAGCACCAGACTGTGCAACATGCAAAGGCACTTGTTGACTCCCATGAACAATCAGTACTGTAATCACTTTCTGCAGTGATCTCCATCCCTGGATTTCATTGTGCTGTATCATCTGTTGCCAACAAATGGTCCCCATGGCTCGGGGTGAGAAGTCCGAGGTTCCTTTAGCTCAGTGGTTCTCAACCTTGACTGCACATTGAAATCATTGGGAGCTTTAAAAAGTACTGATGCCTGAGCCCCACCCCCAGGAATTCTGATGTAATTGGTCTGGGGTCTGGACATCCAGATTTTTAAAAGCTCCTCCAGTGTTTCTAATGTGCAGCCAGGACTGAGACCCACTGCTTGAGTATCTACTGGACTTAGGTAGAATAAGTGGCTTTTGCAATCTGACTTCTGTGAGGAATAAGATTGCTGGCTCTGAAAGAGGACACAGCTGGAACCAGGACCCAAGACTTAATGAAGGCGTTTGTTTCTAGAGTGTCTTTATCTGAGGGCCCTGCCCTCCTGTGGCTGATCTGGTGAATGAATCTCAACCGCAGTATTAATGCGAGATAATAGCTTAATACATTGCCTTCCCAGCTGGCAGAGACCTTCAGAGCCTTAACCCAAAGGAATTCCTGATTATAGGACTCACAGGCTCTATGGCAGGGTCGGAGGGATGGATGTGGTTTGAAATAGCCCCAAATCTGTTTTTCCTCTAGTCTTCCTTATCTCAGTAAATGGCAACTCCACTCTTCTAGTTGACACCCTTTTATGCTCTCCCCCAATATCCAATCCAATAACCAACAGATCATCTTGGTTCTATCTTCAAAATATAGCCAGCATGCAATCACTTTTCATCATCTCCATCATTACCATCCTAACCTAAGTCTCCATCATATTTTGACTGTATTATTGCAATATGCTCCTAACTGGTCTCCCTACTTTTGTCCTCCTACAGTTTGTTTTCCACAGAGCAGCCAGAGGCAACCTTTTAAAATGCAAGTCAGATCATGTCTGCCCAAAACCCTCCAGTGGAGCAAATCCAAAGTTCCCACCCTAGTTTATGAGGCTGTACATGATCCAGCCCCCAGCTGTCTCTTTGATCACATCTCCTGCTCCCCTCATCGATCACTCCACTCCAACCACATTGGGCTTCCTTACAGTTCTTCACACACCCTGATCCTACTCCTATCTCAGGGCCTTTACTTTTCCATCCAGGCGGCTCTGGCCCCTGATATCCTCATAGCTATCTGTCTCTCTCACTTAGGCTTTGTGGGCCATACAGTCCCTGTTGCAACTATTAAACTTTGTCATGGCAGCACAAAAGCAGCCATAGACAATGTATCAGTGAATGATCATGCTTTGTTCCAATAAAGCTTTATTTACCAGAACAAGTAACCTTTAAGCAAAGACCTGCATGGGCCAAATCCTGCCCACTGCTTGTTCTCCCTGACCATCCTGTCTAAGATAACACCCTCACTCACTCATCTTCTTGGATAGTCCCTTGTCCTGCTTTATTTTTCCACATAGTCCTTATTTGTTATTGTACTCGTTTCCTAGGGCTGCCATAACAAATTACCATAAACTGTGTAGCTTAAAACAACAGAAATTTATTCTCTAACAGTTATGAAGGCCAGAAGTCGGAAATCAAGGTATCAGCATGGTTGGTTCCTTCTGGATACTCTGAAAGAGAATCTGTCCCTTCCTAGTCCAGCTTCTGGAAACAATGTTTGTGGCTGCATCACCCCAATCTCTGCTGCCATCTTCACTTGGTCTTCTTCCCTGTTGTCTTCTCCCCTTCTCTAATAAGGACTCTTATCATTGGATTCCAGGCCCAGTCTAATCCAGGGTGATTGCATCTCAAGATCCTTAACTTAATTACATCTGCAAAGACCCTTTTTCCAAATAAGGTCACATTCACAAGTTTGAGGTGGACATATCCTTGTGGGAAGCACCATTCAACCTATTACAGCAACTATAGAAATATACTTGTTTGTGTATTGTCTGTCAGTCCCTGATAGGGTGTATACTACATGAGGGCAGGGAGTTCTGTCTTATTCACTGCTGTAACCCTTACTACCTAGAACCGTGCCTGACACATGGTAGGCCCTCCATAAAGTTGCTGAAAATGAATAAATGTCCCACAGACATGGGTATTGCCTTCACTGGGATTGCAGCAATTCCTGGGGGACGGGCTCTATGAAGCTCAGCAGGGACCAGGAATTCCAGAGAGAACCCAGGAAAGGCTTAGTGTCCAATGTTTGCTAACCATACTTCCTGCTGAATTTGTGGGAGAGTTCTCAAGGAATAGGGAGCCTAGCTGATTCTTGGGGTATTTCTTACAGAATTGGATAAACAAATTAGTGTAAAGCCCAGAACTAGAAAGCCAGGAGACCTGAGTTAAATTCCTAATATCTCTATTCCCACATAAGGTTGAAACTGTAGATAAGTAATTTTGGAGTGCTAGGCCTCCATATCTAAAATAATATTCAATACGAGCCTCCTTCCTAGGAATAGGGCATATCTATGAGATGAATAAGGTAATTTCAGTAAATCCTTTGGGATGCTTGTATTCAGATGTATTAAAACTACCATTTAGGTATAACTCATATCAAGAAAACCAAAATACATAAAAATTCATATTTGTTATTACTGAAGAATTTTTGCAAACTCCCCTAAGGCCCAGAGTATTAATATTGGGATTCAGCTTACCCAAATTTGATACACACAGAGCTTTTTAAGAACACACCAATTATATAAGGAAGTATTTAGCACATTACCTTGCACCTTGTAGGTAATCAATACTTACTTGTTGATTCATTGATCGATGAGGCAAAGTGTATCTGTACCAAGACATCTTAACTCTGACGTGACAAAGATCAGGTTTTTTCCACAGATGGAGAACTAACTGGCCCTCTGTTCTTTTTCCAGTCCCCCAAATCTGCCTTCATCAGTGCTGTGAAGAAGGCCAGGCTGAGGTCCAATCCTGTGAAGGTCCGATTTTCTGAGCAGGTGGCAATTGGAGAGACAGATGCAGTAAGTGCAGTCGCAGCTTCCGTTCCTCAGCCCTTGGCTGGAATTGGCCTGGATGTCAGATTCTTGCTGTAGGGCAGTTGTTTGTCTGCTGCTCCTCATAGTGGATGGGTTCAGGAAGGGGTTGGAGTGGGAGGAACCAAGTGCTAAGGTAGGTAGCAAGAGAAGAGTATGTGGCATCCAGAGGGGCCCTGGGCATTGTGGGGAGAAGGGATACCTATCAGTTCACTCAGGATCCTTATGGTGCTTAGAGAAATTCTGTCTCTAACACATTAGCTTACACTTAGAACAAGTGCTCCCATAAACCTCTTTTGGTTGCTTGATAGAAGCAGGAAGGAAGTAGTGTTTTTCTGAAGATCCAAAGAAGGAGTGGCTGGTGAAATTGAGCTCTCTTCACATTTGAGTGTTCCCACAACTCTACTTCTTGCCTGGAGAAGACTGTGCAGTGGTGGGTAACGCTGCCAGGGGAAATGAGACAGACCCTGATTCAGACACAAAGCCTTTATTAGGCACCTGTTGTGTTCCTAGCACCACATGGGATGCAAAAGAAATACCTGTTTCCTGCCACTGAATAGCTCTCAGTGATGTTGGGAGACAAGTGGTTCAGATTGAGATAACATAGAATCTGTTGCTAGGTAGTATCGTTTCAAGGAGCACAGTAATATTCAACAAGCCATGCCATGCAGCTGCCAATTTGGGGTGTCATGGCCAGCCCACAGTCTTTCTCATAGCTTTGTGGGGTTTGGATAAGGTGAGTTTTCTGCTCCAGATGTGCAAATGAGAAGAGGTAGTGGAAAGCAGAAAGATGTGCATTAAGCAGGAGTAGATTGAGGCCCAGAGTCCCCACGGACTCCGTGGAAGTTGGTGATATCCCTGTGGAGATGAGGGTGGGGGTAGCTAGAGCTTACAGGTACTTGTGTGATTGTTCAGGCTCTTGCCAGCTGAACTCGCAGGAGGCCCTTGGCATTTATTTACTGAGGTATGGCTGTAGTTGCTGAGAAGAGATAGCAAGTTGAGACTGAGTGGACAAATCAGTGGGGTGCCAGGCACTTAAAAGATTCTTTGAGGCAGAGCCACTTAGAAGGAGGGATAGAAGATACAGGTGTCTTCTAGCCCCATTTCCCTGACTTCCATCCCCAAACTCAGCCCATGCCCTCCTCCATCTCTGTTCACAGAAGGCCAGGGAGCCCAGGGGATTGCAGGATCCTACTAGGCAAGCTGTCTAAATAATTGGTGGTTGGGCTCCATGTCAATCTGAGCAGAAAAGGTTGAAGACAAGTGGTGGGAGGAACAATGAACAGAGAGGAAAGGGAACACAGATGGAGTCCCTGCAGACCAGGGTGAAACAGACCCCGAGGCCCAAATCACTAAGGGGACATTTGAGCCCCAAGCCCTTGAAAACCCAAAAGAAATGCGACTTGAATCTGGAATGTATAGGCAGGTGCCTCATATCCCATCTCAACATTACAGAATAATTAACCAAGACCAGGGTACCCAGTGAAGAATCCCTCCTCTCCTTTTCTTTCCCATCCTTCCCCTTCTTTGTCCTCACTTCTCTTCTCCCTTCCACTTTCCCTTCCCCACCCTTTCCTTTCTCCTCAATGACTCCCCTCCCCATACCTTGCAGCTGGAGTACAGGCAGAATGAAGCCCCCATCCCAGACCAGTCTGAACACAAATACCCCAGAATAGCTAGGACCCACCCAGAGTTACTTTTCTCTTTCCTGGACAAGTCTCCGGATGTGGTTTGAGGCTCGACTGGGAGAGAAGATGGACATCAATCTTTCCACTCCGGCTGTGCTCAGGAAATTACCTGATGCCACAACTGCAACCCCACCCCCACCCCCACCCTCATGTCGTGGCCACCAGTGCGGATCAGAGCAACCTCACCATTGGTCAGGACCTGAGGGAGGCCAGACCCAGGTGTCTCTGGGCTGTCCTATCATCCCTTTCCTTTCATGTTCCAAAGCTTTATTAAGCAGCCAGAGCAAAAATAAATCCTGTGGGCGTTCCTTGCCAACTCTATTTTTAAGCAAAATCAATTAAGTAATTATCTGAGTCCAACCCAGTGTGCTAAATAAAACCTGCCACCACTAAGTGTCATCAGCCTGGGGATCCGGGGCCTCTGGGCTTGCCAGGAGGGAGGCATCTCAGAATCAGGGAGAGAGCCAGGGAGTTACACTTTTCCAACTTTAGATACCATCACTTCCCACCTTGGCTTGACCCCAGCCAAATTTACACCCCACTCCAGGAAGAACTTGTGTGTTCCTTGTCATGCTTTGTCCATGACAGTTCCTGGATCTAGAATGTTATCTTCTGGCCTCTCTAATAATCCACAGCTATCATCTCCTTCAAAATCAAATCAATTCGCCTGACTTAGGAAGCCTTAACTTATTCCTGTTACTTTGGTTTTATAATTCTTCTCTTGTGGATTCATGTGTGTGGGCCAGGTTATACAATAAGGTTGTAAGACTGGGCCCAGGTCCTCTATTTTTTATGTACCCCTCATGGACCTTAGTGCTGGTCATATCATAAAGGCTCAATGAATGTCCTCTGAATTAAGGAATCTGGCCACCTTACTAGCTTTATCAGTTCCTATAGAACTGATAATGTTGTCCCATGGAAATGGCTGGATTTTTTGGCTGAGTCTAATCATTTAGGTAGGCACATGTTAAGCACCTTCTGCTCATTCATTCAGCAGCCATTTATTGAGCGCCAACTGTATTTCAGGAACTCTTTTCATTGTTGGGACCACAAAGATGAATAGGATGTGGTCATTGTGCTCTGAGTTTGCCATTTGATGGGAAAGACAAATATTGTTCAAAAATATGATAAGAGCTCAGAGAGAGGAACTATAGGAATGCATGGCAAGAGCAGGTCCAAGTATCTGAAGATAACTGGACAAGGCTTTACAGAATACATACTGGAACTGGGTTTTGAAGGATGAGTAGGAGTTTGCCAAGGAGAAAAAGAGGAAAAAGAGGGAATAGGCTTTATTTAACAAATATTTATTGAGACCTTACCATGCACCACCTATTATTTAGAGGTACAGAGGCACGAAAGAGCAGTGTGCATACAGGGAATGACAAGGCATGACACTGGAGAGGCAGGCAGGGGCCAGGTCAGAAAGGACCTTGGATTCCATGAGGGAGGGGGAATGGCAGAACAAAGTTATGGATGTGGAAGTGATAATGATGTATGAAGGGCATGATGGAAAGAGATGGTGTGTGTGTAGGGATATATCAGGAGATAAGATCAGGTGAGTGAGGTGAGCTTAGAAAGAGGCTCTCCATCAACCCTTCAGAGTGTAGCAATCTCTATGGGCCCAACCACTGTTCTAAGCTGTGAAGCTTTGAACCACATTATAATGTGGGTGCACTGTGATGCTGAATGAAGGGGGAACTTTTTACATGTTTTGGCCCAATGTCTTCTTGGGAAGTTTGGTTCTGATCTTCATGTAACATTATTAATGATCTGCTTTTTTCTCTATTTGTTCTCCCACGCCTTTGGCTCCCTCACTTTTCTCCTCTCTCTTCACTTCCATACCTCTCCTCTGGCGTCCCTCCTCCATCCTTTCTCTGCCTATTCACAGAAAATGATGAAGAAAGAAGCTCTTCTTCTTATCCCCAATGTCCTAAAGGTTTTCTTAGAAAATGGGCAGATCAAGTCATTCACATTTGATGGCCGGACCACTGTTAAGGTATGTGGAATCTCCCCTCTCTTGTTAGCATCACCTCTATGGGGTCAGCACTGCCCTCTCCAGAGTACACACAGCTGCTGGTCTCCATGTTCCTCTGAGTCTCCACAAAAGCTGAAGCAAGGTGGCCTTTTAGCAACTGCTGTTTGTGAGCACAAGGCTGTAAAAACATACAGCCCCCAGATGGGAGTGGTGGTGGAGAGTTGCATGCCCTACTATGTGCTACTGATGGGCAGGGGGTGTGCATGCACACAGTGTGTGCACATCTACCTGTGAACTGGTTTGTGTTCATGTTACCGTGGGTCTTTCAGAATTCTAAGGAACCAAGAAGCATGAAGATCATTAAACCTTTATAAAGCAAAAGTGATTTCTATAGATACAGTAACACCTACACAAGTTTACAAATAGGTGGAAATCTGCAAATGCAATCTTTTGGGAGATTAGCTTAACCATGTCTTGCTTTTGAAATGACAACCAGATTGTAAACACTGATCCAAGATTCAAAAAGTGTGGCAGCAGCCCCTTTGGCTATTCCTTAACAGCTCAGCCAAGCGTCTAAAAGTTTTAGTGACTCTCTTAATCCTAAAGAGTAGAGGTGATGATACGATTAACCCCCAGGTTCACTTGGATCTGGGAAAGAAATACCCATTCCACCTTTTTCTGAGCTCTCTCCAGAAACAGAATGCCATCCCCCACAATGAATGTTTTAATGCAACCAGTGCTGCCCAAACTGATGGGCAGCTATAGCGCCTACCCAGAAACCCCACCTTGGCTCACAAATGTCCTGAATACTCACGCTGGGACAAAGACAACCCTATAAGTAAAGAAACCCTTGGGCTAAGAAAACTTTTGCTAAGAGGTGTTATCAGGTGCCCCAAAATGGCCTTGCCAGTGGTTCTCAACCAGGCTGGTACTGACTACTCCCAGAGGGCTTTGGGCAGTGTCTGAGGGTATGTGGGGTTATCACAATGATTTGGTGTGCTACTGGCATTTAGTATCTTATGCCAAGTGTCCTGCGGGGAATGGAAAAGTCCCTGAATGATGAAGAATTTTCCTGCTTAATCTGCCGGTAGAGAAACACTGCCGAAACCATGTTGATTGAAACAAGAGTTTATTTGGAAGGCTTAGGCCTGGATGGGTCCACTAGGCCAGAAACTCACCTGGGACCAAAATATACTCCTTAGGGTGCTGTTGAATGGTCTCTTGACTATATTGAAGGTCTCAGCTATGGGAGGGGGCAATGAAATGGAACTAGGCCACCCAGAGGTTATCCAAATGTCCCTCTTCCAGATATGGACATCTCTTTGGGTCAGAATCCTCCTTAGTGTTTATTCATGGGTTGGTAGGTCCACTGTATATTCTTTCTCCACACTGGATATTTACTCCCCTCCCTTTCTCCTTGGAGGCTTCTCTGAGCATTCCCCCACCTCCCGTCCTCACTGCCATTGTTGCTTGCAGGTAGCCCTAGCCTTCCAGGACAGCAGTTTTTCTCCTTGCTCATGATCTCATTCTGCCTTCATGGAGGGTGACTTGGCTATTCATTGGAACTTTGACAGGCTGCCAGGCCACTTGTACCAGAGAGTTACCTGCATGAATTGGCAGCCTGGCACGGGGGCCATTACACTTGTAACACCAGTTGGCAATCACTGGCTTGGCTGTCCACAATCCCAGTGCAACCAAACTGCAAAGAAAACCTCATCTGTCCCTGCCAGAGCTCCGGCAACACTGGTGCCACTGTGACTACTTGGATAACACAAAGAGATATTCTCAAGTACCCACCAATTTCCATCCTTAAACTTGAATGGCTAAACATCTTTTAATGTTCACTGAAGGACTTGTTTGGCACCTCTGGCTGTAAAGGAGCTTCTCCTTCCCAAGCCTGCTCCTTCCAGGCATTTGGGAACTCAGAAATTCTGATTCCCTGAATACACAAAATGGAGCCAAGTGTACCTTCAAGTCACAGCAAGTAGATGGCAGAAGTCTCAAAACTGACATTTGCGTAGGCCCCACAGATAAATCTCCAGATACCCTAATATTAAAAGTAGGGCAGCAGAGCAGACAGAGCACATATGTAGACAGATTTATGACTGTACCCAAGATACACAATGTAAGTCCTCTGTGTGGACACATTTTTCAAGTTGCTAGATTGATTGTCTAAAAAGTCCAGTTGCAATCAAAAATTAACATTTCTCCAGTAACTCAAATCATCTGATTTAGATTATGCATCCAGAACTAGTAAACTTTTTAATTATAAAAATGTGGCTTTTGCTTTTGTTAGGTCCTAAGTAAATCACTGGTAGGTAAACTAGAGTTAACATTCTGATTTACAAGAGAAGCTGAGAGAAGAACCAGCACAGCGTCCAGCACTTAATAAGCACTCAAGAAATAATTTGTTGAAGGGGAGGAAGGAGGGAGGGAAGGAAGGAGAGGCATGACCTTCTTTTGCTGAATCCCTGCCCCAGTGAAATTCAGAAACATCTCCCTACACCCCCTGAGCCTTTGGTATTCCCCAGGGCCTAGGCCTCTGAGCAGCAGTAATAGATTACTTGACTCAAGCTCAGCACAGTGCGTAGGCCACCACAGAGGCCGGGCATCTTCTCTTGAGCCCCTGTGTCTCTACCTGACCCCCTTTCCCAGCTTCAGCCTTCTTGCCAAGACTATCTTTCTTAGTGTTCCATCCTTCTCTCCCATGTATGGTGCTTAGAGTAGCTTGGAGTTGGACAGATCTCCCTCTCAGGGCTTTTTTCTTTCCACAGGATGCGATGGTAACATTACAGGACCGTCTTTCCCTGAGGTACATTGAGCACTTTGCTCTCATCCTTGAGTATGCTGGGCCAGAACAGAATCACATGTTCCTGCTTCTTCAGGATAAGCAGCCCCTGGCTTATGTAAGCGCCTCTTTTGTCCTGGACTTGATAACTTTGCATGTGGCCTCTACTAGAGAAAAGGATCCAAGGCACTTCCTGTCTAGAAAATTAATAATGTTATGTTCAGACAGCTCCCATTAGTCACAGTTCTCAACTACCCATTTCCAGAGGCGTTATGGAAATATCCCTTGTGAACTAAAAAGGGCATAAAGTTTTTGGTCTCTGGTGGGAAACATATGGGGTGGTGATTCAGTGCACGGCACCTGGAATACTGAGTTGAAAAGCAACATCAAGTCTCTTGTCACCTGAAAACCCTGCCTATTAGATTTTCCTACTTCCTGAGAGAAACTTGACCTTTCAGATGAAGGCTGTACTATGGAAGGGTCAGGCCATGGAATGGACCAGGAGAGCTTTCAGACCAGGCTGAGTGGGTGTTGGAAATGGGTTGAGTGGGGCCAAGAATGGGCAGCATGTCACCTACATCGACTTTCAAGGTAGAGTAGGGAAAAAGGTCTCATCAGTATGTTTCCTAGCCCTTGTCATATGGAAAAAGGCTGGGGAAATCCAGGACTCTGGGGTAGTGTTTCACCAACAGTGAAGCACTAAGAAGAGTCAGAGAGGCAACCAGGGCCAGTCATTTTTTTCCAGGCAGGGTGGGAAAGAGTTGGAGAGGGACACTTGGGAAGAAATACAATTTCAGAGCCTAAATGGAAGCTAAACTAAAAGCAAAATCAGACACAAAACAATGACAGGATTTTAGGAAAGAAAAATTCTTCAGCTTTAGCCCTCAAGCAAATACAATCCAGAGACTCATCGGAGGGAAAGGAAGGTTATGGGTGTCCTTGAGGGAGACCTAAGTACTCGCCCCCACCCCTGCCAAGAGACCTTTTGGATTCAGTTAGTCTATTGTTCCAAATGGGATTTTTAAAAACTTTTTTAGTATGGAAAATTTAAAACATACACAAAAGTAGAAGGAATAATATAATGAACCCTCATTACCCAGCCCCAGCTTCAACAAGTATCAATATGTTGTCCACTTGTTTCATCTGTATCTCCAAATTGGGTTTTAAATCTTTGATTTGGCTTATAATCAACAACTTATTCTGCTTAAGGCTGAGCCCCTATGCAATGTAAAAACATTAGCCCTACAGCAAGAAAAGAGTCTGAAGACATTCCCTGGAACCACAGTGTTTTTGAGGTTTAGACCCAGTACTTATCAAACACCATGTCCAGGATAAGCAATTCAAAACTTCTCATCACTTTGGGTCAGGACTGTAGAAAAGACCTGGCTTACTAATCACTTTCCTCTAAAGGTAATGGGAATTGTCTAGATGAGGGACAGAGTAGGAAGCAGTAGCCTAGCTCTTCCCCAGATCCCACCTTGAGAAGCCACTGAGCTGCCTCCCCACCACCTCAGCCACTGATTCCAGATCTCTTTTCCTCTCACCTCTCATCCTTGGAATTCAGGTAGTGCAGCGGACACACTATCAAGGAATGAAATGCCTCTTCCGAATAAGCTTCTTTCCCAAAGACCCTGTGGAGCTGCTGCATCGGGATCCTGCCACTTTTGAATACTTATACATCCAGGTAGAGTTCGGCTTGGGGATAGACAGACAGCCATACTGATGGACAAACAAGCAGGCAGGCTGTTCTGCCATCACAGTGAAACTGCTATGTAAGTTTTTCCAACCTCCAAGTAGCTCTGAAGGTCCTTTCTACTCTGCTATCATAAGCTGTGGCCAATTTGTTTGGCCTGGTGACCTGAGCTGGCTGTGGCTCAAAGTCCTGTCTAATTGTCCAGACAGACTTTACCAGTTTTCAGGAGCAAGCAATCCCAGTAACTCTGACACTCAAAGGATCCTAAGATTTAAGGAGCCCATATGGGTCTCAGGGGCCCCAACCCCCAATACCCAGCCCCGTTGAGGAGATAATTCCCAATTCAGTTCACTCAGAAATATTTGCTGAGCACTTAAGTCTAGGCCAGGCACTGTGCTAGGTGCTTGCCATCAGAGGTGAGCAAAGCACTGTCCTGGCTTGCTAGAGCTCATAGAGAGATACGTGCACAAATAAATATAAGGTGCTATGATAATGTAGAGTGCAATGACAATAGAGGCACCCAGGAAACAGTTTGTTGACTTTACATGGGAGGGAGACAGTGAAGGCTTCACAGAGGAAGTGATACCTGCATGTTCTGAGCCTGGAAGGATGAATAAAAGTTTGCTATGTAGAGAGGTGGAATGGAGGGAACGCACTCTAGGCAAGGGGACTTGTATTTACAAAAGCATGGTGGCATGAAACAGCACGGCATGGTGAGAGAACTGCAAGTAATGTATTATAGCTGGAGGCAGGGTGTGAGGTAAGGAGTGGTAGGAAGTGACGGAGTAACAGGAAGCCAGTGGTATGGGGCTTGGTAGGCAAGCTGTGGTGAGCATGGGCTATATGCTGTAAGCTGGACAGTGGTTCTTAAAGTGTGGTCCCTGGACCACTCGTATCAGCATCAACCAGAAGCTTGTTAGAAGAAAGAATTCTTGAGCCTGCCCCGGTCGTAATGAATCAGAAACTCTGAGGGTGGGAGTGGCTATTAACCTATGTTTTAACAAGCCCTGCAGGTGATTCTGATTCATGCTAAAGCTTGAGAACAACTGCCTTAATTAAGCATTATCTGGGAAGCTTTTTTAAAAAAATGCTCTATCCTACCCAAGACCAAGTAAAAAAAATATATATGGGCAAGAGATCCAAACATAGGTATTTTTAAAAATTCCCCAGCTGATTCTAATGTGCAGCCAAGGTAAAGAAATTCTGCTGGAGGGCAAGGGCAGAGGAAGGTTTCAAGAATAGCCTGGAAAGATGAGCAATTTAGAATGATCACAGTGCTGAAGAAGGACAGGAGCTTGGGAGCTATTGCAGTTATCCAGAGGAGAAATGATGAGGACCTGAATCAGGGCAGTGGTGGAGGAGATGGGATGGGATCCCAGAGATATTTAAAAGGTAGAATTGATGGGCTTTAACTCAATGAGCATTGGTAGAGGTGATATCATTTCCAAGTTAGGGAATACAGGTACTGGAATGGGTTTGGGGAACATATGAGTTATTTTTTGGATTATGTTGAGTTTTAGGTGCCTGTAGGACATACAGAGCACTCAAGGAGAGAAAACAAAAACCTCAAAACTCATTGGTCTCTGATGATTATAACCTGGGGATGTACTATGAGACATCACAGTGTCCTTTTGGCCCCATCTGACAATGTGAAACGTTAGGAACATTTCTCAGACATCCTCAAATTCATTTAACAACACTCTAGAGAACAATGAATTGTGGATGCTCTATCAATTTTTGTAGGTTTAGTTCTCATTTTGATGCTTTCTTCATTCAAGCATCAGGGGATTTCCTTGGTTCTAATATTTTGGAATTTGGTGACAGGACTATGTTGTGATGATACAGACTTCAGCTCTGTTCCTTCTTTTTTTATTTAAAAGCTTTATTGAATTCTAGTCAAGGCACAACAAACTGTACATAAAGTATGCAATTTGATAAGTTTTGACATATGCATGTGACTGACATATGTATGAAACCATTACCACAATTACAGTATTGAACATATCCAACACCAACAAAAGTTTCTTCAGGTTCCTTTGTATATTGTCCTCCCCATCCCCAGTCAACCACCGACCTGCTTTCTGTCACTATGGATTCATCCATGTGCGTAGCTAAAATTCATTGTTTATCGATTCATCTGTTGATGGAACTTTGGGTTGTTTCCTAGTTTTGGCTGTTACAAATTAAGCTGCTATGAACATCCATGCACAAGTCTTTGTATGAACATGAGTAAATACTGAAAGAAAGCTGAAAAAGAGCCCAGACTCCAATTAGAGATATGAATGAAGCAGATTTGGTTAGGACGAGGGCAAACTGGGCCAAAGGGTAAAGGACATCCTAACTGTATTTTAAAACTTCAACTTCCATGTGAGACCAAGGCAAGAGATGTTTAGTTGGTGCAGGATTTCTGCATCTGCAGTTAGCAAGCAAAGCAGGGAAGTCGTGTGGGCTCAGGAGTTGAGCAGCTCCCCCCAGAATCAGGGCTCGGTTCTATTTTCAGCCCAGGCTCTAACTTGCCATATGATGAGGTGCAAGTCATCTAACCTCTTTGAGCCTCTTCTCTAAAATGAAGATGACAGAGTCTTCAGCCTTCTGTGGCTGTGAGGATTAATGAGACGGTGCTGAGAAAGCAGCTATCAGCTATCTCTGGCTTGTGGGGGGACTCTGGCTTCCCTCAGTCTATGCCTGAAGCTGACCGTCTGCTGAAGTGTATAATAGGCAATGCCAGGGGTAGGAGGTGGGGGAGAGGAGGGAGGCTTTGACAGTGTCCCGCCCATCTCCTTCTGGTATGATTCCCTGGTACCCTGTCACTCCAGATCTCTTATCCTTGAAGAAGTGCCTGACGCCCCCACCTGTGCCCAGGTCCACTGAAACGAGCCAGTCCTAGATGTCCTCCCCTCGGGGCCCATGCCATCATGAGCTTATCTGATAGACCCTGAGTGTGTCCGATGTTTCCATCATGCATCTGGAGGAGAGTGACCATGGACCCCAGGTAAGTGGGTACGGGAATGCCACCACCAGTGCCCTTGAAATCCTGTGTTCTGAGTCCTAGCTGTTAAGCACATCGAACGGCCCCATTTGCAGCTGGTCCACTGAAACTAATTAAGCTTGCATCAGGGATCTATAACTTTGGTCCGCAGTGCTTCGGGGGCTTCGGGGGTCTGTTTCCTCCAAATATCTGTTGTTGTCAGTCAAAAAACTGTCTTCTTGTCAATTCCCCTCAAAAGAGAACATGCAAGGTCTCCTCTCCCTTGGGCTTGTCTTTTGAAATTGAGAACCCCATTATCTCAATGGAGACTCCACACTCTCAGGTGGACACAGTCAGGCATACTCTAAGCTCCTCTTAACCTCGGCCTGAGATCCTGGCTTGTTTCTCTGACATCCTCATATCCTCTCTTCATTCTGAGACTCCTTGCCTCTAGGAAGCATCTATAATTGAAGGAGGTTTGAACTTCTAAATTTTCCTCAACATTTAGGCTTAACTAAAAGGAAAGGTTTGAAAGCCCAGACTCCTAGCCAGATTCCCAGTGACAGCTTTGAGTTCTGTCTACTGTGCTGTGTTTAATTCCTCTGTGTCCTGCTCCCACCCTAGTAGTTCAGCAACCTATGACTGTGCCAAGGGCAGCTGGAGAAATGATTTTAAAAGACCCACAGGGTCGGGGTGCTGCCCCCACCCCCACCCCACCCCCACACCAGGATCATGGCACAGTCACCTAGAAGGCAAAGTTGGCTCTGGCTTCCACCCCTTGATTTCCCTCCCTACCCCACCCCTATCTTGCCAGGACTAGCTGGGTCCTCATGTGTCTCTCTGACTTCTCAGTGCCCTACACGGTAGCAATCCTCTAGGCCTCCCCTTCCTTCAAAACTCTTTTTCCTCCTTTTCCTCTCCCCTAGTGAACTCTGCAGTATGGGTGAGCTGTTTGTAGTTTCTTCGGAGGAAATGTAAGTCCTGCTTCTTAGTATGAAGTATAGGCCAAAACTGCTATGTAGCAACGGCAGGATTCTTGGCCATCAAGGACAAGAGAAATTGGTAGAAAAGCAAGAGAGCAAGGACTAGCATCCCTACCTGTTCCCTAACCTGACACATTGGGAATGTACAATGTCAGTTTCCTCCAGGTACCTGAAAAATTCAAAGAACCAAGTAGAAAATGGCCAGATTTCCCCTGCTGAACAATGGAAGGGACTTGGATTTGACCTGCAGTTTCTTCAGCCCGAAGCCCATGCTAGCTTGGCTCTGTAACGGAGCTTCAAGCAAGAGCCCTGTACCAGAGCCAGAAGACATCAGTTCCACTTGCAGCTCTTCCAAGAACAAGCTGTGTGAAATTGGGCATTCACTTCCCCTCTCTGGCTATCAATTTCTTGCTCTATAAGATGAGTGGGTTGAATCAGATGCCCTTTTAGCTTTAAAAAAATACACTTTGTCTCTACATTCTTTCATTTAAGCATTTTTAAGCCAAGGCAAGCACTTCTAGCATCACCCAAACATTCCCCAGGTCAGTAACTAAACTGGAAGAATTTCCCTGCTCATAAAAGTCAAACATCAGAATGAACCACAAAGCCCACTTTGCTCTGCTGTCTTCATCTAATTGCCTTCTTCCATCGGCCATTTCTGTCCAGGGTTTGAACAATGAGCAGAGTACACCAGCCTCAAGAGGAAAAATGAACACAAACAGAGCAGGAGATAGAAAAGAGAAAATAGCTTGAAAGAAATGATAATACCCAGAAGGAGAGGGAAAGGTCACTTAACGATAACAAGGAAGCCCAGTTAGTCAAAGCTGATGATGAAAGAAGCCCAAGGCACTGGGATGGAAGTGGCAAGTTGCAGAAAAGGAAGATTTTGCTACAATCTTCTAACCCTGCAGGGAGTAGGAGAAGGAGGACTTCTCTCTCTCTCTCTCTCTCTCTCTCTCTCTCTCTCTCTCTCTCTCTCTCTCTCTCTCTCTCTCTCTCTCTCTCTCTCTCTCTCTCTGTGTGTGTGTTTGCTGCATAAGATAAGTCACTTACAAGTCTGTTTACAAAGCTTCTCAAGGAAAAGAACTGTGTTTTATTCATTTCTGTAATCTCAAAGCTGAGTACTGAGCTTTGCCCATAGTTGCTGCCCAAGATATGCTTGCAGAGGAGATTATTGCTTAAACAAACGATGAAATTGGACTCTCCTTTAATGCCTGGGATCTCAAAGAAAGGCAAAACCATCCCACGGAGAGAGGGGAAGGGAGAGAACCCATCCAATGAGGTGTTTACAGAATTCTTCCAGTGGCCCTGAGCTTTGGAGCTGGAAACATGAAATATAGGCAAGAGATAAGAGCCTCCTCCTGAATGCCTCTTTGTTGCTCAGATGTGGCCCTCTCTCTCTAGCTAAGCCAACTTGAAAGGTGAAATCACTGCCCTCCCCCCTACGTGGGATCAGACACCCAGGGGAGTGAATCTCCCTGGCAACGTGGAATATGACTCCCGGGGAGGAATGTAGACCCAGCATCGTGGGACGGAGAACATCTTCTTGACCAAAAGGGGGATGTGAAAGGAAATGAAATAAGCTTCAGTGGCAGAGAGATTCCAAAAGGAGCTGAGAGGTCACTCTGGTGGGCACTCTTACGCACACTTTAGATAACCCTTTTTAGGTTCTAATGAATTGGAATAGCTAGCAGCAAATACCTGAAACTATCAAACTACAACCCAGAACCCTTGAATCTTGAAGACAATTGTATAAAAATGTAGCTTATGAGGGATGACAATGTGATTGGGAAAGCTGTATGGACCACACTCCCCTTTGTCCAGTGTATGGACGGATGAGTAGAAAAATGGGGGCAAAAAAAAAAAAAAGGCACCCAGTGTTCTTTTTTACTTTAATTGTTCTTTTTCACTTTAATTTTTATTCTTATTATTTTTGTGTGTGTGGTAATGAAAATGTTCAGAAATTAATTTTGGTGTTGAACGCACAGCTATATAATGGTACCGTGAACAACTGAAAGCATGCTTTGTATGACTGCATGGTATGGGAATATATCTCAATAAAAATGAATTTAAAAAAAGAAATACAGGCAAGAGGGCATTCCTTAGCATTTTCTAGAACAAAAATAACCCATGTTCATTCCCTGCTTTTCCCTCCCAGATCACGGATCAGATCTTCCTTCATCAGGACTCCAGCACTTACCCTTAGCACCCTTGAACTGGCCTTGACAGCCCTCCACAATCCAGCTTTGAATCAGTCAGGGCTCAACCAGAGAAACAGAACCAGTAGGTAACATATTTTCAGGGATTTATACAAGGAATTGGTTTACACAAGGGGTTGGCCTAAACAACTGAGAAATATGCAGAGCAGTTCATCAAAAGGACAGACTGGAACTCTTAGGCAAGAGCCAAAGCTGCAGTCTACAAGCAGAATTTCTTCTTCCTCTGGGAAAGTCCAGTTCTGCTCTTAAGGCCTTTCAATTAATTGAATCAGGCCCACCTAGATTATCGAGGTTGATCTTCCTTACTTAAAGTCAGCTGATTACAAACGTTAGTCATATCTGCAAAATACCTTCACAACACCACCTAGATTAGTGTTTGATTGAATAACTGGGACTACAGCCTAGCCAAGTTGGTTCATAAAACTGACCATCACAGGCTTCTATTTGCCCTTCTTCTCTGAGCTCCAACCTACTTTCCTTCACCCCATGGCACCCCATACAAATGTTCTGCTGTTCCTGGTCTTTGTTCTTTCTGTTCTCTATCCTCAAGTTGAGATCCTTGGTCCTGCAAGGCCCATTTCCTTCAAGACCTTTCCCAGATCCTCTCAATCTGATTGCATTTCTCATGCCCCCACATTTCTATAAGTATCTGGCTTGCCTGCAAGAAGGAAAGTATTGTGTATTGTTCACTCTTTGGTATGCCCACCCTCTTGGGGCCCTGACAGGGGAGAAGGACTCAGCACATTTCTTTTGAAGCATATCAAACTCTCAGAACCCACAGTCATTTACATATAACTCAGCCACACTCTTTTCCTTTTTCTTACCCCCCACACATTGTTCCTATTCCAATGGTTTACTTTCTCCACATTTACCTATCCCTAAAGGCCCAACGGACATTTTTTCCTAAATTATTTCAATTCAAGTCTGTTTTAAACTTTCTCCTTGGGACTCTGCCCCCAGAGAGTAACCCCTTCACACATACCCTGTCTTTGTTCACTTTTCTAGAGAGAAAAAAAAAAAGAACAAAGATGACAGCATCATTTCAATGCAAATTTACATTGCAGAATTAGTAAGCAGATTACTTAGTTTTTGCCCCAGTGGGATGTTGAGGTTTAAGCGAATGAGTCCAGGATTCTATGAGCATCTCTCTGAGAGGATCCATAGTTTTCACAAAATTCTCAAAGGGCTCCATGATCTCCAAAACGTTGGGATGGATTCACAGTTTTTCTCCCATCCCTCTTCTCATTCCCTTACCCCAGGACTGTCAATGGCTCCCCATTGCCTGCAGAATAAAGTCCTTACATGGGATCCGATGTTCCACCCAAAATAGATGACTTCCCTTTCCTCAAAACTTTTCTCTGCTTCTGCACCTTCGCTTTCTGCCTAGGTTGACCCACTCTCTCCCAAGCATTCATTGTCAAAACCCTTACCCATTCCTCAAGGCCTAGTTCATGTGCTTCTACCTCCAAAAGAACTCCGGATATCCCATGCAAAAGTGCTTTTACCCGTGCAGAGGCAGTGTTTTACCTAGGAAGCTGCATATCACTTTGTCTGGACCTTGTGGGACACTTCTAGTTGTCCCTCCAAAATCCATTCTCCTCTTCCTCCAGGCACAGGACCCCCTAACAAGACATTTCCTAGTCTTTGTTGTTGTTGTTGTTGTTGTTGTTTTTTGTGGTTAGGTGTGACTTGTGACTAAGCTCTTGCCAAAGGAATATGAGAGAAATAAAATAGACAATTTCTGCCTCACTTGCTTAAAAGGAAATCCCTGGCCTGGTTCTCTTCTCTTTTCCCCTTCCCATATGCTTGAATGTGGATGTGCCCATGATCTGGCATGGAACAGAATTGTCTCACCGGCCTAAACCAGCCAGCCTGTTATGCAAGAGAGAAATGGTCTGTCTTATTTGAACTGCTGTAGTTTAGGGTCTCTCTGTTACAAGGTGTCTACCCTTTACCCAAACACAGGCTTCTCTATGGCAGTGTATTAAAGTGTACCGTGCCTGATAATTATTCATATAAATGTGTCATCTAGAAGGCCAACTCCTAATTGGTCTCCCTGCTTCTTAACTTGCCACTTTGTTTTAGTTTTAGTTTTAAAGCCATGAAATGGGTTCGGCTTAGACAATGGGAATTTATTTGCTTAAGGTTAGAGTCCAGGAAAATGTCCAAATCAAGGCATCATCAAGGTGATCCTTGGCTCCTGTGACACATGGCAAGGAACATGGTGCCATTTGCTGGTCTCTCCCTTCTCTTCTGGGTTTCCTTGATTTCAGCTTCTTGCTTCTGTGACTTTCTCTCTCTGTTTTCATTCTGTTTATAGAGGACTCCAGTAATAGGATTAAGTCTCATCCTGAATGAGGTGGGCCACACCTTAACTGAAGTAGCCTCATCAAAAGGTCCCACTTACCATGGGTGCACACCCACAGGAATAAAGTAGATTTAAGAACATATTTTTTCTGGGGTACATGTAGCTTCAAACCACTACACTCCTACATTCTGTTCTCAGTCACTGGGATGATCCTTTTAAAACTGAAATGAGATCACATCATTCTTTGCTAAAAGCACTGGATAAAAGCAAAAATCTTTAAAATGGCCTACAAGGTCCCTGCATGATCACCACCCTCCCCTCAATTGCTCTTATCTCACTGACCTTAGTTTCCTTATTTTCTCTTAGAGGTACTCTGCAGTCCCAGGGCCTTCCCACCTCCCCACCGCCCCACCAATCACCCTTCCCTCTTTATAGTTCTTCAAATAAGCTAGATACAACTCCCACTTTAGGGTCTTTGCACTTGTTGTTCTCTCTGCTTGTCCCAGATATCCACTTGGCATTCCTTTATCTCCTTCAGGCCTTTGCTCAAATGTTACCCTCCCAGTGAGGCTTCACTGACGGCTCCACGTAAAATTACCCTCCCTGCGCCTCCCCACCCCCCACCCAGGCACGCCTATCCTACTCCCTTGCTTGAGTTTTATCCATAGCACTTAGCACCATTTGCCATACTAAATATTTTTATAAATACCTATTACATATTTACATGTTTGTAAAAGTAAGCTCCAGGAGAGCAGGGAGTTTTGATCATTTACTACTGTATTTTCGGGGCCCAGAATAGGGCCTGGAACATAAAAAAGTGTTCAATAAAATATTTACTGAATAAACGAATTCCTTGGAGGCACATACTCTGCAGTCACTTCAATGCCTAGCACACTGCCTTATATGTAATAAAGCACTCAGTAAATATTTGATGAATGAATTATGACGGAAGACTACTAATATTCTGCCTTGCAGTTTATTTCCTTCTCCCAGTATTCCTACACACATGATCCTACATTAAATTTCTGAACTCATAAAAGTATGATGAGAGGTCAGAAGGAGAGGAGATGGATACTGCTGAAAACGGCAGGAAGAGAAAGACAGGGTGCAGCACTGAGTATTTATTTTCTGCCTTTGCTAGTTGAACAAATTGCTCCCCCTCTTGGGGTCTTGGTTTTTCCGTCTGTAAAATGAAGCTATTAGACTGGATGATCTCTGAAGTTCCTTCTTCTATTTTTACAGCTGATGATTATGAGCACTAAGGTCCTTTTTTCTTCTAAAATTGCACAAGTTTTCTTTTACTTCTCCTAACCCACGGTTGGAATATGCTTAATGGAAATGTAGTGTTAAGAATAAAAGGCTATCTTCCGTCCAATTAGCAAGTATCACTATAAAAATAATAAAACATGGTGTAAAAGGCAACATTAGAAACATGCAGATGCTGACACCAAGGCTCAAATCAGGCTGATGAAAGGACTATAAACCAGGTTTTCCTAAGTCCTGTAGTATACCATATTTTATTTCTTTTCCAAGGGCTAAATAAATCAGACGTTTGTAGTCCATATATTTTAGAAAATTCGCACTTCACTTGTTTCAACATGCTTGGTCCCAGAGTTAGAAACAAAACACAACTTTCTCTGATGGTGATTCAGGTGGCGTGACCTCAGTCACTCTTGTGACTCGTCTTCCAGCCAAAGGTGACACCGTGCAATTGCAAAGGGCAAACAGGGCCTTTGGATGTGCCAGTACTATGGATGTCTCTCTGTGATGTAAAAAAATGCTTTAATTCGGCCCCATCCTTATAAAAAGATACAATTCATGTTCAGAAACATAAGAACTCGCGTCCAGAAAGTTCCCCTTCATTCTGAGGAACTGTGGCTGCCATCCTGATAAGACAGATTTCCTTAAAAGATACTGTGAACCAGAGCCAGACTTACTTTCTTGCGCTAAACAAACAAACAAAAATGCGTGGCCGATGTACCGCTAGCGGGAAGGATCTGGTCCTATCCTTCATCAGCATCCCTCCAACCCCCTCCCCTTTCAAACGTCTCTTTGCTCTCAAGCCTGCGTTACCGACAGCCGAGCTACGGTGGGCGGGGCTGTTTCTTAATACCGTCCCTACGTGTCCTACAGCCAATAAGGTAGAGAACCGGGAGGGAAGGCGGAGCTACAGTGGGGACACCGCCCCTCGCTGCCGCTCCGCTAATCGGTGAGCGCGGTGTGTGGACTTGCGTGCTATCCCCGCCTCCCCGGCACTGGGCAATTTAGAGCAGAGCGCCGGGCAGGAGTGTAAGATCGCGGAGTAGCAACGCGAAGCGGTTAGTATTGATTCTCTGGTACGACTTCGGTTCCTGTCTCGGCAGCAGCAGCAGCGATCGCTGAGCGAAGAGTGCCTAAGACAGCTGACCGAGATGCCGAATATCAAAATCTTCAGCGGCAGCTCTCACCAGGACTTATCCCAGAAAATTGCCGACCGCCTGGGCCTGGAGCTAGGCAAGGTGGTGACTAAGAAATTCAGCAACCAGGAGACATGGTAAGGGTGAAGTTGAGACTTGGCCGGGCCTCACCTACCTGGGCGGCGGAGGGTGGGGTGGGGTAGGGGGATGGGGCCACCACTGAAACCCGAGTTCTTAGGGCAGGGGGTGGGGGCAAGAAGCGGTAGCCCAGTGGCGAGCGTGCCTCCGCGGGCTGTTTCCGTTATTTTACCTCTCGCGGGAGGGTCAAGTTCATTCTCACCATGAGGTGGGGTGGAGTAAAGATGGAGCTTGCTGCGAAGCTGCTTTGGCTGAGGTTGAAGGCAAGGGCTGGAGGACTCAACGCAGGGATAGTGGTCGCCTAGAGCAAGGGGAGGGGACAGACGGTTACCCGGGCCGTGGTTCCACGTGGCTTTGTCGCTTCGCTGTTGAGCCACCCAGGTTGGACTGGGTTCGCTTCAGCTCTTGAACCAGCTTACGTTGGAGAGTCTGCTGCGTACTGAGCCCTCCTGGTCTTTCCCTTTGAGTCTAAGAAGCAACTTTTCAACTAGAAATGGTATCGGTCCGGTGTGCTGTAGAGTGGAACTGACGTAACGTACTGAGGGCGCCAAAATGATCACTGAGGACTTCCCTTAGGTTAGCCAGCATTGATTGTTCACAATTTTAGAATCATCCTTAAGTTAAATCTAGTTGAATGAATAAAATGATTCAATGATTCTGTACTTGATAGCCACCACCTCAACTCGAGCGATCCTAGAAAGTCTTAAGGAAAGATTCTGGATTCTTTGGCCTCCCCATTGCAGCTAGTGGTACAGATAATGCAAAACCATATCCTGAAGTTGTCCATTTCTCTTAGAGCTGCCTGGGGAATTCAGGGGAACAATTGTATACCAGAATGTTAACATATGTGAGGTAAGAGTGATGGAGGGGAAGACCGGGATCTCGCAGTATTGCAATTTGAATTTTTTTTTTCGTTGCATTGCGGGTAACGTTTGCCCCTTCCCCAACTTCTATCCCCAACCTCCACCCTCAGGCATTCTTACAGATGGCTTAGTTAACTTGATTCTTAAAATGCCTCTTCCACCTAAATGTAGAACCTTCTGGTTCTAATAGATGTTACTTGTGCTTTGGTGTTGCCCTGTTGATCACATCAGCTTAGCGCCCACATTTTTGCAGATGCAATCATCTGTTAGGGGGGACATTTCACCTAATGATGGGTTAAGTCAGACAAGATTACTTTGATCACTTTTCCTAAAGGCTTTAGTTTCCTTTTTTTTTTCTTTAAACCATTTTCCAAAGTAACTCCCTTAATCCTTTTTAGACCCTGCTGATAGAAATATTCCTCTGTAATGGTCAGCTTCCTTCTGGATGACTGATTATTATGCGACTGATTGTGAAGCAAATGATAGTAGAAACATTGTGCCATCTGTAGTCAGGCAATACCTTAATCAATAGAGGCTAGCCAAGCTGCTGTAAGAGCAAACAGTACCAGACTTTGGGAGTGGCAAAACATTCAGGGGTTAAGGAATTTGCCCAACGCTAGGTATTATTGTTCTTTTAAACTTTTGCTGATATGATAGCTCACCTGACTTTAAAACTTTGGGGTATACTAAAATTCTTGACTCAGTTCTCTTCAGATAACTTCAGTTTGTTTGGGTATTCTGGATTGGCTGAAAGGAGGAAGAAGAAAGACTTTAACTTTGGTTTTCTAGGATTTTCCTAAGAACCATATCCTTTGGTTTATTAATCCAGTGTATATTGCCAATGCCATCATCTCAATAGTCTCAATTCTTGAGATTTTCTTAAAAATATCACCTGCCTTCCAGATTCATTGTATTTCCTTTTTTTGTTTCTTAATGTTTAATACCAACCATATGTATTTATGCCTGATTCTAAGGAAAGGATGGAGAAGCTAGTAAAAGTCTGCACCTTAGAGTACTACTAGACAAAATGATTGATCTTAATTAGTGAAACTAAAATTATACATAGTAAAACAAGGCAGTGTCCTACTTTACTCACACTACCTTGTTTTTAACATAGTTAAATAACATTTTCAAGTTATTAGATGCATGCCTTCTTGTCATAACAAACATCCTCCTATGCTGAGGGCAAGTTGGCTTTGGGTAATAGCTGAACTGCTGGTTAAGTATCATCAAGTAATGTAATAACACAAAAATGGTGCTAGCAGTTGTGTGGTAAAAATCATCAGAGTGATTTTTTAAAAAAAGTATTTTTCAAAACCTATGTGTTCTAGTTTGCTAATGCTGCGGAATGCAAAACACCAGAGATGGACTGGCTTTTATAAAAAGGGGGTTTATTTGGCTATACAGTTACAGTCTTAAGGCCATAAAGTATCCAAAGTAACACATCAGTAATCGGGTACCTTCACTGGAGGATGGCCGATGGCGTCCGGAAAACCTCTGTTAGCTGGGAAGGCACGTGGCTGGCGTCTGCTCAAAGTTCTGGTTTCAAAATGGCTTTCTCCCAGGACATTCCTCTCTAGCAAGCTTGCTCTTCTTCAAAACGTCACTCACAGCTGCACTCAGTTTCTTCTCTTTGAGTCAGCTCATTTATATGGCTCCACTGATCAAGGCCCACCCTGAATGAGCAGAGCCACACCTCTGTGGGAGTATCCCAACCGGATACTGGGTGGGGTGCATCTCCATGCAAACAACCTAATCCAAACATTCCAACTTAATCCCCACTATTATGTCTGCCCCGCAAGATTGCATCAAAGAATATGGCTTTTTCTGGGGGATGTAATACATTCAAACCGGCACACTATGTAATGTTAGAATGTATGATTTTGGGAAGAATCACCTATGCTAAAGCTAAATATTCAGTAAGATGTTCTCTGATGTTTAAATTAGCAGTGATAGTTTTATAATTAATACCTTTCCTGCTTTCAGGAAAGGATTTGAAGCATGTTTCACTATCATTACAAGCACAAATGGTTAGTTAAGAAGATAGATGCATCAGAAATCTTAGAGAACCATGGACTACAGTAATTGTGTCAAGAATTTGGCATAAAATGATTACTGAGGTTTAGTGTTAAAGTTAAATTTAGTTGTATCCCTTGGCTTTCTGGTAGCCAAAGGGATAAAGGCATATGCAAGGGATTAGGTCGTTTTCATTTTCATAAAACTCTTTATAGACTTCCAGGTACAAAATTCTAAGAATTTATGAGTGGGATCCTTAAAGAGTGATGTTGAATAACATAATGAAAAATGCAGCGATTTTGTGGATATTATTTTCCATTTCCATTTTTGAACTTTTTATTGTAGTAATTTATCCAACTCAAAATTTCCCATTTCTACCACTTTTGAGTGTACAATTCAGTAATATTGATTACATCCACAACGTTGTGCTAACCATCACCAACATCCATTTCTGTAGATGTTTTTCATATTGATAGTTGAGGCATTTGTAAAGGGAGATAAGCCACCATCGTCTGTGTTGCCTTCCAGTCTTACTTGATAATAATAAGGCTTTTAAAACCTAAAGGAATCGTTACTTAGCATATCCCTTATACTATCTTTGGATCAATTGTTCAAACTGTACATTCGTTCTTTAGCTACTAATCAAACAATCTGATTCTGGCAAGTGAATTCCTGGAGCACAGATGATATTCTGTGTTCTTGACAGAACCAAGACCCACAGGCTTCTGATAGCAGATGTAGAGTTGACTTTTTGATGAAAATCAATGTGCCTGACTTTCTTTCTCCCCCAGGGAAATGGAGATAGTGGTCAAGGAGATGAAGTATGAGGGGTTAGTATGGGAAGGATTAAAATTTTCTCAGAGTTTTGCACCATAGTACACAGAAGGGTCTGTTTTAGCCCAAACCTCTTTAAAAGGCAGTGTTAGTAGTAAAGAAGATCTGAGTAGTTCCTTTAAGCTATACTCCCTCTTATTGGACCTACCAGAATGAGTAACTGGCAGAACATACTTACCATCTAGGTGTTTAGTCCTGTCTGTGTGAGTTTTTTATTTTAATAATATATTTTATTTATGCTAATATCTCCAAACTATTATAATTTTAACATGTAATCAATATAAAAATTATTGAGATTTTCCCTTCTTTTATTTGTGCTGTCTTCTAAATAAAGTGTGCGTTTTACACTTAGAGCACATCTCAGCTGAGTTCCCCAGTCGCATTAGCCACATTTCAAGTGCACAGTAACTACATGTGGCCAATGGCTTCCGTCTTGGGCAGTGAAGTTTTAGGGTCCACTCTTCAGAAAACATGGAAGTTGTTCTTCCAGAAAGCCCTCCCTAGCTCCCTCCTACCTCTCTCTCCATTTAAATTTTGAAGAATATCTTCACAAGGCAATTTTGGCTCCGTCAGAGTTAGTGTTGTCAACAGATTCATTCGTTTCTTAAGACTAATCTTGGTGAGGAATAAAATATCATTAGCATAGAGGATACTTATCCTACTTTTTAGAACTGAAGATCGGGCAAAGTTCACATAAAAGCTGAATCAAGTTAAGTATCCCTAAATTAAAGCACACACAAAAAAGCTAGACAGCTCTATGTCAATTCTGCTTTGTTGAAATCCACAAAATTGCTATATTGTTCATTATGTCACTCACTATCACTATTTAAGGATCCTGTCCTAAGATTCTTTGTAGCTAGCTCATCTTGCTGGCCCACCAGGTTTTAGTTCTACCCAAAATGAAGTATCTGATTATCTGTAAAAGGGTGGGGCTTCTAGTTGTAGAACCAGAAGTGAGCTATCTGATGATCAAAGTCAGTCTTTTAAATTTTCCCAACAGCAGGCCCTGCATCCAGTTCATGTTCTGTCTAAAAATGAATGGATGCAAGAAGCAGCCTGATCCTGAGGTGTATTCTTTCAGTCTTTCATACATTCCTCATTCATGGCATATTGGCACTGGCTGTCTGGAGATACAGCTGAGCATAACAGATCTGCTCCCTGCCTTCATGGAGCTTGCATTCTAGTGGAGGAGACAGACAATACCTCAGTGCAGAAATAAATGATAATAAATTATGATAAGTGTTCTATAGGAATAACTGGGGTGATGAGAAAATAATTGGGGAGGGTAACTATTTAAATTTTTATTTTGGAGCATTTCAAACATACATGGAAATAGAGAAAATAGTGTAATGCTCTCCATCTCATAGTTATCAACACATTAATCTTATTTCATCTGTTATTCCCTCTCCACACATACCCGCAATTGGATTATTTTGAAGCAAACCCAGAAATGATGTCCCATCATCCAAATGTATTTCAGAAGTCACAATATTATCACACCTAAAAAAAAAAAAAAAACAGTAATCCCTTGATATCAGATAACCAGTCTGTGTTCAGATTTCCGTCTCTCATTATAAATGTGCTTTTTACAGTTCTTTAAATCGCTATGCAAATAAGGTCCACACAGTGTAATTGATTGATAAATTTAGGAGACCTGAAAAATGAGTGAGCTATTTGTAGGAAGAACATTCCGAGTAGTGGGAAGAAATGCAGAGGCTGTGCAGTGAGAAAGGGAGGATTCAAGGAATGTAACAGTGGACAGTGTGGCCGATGCATGGTATAAGCCAAGGAGAAAAGATTTTGAGATTAACTATTTCTCAAATTAACTGTTAAAACCCGATTCCTCTGAATTCCCTCACAGTATTATATGGTTTCTCAGAAAGTAATAGAGCTGGGCTAGGTTCTTTGGATTTACTACAGAAGTGCCTTTGTTTTTAGTTATACTTTTATTGACCTCAGCTTTCATGGAACACTGCAGTAGTGGTTTACTCTAGTATACTTTTTGTTAAAATTGAGCTTTAGGTTTCGAGATAATTGTAGATTCACATGCAATTGTAAAAAAGAATACACAGAGATCCAGTATACCCATTACCCAGTTTTCCCATTGGTAAATCTTGCAGTCAGGAAATTGACATTGAGAAGAACATCTCCACCACAAGGATCCTTCCTGTTGCCTTTTACAACCACACCCTCATTTCTCTTTCTTCGCCTCTGTTGTTTCCTTTTCTCTGGTTGTAGTACCTGGGTAATATTGGCTTTATAAAATGAGTCATTCTGTATAATGGTACAGCTATTCTGGAAGGCAGTCTCGTGGTTCCTTAGAAAACTAGATATAGAGTTACACTTCGATCCAGCAATTGCACTTCTCGGTATATACCCAGAAGATCTGAAAGCAGTGACACGAACAGATATCTGCACACCAGTGTTCTTAGCGGCATTATTCACAATTGCCAAGAGATGCAAAGAACCCAAATGTCCTTCAGTGGATGAGTGGATAAATAAAATGTGGTATATACACACAGTGGAATTCCACGCAGCAGTAAGAAGGAACGAGGTTTTGAAACATGACAACATGGAGTAACCTTGAAGATATAATGCTGAGTGAAATAAGCCAGGCACAAAAAGAGAGATATTGTATGCTACCACTAATGTGAACTCAGTGAAAATGTTAAATAAATGGTTTATATTGTAGAATGTAGGGGACCTAGTGATAGACAGCAAATAGTGAAGGGGGAATGATAATGCAATAAGAAAAGATAAGTTATGGAGGGTAATCTTAATGTGGGAATGCTCAGGAACGACTGTGGTTAATTTTTGGGGGGGGTATGGTAGGAACATGTTGGAAGCAATGTGGTTATTTCAGGTTATTTGTTTTTCTTATTCCTTTGTTTTGTTATGGTTTGTTAATTTTCTTGGGGTAGGGTAGGAACATGGTGGAAGCAATGTAGTTATTTTAGGTTGTGTTTTTCTTATTTCTTTGTTTTGTTTGAAATGTTTTTCTGTGGTTTTTTAATTTTTTGATAAAGTTAAAAAAATAAATTTAAATGAGTCATTAAGTGTTCCCTCCTCTGTTTTCTGGAAGAGATTGTGCAAAATTGGTGTTAATTCTTTTAATGTTTGGTAGAATTCTCCAATGAGGCCATTTGCATCCCTCTTCCTAGAGGTTTATCAGTTTTAACAGCCCCCCACCCGCCCTGCCCCAAGAACCAGCTTTTTTGTTTCATTGATTTTTCTCTACTGTTTTCCTGTTTTCAATTTCTTGGTTTCTGTTCTCATCATTATTTTGTTCCTTGCCTTGTTATTTTGCCCTTTTTCTAGTTTCTGGAGGTAGGAACTTAGGTTATTGATAGGAGCAAATAATGCACTTTTATTATAGGATCTTGAATTCAGCAGCTGATGAAGATTTATCTCCAGATAATCCAAACTAATGTGTTTTCCTTTTTGTTTTTGCTACCAGGAATCTCAGCCTTCCTGTTTGAATTGGTTCCTAGTTTTATTTTTGCTGTTTGTTTTTATTTTCTTGCATTCCAATATGAACTTCTCCCATTCTTTTAAATAGTAGAATCCCTTCAGTAGCTACTTAGATTGGAAAGGAATATATATTAAATAGTAATTCTCTCCCATATCAGCTTCTTCTGGCAATGGAATTATCTCTTACTGATTTTGAAATGTCCCCTTCAGAATGCTCCTTGAGGTTTTGTTTGGAGAGACAAGGTGAGTAGAGTAAAAGGTGATCCTTATGCATGTACCCACACATAGACATCTCACCTAGAGGATTAACTGGTGAAACGGTGCTGCTTGGAGGTGTTTCTGAAGTGATTTTTTTAAATCATAAATTGTTCTTGGTAGGGACCCAAGTGTGGGTATTGAGACCTTTATGTAAAATACAACACTACTCCTTACTTAAATTCCTGTAGATTTTTTTAACAAGACTTACTTATTGGATCAGAGTATGGTTCGTATGGAATGAAGGCAAAAACCATATCTGTTTTATTCACTGTGTCCCTAGCACCTAGCAAAGTGACTGGCATATGGACATTTAATATTTGTTGAGTGAATTGCCAATATGTTAGAGTTGATACTGTCTTTAATGGAAGGCATCATTATATAATAATAATGATCCATTCCTTATATGATGTTTCTACTTCTTCTGTTATGTATCTAGATCATAGGACAGTCACAGGTGATCTAGCAAATTTGCGTTTATATTACATGTATACGTATGAAATACAAAAAGAGCCACTGACTAAAATTATGGTCCAATCATTTGTAAGTACTTTGGACTAACATTAGCCAATCTTTTTAATGTCTGTCATATGTAGAAATGAAAACCAAGGCAGCAGACTGCGTCTGGGACAGAACTTCCTTCAGGGAATCTCCTGAAGTCTGAGGAGATCAAAATTGACACATAGCTATAACCCACTCACAGCATACCAGAGGGGAAACTCTGCTTTGTAAACCTTACTGTCCCTAGAAATATAACATAGTGCTCTAAAAGGTATTGTTTTATGTTGTCCTTCTTTTCCCCATGTAGTGTGGAAATTGGAGAGAGTGTACGTGGAGAGGATGTCTACATTGTTCAGAGTGGTTGCGGTGAAATCAACGACAATCTCATGGAGCTTTTGATTATGATTAATGCCTGCAAGATTGCTTCAGCCAGCCGGGTTACTGCAGTCATCCCATGCTTCCCTTATGCCCGGCAGGATAAGAAGGATAAGGTAGGAGCAGAATCTCTATTTTTGTTTATTTTTAAGAAGGGGAAATAAGAGCACTTGCTCAAAGTTACAAAAAACAACTGTAATAATTAATCAGTTATATATTTAGGGTTTTTAAAAACTTTTGATTGTATTTTTTTATAAAAAGTTTTTAAAAACTTTTTATACAGCTCAAAATTTCCCATTTTAACCATTTTCAGGTATACAGTTATAATTTGCTAAGCTGCCAAAATGCAGAGAACAATTAAATGGGTTGGCTTTTAATAATGGGAATTTATTAACTTACAGGCTTACAGTTTTGAGGCTGAGAAAAATGTCCAAATCAAGGCATCATCACACGATGCTTTCTTCTCAAAGACTGGCTGCTGGTGATCCTGGACTCTGTCACATGGCAAGGCACATGGAAGCATCTGCTGGTCTTTCCCTTCTTTTCTGGGTTTCTTTGCTTTCAGCTTCTTGCTTCCTTGGCTTTCTCTCTCTTTGTCTGAATTTCTTCATTCTCTTATAAAGGATTCCAGTAAGAGCATTAAGAGCCACCCTGAATGAGGTGGGTCACAGCTTAAGATTCTACTCACCAATGGGTCCACACCCACAGGAGTGGATTAACTTTAATACTTTTCTGGGATACATACAACTTAAAACCATCACACTCCACCCTCTCTACCCCAAAAAGAAATGTTCTTTCCATATGCAAAATACATTCATTCCATCACAATATCCCAAAAGCCATAAATCATTTCAGTAACAAAGTCTCATCAAAATTGATTATGGGTGTGGTCTGTTCTGGGGCACAGTTCTTCTCTGGCTATGGAGCTGTGAAACCCAGAGAACAAGTTATCTGCTTCCAATATGCAATGGAAGGACAGGCATAGGATAAACATTCCCATTGCCATAGGGAGAAATTGGAAGGAAAACTGGGGTCATGGGTCCCAAACAATTCTGAAACCCTGCAGGGCATACTCCAATGGATTTCAAAGGTCTGAGAGTCATGTGTAAAACCATGCCTTGTCCTCCAGGCCTGATGTAGTGGGTGCCACCCTTTCCAAGTGTTTGCATGGTGATCATGCTCTCCCCAAACACTGGGGTGAAGGCTCCAACATCTTCAAGCATTGGAGTGATGGCCAGGCTCTCTCCTGTACCCTTATCAAGCATCAGCATGGTGGCGAGCCTCTCTTCAGCCTCCCAGGCATCTGAGAAACCTGGGATGGTAGCACTCTTCCTGAACAACAGGGTGGAAGGCCTCCCCTCTCCAACCTCTGGGGTATACTCAGTCTTTCTACTTACATGGGTGGATCCACTCTCTCTTGGCTTGAGAGGATATCTTCAGTCCAGACCTCAGCTTCCATGGTTCTGCCATTGAAGTCATTTGATCTTGGAAACAAACTCTTGTCAGTTTTGCATGTTTGCACTTTCTACAGATCTTTCCTGGATGACTGCACCTCCAATCTTGACTTACACTGAAATGGCTGACTGGTTCCGTGTTCAGTTAAACCCTCACATGGAGCACTATTCTTGGGGGTTCACTTTCCAGAAGTTCAGGATTTTTCAAACCATTAATTTCTGGTTTCTTTGTGCCCAAGAGTTCAATTCTCAGATTATCCCTTTCCTCTTGGATTTTGCTGTAAGCTGCAAGGAGAAGCCAGGCCGCACTTTCCACGTTTAGTTTGGAAATGTCAGCCAAATATCCAAGCTCATCACTTTAAAATTCTACCTTCCATCCAGCATCAGTGCTTAATTTTTCCAAGTTCTCTGCCACTTTAAAACAAGGGTTGCCTTTCTTCCAGTTTGCAATGACATTCATCATTTCTGTTTAAGGTCTAAACAGAAGTTAGCGTCCATATTTCTATCAACAGTGTCTTCTAAGCAATCTAGGCCTTTTCTATCAAGCACCTCACAATTCTTCCAGCATACCCAATTAAAAGCTGTTTCTACTTTTACGGTATTTGCAATAGCAACACTCCACTTTACTTGTACCAAAATCTGTTCTAGTTTGCTAGGCTAAAATGCAGATACCATGAAATGAGTCAAATAGAAAGTCTGCATCCATTAAGCAATAACTCCCCATTCTCCCCTCCTCCACCCCTGGTCCCTGATAACCTGTGATCTACTCTCTGTGTCTATGAATTTGCTTATTCTAGGTATTTCATTTAAGTGAGATCATATATTTGTCCTTTTCTGTCTGGCTTATCTAATTAATATGATTTTTATATACTCATTTAATACTGGTGAACAATAAATCCATCCCATTTTGCTGATTAAGCAACTAAGATTCAGAAATTGGTTTTTCACAAGATGGCAGGATGAGCAATGCCATCCCTTCAGTTCCTGTTGTCAGGGAAATTTATTTAGAGTTCCTGAAAGAGGAATTGAGTAGCTTTGATTCATTTTCCACCTCTAGAAAATGTTTCCTCCTATTTAGAGGCCTTTCAATTTTCTTTTTTTTTGTCTCAGGACCATTTAGAGTTGATCCAGCCTAAATACATGTTTCCTCACAAAGGGCAGAAATTGTTTCATGACGCATCATTTGTCCTTTCTTCCTTCTAATGAACCCATCCTCTCCTCTGATCCCTACTGAAAGAATTCATGATGAAGTGTGCCATCATCTTTGCTGAGGGTTGAGGATGGTCACTAGCTGAGAAAGCAGTGACTAAGCAGTTGGCTTCTTCAGAGGTTGGTTATTTTAAACATCTGGAGAAAAGTAGAGATTCCAAATACAGAGTGATGATCACAAGTTTTCCTAGGGCAAGGACTCATTCATTCATTTATTGAACAAACATTTATGACGAGCGTACTATGTCCCAGGAGCTGGAGTAGATATAAACTAATTGTAAAGAGGCACATTCACAATAGCTGCACCTTAGTGTAAAGCAAAAGTGCCCTAAGAGAGCCCACAACATGTCCAGCTGGCTCACAGATGAGATGTTTCTCCCCGGGATGATCAGAGAAGACTCTATGCGGATCAAACATCTGAGCTGGGCATTGGGGGATGGTTTTCATTCTTGAGGTAGAGTTGGAAGATCTTCATTCCAGCATAGTGAATGGTGGCAGAAAACTTGAAGACACCAGGATGAGGAGAAGGCCACTGTGGTGCCTCAGAGCCTTTACTCCAGGACATGCTGGGAGATACACTAGAAAGATGGCTGGATGCATACAAAAGATTGAATGCCAGGCTGAGAAGTTTTGCTTCTACTCTGGCAGCTGCCTATGGGGAGAATTCAGCTGGGGAAGCAGATCCTTAAGGCAGTGAGAGTGAAATGAAATAGTCCTGAAATAATCTAGGCACAATGTAGTGAAGGCCACAGTAGGGTTTGGTGGTGAGAATGAGTGGGATAGGACAACCGTGGATGTTGAAGGAACAAGGGCAGAAAAGGAACTGGCTTTGGGGGTGAGGTAGGTGAGAGGGTCAAAGGTGATCTTTCATGGGGTTTTGTGCACAATTATGTGATGATACTGTGAGCCAGTGATTGTATACTTCTGTTGGTTTGTATGTGTGTGACTATATCTCAGTAAAACTGCATTTAAAAAAGGTAATTCTCACATTTTGAAATCACAGTGATGCCCTTGACTGAACTAAGAAAGCTGTTTTTGGTGAGAAAATGCCATGTGTAGTTTCAAATATGTTGACTAAAGGAGTAAGTCTTATATTTCATGTGCACCTCCCTTGGGACCTAGAAGGGAGCTATAGTTAGAGTAGGGGCCATTCTCATAAGAGACTGTTTTATCTTGAGAAAGATAAGAAAGATTATCAGGGCTCAGAATGCTCAAGTGCCTTTTGAAACAAGGTGTGAGGGCAGCACTGGTCTTTCCTTACTTTGATCTCCCTTTCTTACTTCCTTCTCTTTTAAAAGTAACTGAAGTTGTAAATGACTTTAAAATGAGAGAAACCACATCAGCACTATTCCCTTCTCTCTGTTCTCCACCTTGGTGGCATATGACATTCTTGGGACTGTGATTCTGAGTGTCATGCTTGGAAGTCCTTGGAGTCATCTGGAGTGAGCTTCATCAGTTTGTCCACACAAAGCAGGATGAGGGTGAGAAACAAGAGCCTCCAGCCAACAGCAGCAGCGATCCAGCCGTACTCATCCATGCTAGTGTGGCAGCACCAGGTGGCTTGTGGGCAGAAGTCGACATCTGCCAGGCAAGCCGAGTGGAAAGCGGTGAAGACCAGGCTGAGGGTCAGGGCAGCCCGAGTCGCAGAGGCAAGAGGCTTCATGCTGGAGGGATGGACATCTGCCTGCACGGTTCCCGGAGCCGAGTGCTGACCACCCTGGGCCCTGTGTGCTGTGTGCATCCTGGGCTGTCACGCTGTCAGGCAGACTCATTCAGATGATTTTAGAGGGCATTTTTTACTACATTCTCTTAGATACTATCCCACCCCCAAGACAATAGACATGTAATTCGTTTGCATGGAGCAAGACGTTTGTAGTCTTATGTATTTTATTCAGGCCATGCATTTGTGACTTTTGGTTAGCTTAACTGGTCTTTATGTGTATCAGTAAGAGTAAGCACCAACTCCCTTGGAATACTTTTTGTTTTTGTTTTTTTTTAAACTGGTAGATCCTCTCAGAATGCAATAAGATTTGGTTCTTAATTGTGACCTCTTTGTTAAACTTGAGTATTTACATGAACATGTGGCCTCATGATATACATAAATATATGTGTGTGTGTATATATATGTATATGTATATATATGTGTGTGTATATATATATGTGTATATATATATATACTGCCTTATTTATCCTGAATATTAGAGGAAAAGATGTGTATATACAACTTTGCAAGTCTTTAATAGTCAATGTCCAGTTTTTACACCCAATGTCTGTGAGAAGGCCAGAGTATAAAGACATGGACTTTGCAGTACAGCAGGTGTGTTACCTTGTATTGGCAAAAGTTGAGGTTGCTGGCAAGTTGACCTCCAGTTGAGGAAGGTGGTGGTATATTTACCAAAGAAACTGATTTCCATTCGACGATGTATCCTTAAACTTTGACATGTTAAATGCTGTACAGGTTTGAGTATGTATTAAAAGAGATTTTAATAGTTATTTTTAAAGTGGTTTTAAAAGTCTGCCTAGTTTCAATAATTGAGCACTAGAAACACTTGAATAGGCTGAAAATAGCAATGTTTGTACATTGTTAAGAAATCAAAAGCTAGGAAGATATTTTCTTTTCTGAAACAAGATGTATCCTGAGTTGCAAAAGAGGTGTTCCACTTAAAATTTTTGCAAAGTCAGTGGCTACACGTCTTTCTATGAATTTCCTGGTAGTACAGTGCCTTAAACATAGCAGGTGCACCATTAATAAATAAATGCTTCTTGTGTAAATGAACTGTTTCTCAGATTGGCTTTTTGGCTTTTTTTTTTTTTCTTTCCTCCCCTCCCCATTTAGAGCCGGGCCCCAATCTCAGCCAAGCTTGTTGCAAATATGCTCTCTGTAGCAGGAGCAGATCACATCATCACCATGGACCTTCATGCTTCTCAAATTCAGGTATCAATGGAAGCTACATATTGGGGGTTAGAAAGGTGGGAATGGAGGAATAATAATGCTGAAGACTACAGAGAAGCAAATAACTGCCCAAGTACAACTCAAGTAAACTACACATCACCAAGATTTTTAAACTTACTCATCTTAAGCATAGTTCATGATCTTAGTCATTTGGGGGTGGTTAGATAGGGTGGCAGATGGTATTATAGGAAGAGCCTAGGCTTTGGGATGAGACCAAGTTTGAATATTGACTCTGGTACTTACCTTAATAGCATTGTAATCTTGGGCAAGTTGTTTAATTTCTCTTACCATATACTGTTTTGTTATTGTGAGTGTTAAATAAGATACTAAATTTATAGTATATTGCCTGGCATGTAACAGATACTCAATACATGGGAGCTGTTGTGGTTATTGTTCTCCTTGCATATTCAGGGTCTTAAATTTAGAGCCTCAGATATCGGATCCTACTTTTTAGCATCAGCCCAGAGTAGGGGCAAGGGAAATCCACCTTACATTTTAGGCTTTTTAAGAAAGTCTTTCAAATCATTATCATTTAATTAAAGGCTTTATGGCAATCCAGTGAGGTGCATAAGACAGTGATTACTTTTCTTGTTTGTTGTTTTTTTTAATGTAATTTTATTGAGATATATTCACGAAACATGCAGTCCTTCAGTGTACAGTCATTTGTTCATATATCATCGTATTGTTGTGCATTTTCACCACAATCAATCTTTGAACATTTTCATTACTCAAAAAAATAAAATTGAAATTAAAATAAAAAAGAGCATCCAAAACATTCCATTCCCCTCCTCCCCCATTGTCCATTTACTTTTTAACACTCATTCATTGTTTTTTTTTTAACTTCATCAAAAAATTAAAAAACAAACAGTAAAAAAACAACATTTCAAATAAAACTAAAACAAAGGAATAAGAAAAAAACAATCTAAAATAACTACATTGCTTCCAACATGTAAGACAGGTGATTTCTATACCCATTTTATAGAAGAGGAATAAATTCTTAAGAAACACAACTAATTTGTAGCCACTAGAATTGGAACACAGATCTCCTGACTTTTGGTTACTTTTTGTAACCATTTATTATAAATAGCTTCCACTAAGTTTAGATACCTTAGCATCTCTAACTGGTTTGGCAGTTAGCTTCTGTTCCTTAACAAACTTGCCCAACATTTGGTGGCATAAAGCAATAAGTACTTTATTAACTCATGAGTGTGCAGGTTGGCTGAACAGTTTTTAGTCTTGGCTGAACTTGGCTGTTCTTGGCAAGGGCATACTCATGCGCCTCTGGTCAGTTGTGGGTTGGCTGAAGGATGGCTTTGCAGATCTTGGCTGGGCTCTCTCATGCAGCCCATATTCAAGGAGGCTGGTTTTTGTTTGGCTGGTTTATTTATTTATTTTTAACTTTTTTGTGGTACCATATATAACATAAAATTTGCCATTTTAACCATTTTAAGTGTACAATTCAATGATATTAATTACAGTCACAGTATTGTGCTACCATCACCACCATCCATTACCACACCTTTCATCACCCCCAACAGAAACTCGGTACCAATTAGACAAAAATTCCCCATCCCCTTTCCCCTGCACCAGCCCCAGGTACCCTGTAGTCTACTTTTTGTCTATGAATTTGCTTATTCTAGATAGTTCACCTAAGTGGAATCATACATTATTTGTCCTTTTGTGTCTTTCTTATTTCATTCAGCATGTTTTTGATTCATCCACATTGTAGTATGTATCAGAATTCCATTCCTTTTTATGACTGATTCCACTGAATGTTTATACCACATTTTATTTATCATTTCATCTGGTGATGGACACTTGAGTTTGCACCTTTTGGCTATTGTGTATAATGCCCCTGTGAACACTAGTATATGGGGATCTTCTTGAGTCCCTGTTTTCTTTTGGATATGTACTTAAGAGGTAGAATTGCCAGGTCCTGTGGTAACTCTTTTTTTTTTTTTTTTTGAAATAAATTCAAAGTTATAGGAACAGTTGCAAAAACAATACTAACCCCGTACAAAGAATTCCATCATACCCTGACCCCCCTCCCTCGATAGCTCAATCCACCAACTTTAACATGCTGTCACATCGCTATTTCTTTCCCTCCCTCCCTCCCTCCGTCCCTATCTATCATCCATCATCTATTGCTCTGTCTTCCAAACATATGAGAGCTAGCTGCACACATCCTTGAGCATACACTATTATTCCCTGTGGTAACTCTTATGTTTAATTTTTTGAGGAACTGCCAGAGTGTTTACCACAGTGGCTGACCCATTTTACATTCACACCAGCAATGTAGGAGGGTTTCAGTTTCTCAAGGAGGGTGTTTTTATCATCTTGAGACCACAATGGTCTCACAATGGGCCTTCCTTCCAATCACTTGTAATGCTTGCAGTAAGGTATTCTTTGGGCAAGTTACTACTTTCTTTGTGTTAACCTTTATAAGTGGAAGAGAAGTAAAACAAAGCAAAACTGATCCAGATTCTTTCTCCAGGGTTTTTTTGATATCCCAGTGGACAATTTGTATGCAGAGCCAGCTGTCCTGAAGTGGATAAGGGAGAATATCTCTGAGTGGAGGAACTGCACTATTGTCTCACCAGATGCTGGTGGAGCTAAGAGGTATGGTTGCAATTAGTATTATTTCCAGTCTACTAGGAAAATCTCTCAAACAGTTGTATCAGAAAGTGATGTTTTTCTATTCTTAGATATAGTTTGGATTAGTTTTACTCCTCTCGTACTAGCCTGAGTCACTACTTGAGAGGTAAGACAGAAAAGGGGCCATAGAGAGTCATGGTATTGTGGACTTGACTGTAAAACATGGTAACTTGGCAGGCACCTCAGAGCTAATACCACTGCTACAAACCTATCAGGAAGGGTAGGAAATTTGGTTTTCTAATGAATGGCAGCTGGTATTGAACTACATGCTATTAGTGGACAGTTAAGCTTTTACACACATCAATTATAATGTTGGTTAGACTGTTTTATCCTTGGGACCAAAAAAAAAAGGGGGAAGGAATGAAAATAAAGTGTGGTATTTTTTATTTAAACCCAAGACCTTGGAATGTTAAACTGATTGCCAGAGATTGACAATTACCAGTCTTTTATAGCTCACCTGGCATAGACTAAGCACTCTTGATTTCCTTAGTGTTAGTAATGCATTCAGAAGCATGACACATGTTCTTCTTGTTGTGGAAATAGAATGAAGAGCTACAAAACACAGATGATTAGGAAAAGCTAACTCAGAATTTTCTGAAAGCCATTCAAACTTTCAATAACTGTTTTCCAACAACTTCTTCATTTCAGTAACTTCCATAGAACTGATAGGCTGAGAACTTGAATTGTTAACCAGCCAGATGTATGGCTTGGTGACTCTCACTTAATTGCTAGTTATCATCTATAACACAAGAGACAGAGCCTAAAAGATATCCCCTTACTGGTAGTAGTCATACCTGACTCAACTTGTTGGGCATTTTTCTCCCATTTTGTTCTGGGACTTAGAAAATAGTCATGTTTAAAATAACCAAGTAGGATTTTCCTTCCAGAGTTGGGTACAGGAAAATTGTCTTCAGTAGATGACTTGTCGCTACTTAATTTTTTTTTATTATGGTTTTCTTTCAGTGATAGAGTATTTTCAAAGATATAGCTATCACTTCTGTTTTGGCAGGGTTTTTGTGTTTTGGGGGTTTTTTTGTTTGTTTTTTGAGTAGGTAGAGAGATCTCTGTGCAATTGTGAATTGCACAGTAGTTCACAACTCAAGAGTATTGGGAGTTAAATTTTAGGGAACTTCCTGGTCATTGAGTGTGGAAGGTTTAGGATGCTTAAATTAATTGATCATGCCTTGGATAAATAATAATCATTCCAAGCTGATTGGTTACCATTGATGTTATGTGCCCAAGCAGGAGTAATGGAGAGCATGGGGTGTGGTTCATTTAGATCTAGGTACAGATGTTGCCTAGGTTGTGGTTCAGTCTTTGTGTGTTCTCCATCATATGGACATAGGTTCTTCCCTGCCAAGCAAACAATCATATATGGGACTATAGTTACAAGGGGAGCAGGGTATGATGCTGCAGTTGAATTGATGCTACATTAAAATCAAAAAAAAAAAAAAAACAAAGCGCATGCTGCTTCTTCAGTGTATGATGAGGATGGCACTGTGGAGCTTGGACGTACATGTCTTTGGAGGTAGCACACTCCTTCATTTACACTGAATGGATTTTTGTTTGAGTGAATCATAACAGTACTTTATTATGAGACAGATTGGTCTTCTATCCCACCTTCTAGTCTGGTTTGTACTATCATGTAATAAGAAAATAAAAATTCTGTTTTGATTTAGAGATCATTTGGGTTGTACAGTGAGATAATTCAGTTTGCCCAGTTAATTGGCATAACTTTCTTTCTAGCAGTTGTAAAAGCAAATCCCAGGCTTGGAATCCAGGTAGAGTTCACGTTGCCAATTGGGTGTTTTGCCACCATCACTGAGTGGAGTGTGGTGAGAGCACGGGCACTGGAACAGGCTAGGTACTGCTACTCTCCTTCCATGTTCAGGCTAACTTCTCTTCACATTCACACCTCACTGGTATTCCATCCCATAAATTAGGACAGTCTGTGCACTGTTAATGAAGTCTTCTGTCTCCTTCCACTGCCAGTTCATTCCATAAATACGCCTTGGCGTTACACTGCTTCCTAGGACTGGTGAGGGTATCTTTTTATCCCCTACTTAACCCAGATAGGCTTATGATATACATTTTGAGTAATACATTTATAAACTGCTGTTCTGGTTTACCAAAGCTGCCAGAATGCAAAATACCAGGAATGGATTGGCTTTTACAATGGAGGTTTATTAGTTCACAAGTTTATAGTTCTAAGGCCATGAAAATGTCTTAGGGCATCAGTAGGACGCTACCTTCTATGAAGAAAGGCCGATGGCATCTGAGGTTCCTCTGTCACATGGGAAGGCACATGGCAGGAGTCTGCTGAGCCTCTCCTGGAGTTAGCTTCTGGTTTCCATTGCTTTCTCAAAAATGTCTCTGGGTTTTTGTCTTAGCTTCTCTCAGCTCCTGGGTGTCCTTGCTTGTTTCTCCCAGGGTGTTTCTTTCTAAGTGTCTAGGGGCCCTCTCTGAGCTCCCAGGAAAACTCTGGATTTCATCTCTTAGCTTCTCTCCTGGTTCTGGTTTCAATGGCTGTCTCCAAATGTCTCTGGGAATTTTCTTTCTAAGCGTCTTGGTCTGTATTGGTTCTGAGCTCTCTCTCCCTCTCTTGAGTTCTCTTAAGGACTCTAGTAAGCTAATTAAAACCCACCTTGAATGGGTGGGGTCACATCTCCATGGAAATAATCTAATCAAAAGGGCCCACCCACAATTGGGTGGGTCACATCTCCATGGAAACAACCTAATCAAAAGATTCCCCCCAAATAGGTCTGCCTCCACAAGATTGGATTAAAGGAACATGACTTTTGTGGGATGCATAATAGATTCAGACCAGCACAACTGCTATCAGGATATGGTGGGTGTTTGCCTTTGAGAAGTCAGGCAATAATAGTTGCTTTCTCCCAGCTCTGAGAACTGTTTGGTTTCAAGGAGTATACTCCCCGAGAAAACAGATCCATTCTTTAGTCCATTTTGTTTGTCTTAGAAGCTACACACCCACACAGGTTTTAATGTTGAACAACCCTCCATTCTGCAGAGTGACCTCCATTGCAGATCGGTTGAATGTGGACTTTGCCTTGATTCACAAAGAACGGAAGAAGGCCAATGAAGTGGACCGCATGCTGCTGGTGGGAGATGTGAAGGATCGAGTGGCCATCCTTGTGGATGACATGGCTGACACTTGTGGCACAATCTGTCATGCAGCTGACAAGTGAGTGTGCAATAGCAGGGCCAGTGGTTATCAGTAAAGAGCAAACTGGTGTGTGATTGGCTTAAGCCTGCTGATTTCTTTTGGAATGGAATTGAGAGGATGACAACTGGCTTCGGGGCTTTTCATTGTTTTAAGCTTGAAATACAACATGTATAAATCAATGAACACTACTTTTGATAGTTTTCTTAAACCAGTTAAGGTAGAAATTCATAGGTCTGAGGAGACAGAAATGTATTCTCATATTTTACCTAAGCTGGAACCCTAATTTTAGCTGCTACTATCTTAGTTCATATTACCTCCCATCTCCTGCTGCACTATTCCAAATTGCCTCCTTGCTGTTCTCTTTACACCACCCAGGAATCTCTTGCCTCCCTAATCCATCTTGCACATTACCTTCCTACTTGCTAATCTTCCTAAAACCAAGACTGGATCCCATCACTCCTCTCCTTTAAAATCTGAAGTGGCTCCCTATTGCTTACAGGCCAAGCCACTGTGGACAGTATTATTTCTTATAATTTTTTAAAAACGTCTGCATATCCATGCCTTGCGCAGTGCCTGGCACATAAGAGGTGCTAAAACAAACAAACAAACTGGTGTGCTGAATTGTTCTGGTTTGGATCCTGGCAAATACATTTATAAAACTCATTTTGTCCTGTATAATGCTTGTTGCTATAAAAGCTGAACTCCCTGAAATGTCAGTACCTTAACATGATAAAGTCTGTCTTATTCATGGCTTACTTCAGTGCAAGTACTCCTGATTGGACTCATTTTTCCCAAGTAGTAGTTCAGGGACCCAGACTTTTTCAAACTTGGCTTTGCGTCTTTAACATGTGACTAACAAGATTACCTTAGAAGGCATTTCCATTTTGGCTAGCTGGACAGGGAAAAGAACATGGAAGATCACATCCATGGAATATTTTTATAGGGCCAGCCCAGACATGGTGTACATCATATCTGCCTACATAGCCATAGCCAGAATTAAGTCACATGGCCACATCTAACTATGCAAAGGAGGCTGGGAAATGTAGTCCAGCTGTGTGTGTGCCCAGGAAGAAGAGAAGATTCTTTTTGAGCACAGTAGTCCCTGCCACAGTTCTTTTACACTAATCTAAACCTATTCATACAACTTCTAAGTCCAGTTCTCTCTCCTTCTCCCTAATCTAGATTCTATAGTGATAAGTAAGAGTAATCCAAATCATCGCTGTCCTTTTTATTCTAGACTTCTGTCAGCTGGAGCCACTAGAGTTTACGCTGTCTTGACTCATGGAATCTTTTCTGGCCCAGCTATTTCTCGCATCAACAATGCGTGTTTTGAAGCAGTAGTAGTCACCAATACCATACCTCAGGAGGATAAGATGAAGCATTGCTCCAAAATACAGGTGAGGATGAGATTCTGGTGGAACTAAGTATTTAGGAGGTTACATATGCTGAATAGGTGTCTGGGTTCTGAAGATTTCTTATTTTGGTCTTTCGTCAGGGTCTGTGATCCAGAAAAGTAAAAAATCATATGTTTAAACATTCAAATTGCTAGACCTCAGGAACTCTAGAGGATGGAGCCCAGGATTCTACATTTTAACAGGCTGTCCCAGTGATTTTGATGCACACTGAAGTTTGCAAGTCCACACTTTACAATATGCGAGTTTATCTCTGTCAGCCTGTAGACATAATGAGAAACCTTTAAACTGATTGTATGCTCTTTAGTGTTTCTCAGGGTGTGCTTTGGAAACTGCCTACTTTAATTATCTCTAGGTTCTTGTTTAAATGCAGATTCCTTCGTTTCATCCAAGACCTGCAAATCAGAGATCCCAGAAACCAGTATTTTAAAGTAGTTCCTCAAGTAAAACACTGAAGTTTGAGTGCTGTTGCACTAAAAGAACAAGGCCTTGCTTAATTAAAAATGTGTACAGCGATCCATTAGCTTTCTGAAATTAATATGTAGAATTGGAGGGTTGTCATTCTTAAGGTGTTTTTTTTTTCCAGCTTAAATATGCTTTTTTTTTTTATCCCTAAGGATTTTTAAATGTCCACCCATCACCACCTTGGAGTCAGGATTTTTCCTTCATTAGCATTTTAGTTCTTTCCTAAGTGGTTATATTTTAAATATTGTGCTAAAGAGTAGCTGGGGTGTGGGCTCATGAAGGGAAATGGCATCGTGCAGCTCATGTTTTAAGAGGAAGGACACTCGTTGGGCTGCTGCTCATCAGCATCCACAAATTTGCTAGTCCTCTCTGTCTGTATGACACTGACCTGACACTTTCTTGCCTTTCTAGGTGATCGATATCTCCATGATCCTTACAGAAGCCATCAGGAGAACTCACAATGGGGAATCTGTGTCCTACCTGTTCAGCCACGTACCTTTGTAATAGAATAATTTCTGAAGCTTTTTAAAAGTAAAATCAACCCCACTCCTTGTTTTCCCTCAGTATTTGAAAAGTTCAGCAGAAGACCCAGCTTGCTCCAGTGTAGCTTTCTACATCCCACATCAGGTATATCAGAGCTTATCCTAAATTGAGGAAAGGCAGATTGAGATTAACTGCTGGAATTTCCTATCTGCATTGGCTCATTCTGGCTTCTTTAATTTTGTGAGCCTTGCAGCTTGAACTGCAGCTCAGCTGCAGCAAGATTTCAGACTTTGAGGATATTGTGTACGGGTGTTTTACTGTGCCAGGGGAAGCTAAGACTACTTTGCATGTGAATGCTTCAGGGTTTTCTTTGTTCAGAACAATTAGCAACAAAACCAGCCCAGTTCCCCCAATCCTGAAAGTGTCACCAGTTCTCCAAGTTCTGTGCTAAGTTACCGCTAGAGCCCTAGGCAACCCCAAATCTAGTTCTGGTTGCCGAGCTTCCCCTAAGGTAGGGGCAGGCAGCTTTCAGCCATTGGGTGGAGACATGAGGGGAGGCAGCACAGTGGAACAAATGCTTCTTGGAAGGAAGAAAACTCATCCATCACCATCACCTAGGGGACTATGTATCTTGGATTCTGTGTTGTACCTGCTTCTTTCAATTTGGCATTACCTTCAGCCATCGTGGCTTTTTCCCTGGCCAAATAGCCTCTTAGGGCCAAATGATCAGTGTACCATAGTCCTACGGAAAGCTGTGTAATCTCTAACATTTACATGAGGTGATTTTGCTGTAGCTTAATCTTCCTTAGCCTGCTGCCACCATGGTAGTTGATCTTAGGTGATGGTATACTGCCTTTTGGTTAATTTAAATATTTAATTTTCATCTTCCTTCCTTGTATCTGTTCGGCCTCTCAGATGACCTGAGGTTTCTGTTTAAAAAGCTTGATGTTATTGTAGCTTGTAGACAAAACTAATAAAGTGTCTTTATGTGTGTGTTTGTGGGTCTACATCATATCCATACTGATGCCTCTGTCAAGTGTTTGGTTTAGATATCTTGCTGACCAATGCTAGCTCTCCTTTCTTTGTTTCCAAACTGTTAGCTGCATTATTAAGCCAAGAGAAGACACTGGTAGCAGTGTTATTTACCTGATAAGATTTGGATGTATATGTCTGGGGCTTCCTGAGAACTAGATATAGTATAATTCTATGTAGTATACCTGCATTATAGGATTTAGAATGCCTGCTGGACCTCTGGTTCTTTGTTTTCTTAAAAGAGGGGAATCATTTCTTTAATTTTATCATTTTGAATTAATTATGTCAGTAGTTGACATATGTTTGGCATTTATCCAAATGGGAGGAGGGTATAGTCATCAATATACTTGCCCAAATGCCTTCTCTGGATATTCATGAATCGGTGGGGCTGTAAACTAAACAGCCTTAAATTTCTAAGGTTGAGGCAAGAGAGTTGTTTGTCCTAAAAGAATAAGAAAAAAAGTGGGGGAGATTATGGAATGGGAACAATGAAGAAAGGTAAAAGGAGTTTTAAATGCATAAGATCAAAATGTAGGTTATGGAAAATCTAAAAGGAGAGAGATAAATAGAAACCAATGAAGAAGACTCTAGAGGAAAATGTTGTGGGTTTTTTTTTTTAATTATTGACTTATTGCAAAAGCATACAAAAGTTTAGATAGCTTGTGTAAAAAACCTTCCCCATAACCTGACACTCCATCACAACGATGATTATTTTGGTGTATTGGGGTGGTATGCATGTTTGAAGCAAGAGCATCATCAGTAGGTTAACTAAAGAAAATTTAAGGTAACAGTTTAACAGGTTCAAAGGCCAGACTTAGAAGGCCTTTTGTCTGTGCTGACAAGACAGTCCCTCTGCCTTTTTAAAATTTAACTTTTTATACTGAGGTCATTGTAGATTCACATGCAGTTGTGACAAATAATAGAGAGATCCCACATACCCAGTTTCCCTTCATGGTAACCTCTTGCAAAACTAAAGCATGACATCACAACCAGAATTGCACAGTCAAGATTCAAAACCGTTCCATTACCACAAGGGTCCCTTGTGTTGCCCATTTATAGCCATGCCCACCACCTTCCCACCCTTCCTTAACTCCTGGTAATAATCTGTTCTCCATGTCTGTAATGTCACATAAATTGAATCATACAGTATGTAACCTTTTGGGACTGGCTTTTTTTCACTCAGAATAATTCCCTGGAGATTCATCCAGGTTGTTGCACATATCGGTAGTCATAGTTTGTTCCTTTGTATTGCTGAGTAGAATTCCATGGTATGGATGTGCCACAGTTTAACTGTTCACGTATTGAAGATTGAAGAACTGGGTTATTTCCAGTCTTTGGCTATTAAAAACAAAACAGCTATGAACTTTTGTGTACCGGTTTTTTCTGTGAGCATAAATTTTCATTTTTCTGGGATAAATGCCCAGGAATGCAGTTGCTAAGTCATATGGTAATTGCATGTTTAGTTTTTTAAGAAGCAGCCAAACTGTTATCCAGAGTGTACCATTTTACTTTCCCACCAGCAGTATGTGAGAGATCCAGTTTTTCCACATCCTCACCAGCATTTGGTGGTGTCACTATTTTTTATTTTAGCCATTCTGATAGATGTACTGCTATCTCATTGTAGTTTAATTTGTATTTCCCTAATGATTAATGATTTTGAACATATTTTCATTTGCTTATTTGCCATCTGTACATCCCCTTCAGTGAAATGTCCGTTCATGTCCTCTACTCATTTTCTAACACATTATTTGTTTTTTACTGTTGAGTATTTTTTCTAATCTGAATTTTGAAATCAAAATTTGAAAATGGAAATATTTGCCAACCACAATTTAACAAAAAGGGTTCACAGTTTCCTCTGAACAGTTGGAAAATCCACCAACATGAGGCCTACATTCCTTCATGGCAACACTTTGCTGGAGGTGGATACGGTCCATCCAGCCTGTCCCCTCCACTCCCAACTGTCTTCACCTAACCTCTGTGGATTTTTTTTTCAAAAAGCAGTTTTATTCACACACTGTACAATCCATACAACATGTATAATCAGTGGCTCTCAGTATTATCATGGAGTTGTGCATCACCACAATCAATTTGAGAACATTTTCACTGCTCCAAAAAAGAAAAACCCCATGCCCCTCATACCCTGTATTATTGACACTTAGCCTTGGTATGGTACCTTTGTTACAACTGATGGAAGAATACAATATTACTGTTAAATACAGTCATAGTTTGCATTAGGTGTACTTTTTCCCATATACCACCTTATTATTAACACCTTGTAAAGTAACATACATTTGTTCTAGTTCATTGAAGAACATTTCTATATTTATACTATTAACCACCTTCATCGTCCACAAGAGCGTTCACTATGTTATACAGTCCCATGTTACAACCTCTAGCTTTCCTTCTAGTGACATACATGACCTTAAACTTCCCCTTTCAACCATAGTCAGTCACACAATTCAGCACTGTTAATTACACTCACAATAAAGTGCTACCATCACCTCTATCCATTTCCAAATATTTACAATCAACCTTATTAAAAATTCTGCACAAATTAAGCATCAGCTCCCCATTCTCTACCCTCATTCTATAACCTATAGTCTAGATATCAACTCCATGAGCTTGCTCATTATATTTACTTAATCTTAGTGAGATCATACAATATTTGTCTTTTGTGTCTGGCTTATTTCACTCAACATAATGTCCTCAAGTTTCATCCATGTTGTCACCTGCATCAGGACTTCATTCCTTTTTACAGTTGAATAATATTTTGTCATATGTGTATACCATATTTTGTTTATCCATACATCAGTTGATGGACATTTGGGTGATTCCCATCTCTTGGCAAGTGTGAACAATGCCACTATGAACATCAGCGTGCAAATGTCTGTTCGCATCCCTGCTATCAGTTCTGAGTATACACCTAGTAGCAGGATTGCCAGATCATATGGCAGTTCTATACTTAGCTTCCTGAGGAACTGCAAAACTGTCTTCTACAGTGCTGTACCATTTTACATTCCCACCAGCTGTGAATAATTGTTCTTATTTCTCCACATCCTCTCCAATACTTGCAGTTTTCTGTTTGTTTAATAGTGGTCATTCCAGAAGGAGTAAAGTGATATCTCATGGTTTTGATTTGCATTTCCCTAATAGCTAGTGATGTTGAGCATCTTTTCATATGCTTTTTAACCATTTGTATATCCTCTTTGGAGAAATGCCTTTTTAGGTCTTGGGCCCGTTTTTTAAATTGGGTTGTTTTTTTAATTCAGTTGTAGGATTTCCTTATATATTATGAATATTAAACCCTTATCGGATGTGTGGTTCCAAATATTTTCTCCCATTGAGTAGGTTGCCTTTTCACCTTTTTGACCAAGTCCTTTGATGCACAAAAGTCTTCAGTTTTGAGGAGGTCCCAATTATCTATTTTTTCTTCCGTTGCTTGTGCTTTGGATGTCAAGTCTAAGAAACCACCAACTACCACAAGATTCAAGATGCTTCCCTACATTTTCTTCTAGGAGCTTTATGGTACTGTCTCTTATATTTATTTAAGTCTTTCATCCATTTTGAGTTAATTTTTGTATAAGGTGTGAGATAGGAGTACTCTTTCATTCTTTTGCATATGGCTATCCAGTTCTCCCAGCACCATTTGTGGGAGAGACTGTTCTGTCCCAGCTGAGTGGACCTGGCAGCCTTGTTGAAAATCAATTGACCATGTTTGTGCATGTCTATTTCTGAACTCTCAATTCAGGTCTTTTGAGCAATATATCTATCTTTATGCCAGCACCATGCTGTTTTGACCACTGTAGCTTTGTAATAGGCTTTAAAGTCAGGCAGTGTGAGTCCTCCAACTTTGTTCTTTTTCAAAGATGTTTTTGGCTATCCGGGGCCTCTTACCCTTCCAAATAAATCTTATAATTGGTTTTCCATTTCTTCAAAGTAGGTCATTGGAATTTTGAGTGGGATTGCATTGAATCTGTAAATCATTTTGGGTAGAATTGACATCTTAATTATATTTAGTCTTCCAATCCATGAACACAGAATGTCCTTTCATTTATTTAGGTCTTCTTTGATTTCTTTTAGCAGTGTTTTATAGTTTTCTGGATACACATCCCTCTGGTGGCTCCACCTCTGATGCAGCTGTAAACAATGGTGTGGCTGGCATCTGTCTGGGACAGACTAAAGCAGTGAGACCTGGGGTCTGAATTCACTGGCCAATAGCTGGATCAGTACTGGGCCATGTTCCCCTGTATTCTTGGGGAGGAGGGCTTCCATGACCTTCCCAGTCCACAGCAACCTGCCAGGCACTGCCAGGCACTGACTGGGCTGACCCAAAGCTGCTTTGCCTTGAGGATGGTTAATGGGCATCAGGAGCTTCGGCTGAGCAAGTTACAGTTTTTCACCGCATTTTCTCAGTCTCTTAGTCCCGCTCTTCCCTGGATGCTGTGCAGTACTCTGCTGGTCTCCAGAGCTCCTGAAGAGTTGTTCCAGACAGTTTCTGCCTGTACCTTAACTGTTTTTGGAAGAGGAGTGAGCCCTGCAACTCCCTATTCCACCGTCTTCCTGATACTGTTGAGTTTTGAGAGTTCTTTTTATATTCTAGATATGAATCCTTTGTTGCATCTGTGATTTGCAAATATTTTCCCCCACTTTCGCACTCTTCATCCTCTTAACAAGAGATTTTGCAGAGCTTTAAATTTTGATGAAGTCCAATTTATCAACTTTTCCTTTTATGTATTGTGCTTTTAGTGTCAAGTCCAGCTGTTTGCCTAGCAGTAAATCCTGAAAATTTTCTACTATGTTTTCCTCTAAGTTTTATAATTTTAAATTTAAATTTTGAATTAATTTTTGCATAAGGTGTGAGGTTTTAGGGCAAGTTTCATTTTTCTGCCTATGGGTGTCTAAATGCTTCAGCACCGTGTGTTTAAAAGGTTATCTTTCCTCCATTGAATTGTTCTTGCACCTTTGCCAAAAATCATTTGGGCATATTTATTTGGCTTTATTTCTGTGTTCTCTCCTCTGTCCCATTGTTCTGTGTATCTATTCCTCTGCCAGTGTCATGCATTCTTGGTTATTATAGCTACATAATAAATCTTGAAATTGGGTGGTCTGATTCCTCCCCCTTTATCTTCTTTTGCAAGATTGTTTTAGCTATTCCAGTTCCTTTGCTTTTCTGTATTAGATTGGATTTTAGATTAACCTTTTCTATATCTAAAAAGGTCTTGCTAGGATTTTGATAGGAAGTGCTTTAAATCTGTATATAAATTTGGGGAGAATTGACATTTTACTCTTTTAACTCTTCCAATCAATGTACATGATAAATCTCTCCATTTATTTAGATCTTTGATTTTTTTCCTCAGTGTTTTGTAGATTTCACCATATGAGTCCTGTACATGTTCTGTTCAATTTAAACCTAAGTACTTCTTTTTCTCTTTGAGCAATTTTAAATGGTATAGTGTTTTTAATTTTGGTGTCTGCATGTTCATTGTTTTTTTTTCCCAAGCCAAACTATATCCAGCTTTATTAACGATACTTTTCATAAACAATCATGGTATTTCAGGCAGGACAGGGCAGACAATTGTTAACAGTATACAACAACTTTCAAACTCGCTTCTTCAATGGACTACCAAAATCAGAAAGCCACTGTAAAACCCAGTGAAGTCTTTGTCTGATGCTCTGAACAGGGAGTTTAGAATAAGGGTTGACATTTCACATTTATCATGTTGTTTGACAACTTTTCATGAGCCAACCCTGACTTTCAGGAAATGAAATGAAAATGGCAGAATAATCAATTTGAAGACCCGCAACCTAAACAAAGACTCACTTCTCTTTTGCAAGATGCCATCTCAGGGGCATCACTGGAAAGTCCAGATTGCCTGAACTTCTGGTAACTAATTCTTTTGGATCAGACCCCAACAGGTTTAAGGGAGTGAAATCTATGCTGAAGGCTGAGAGGGAGAAGAGGACATGAGGACATAAAAACAAACTTTAGTTTTCCATACCACAAGGCATTTGTGCCAAGGTGGCTAATGTTTGTCAATGTCAGGGAATCCCATCTCCTGGGAGTAAAGAGGAAATATCTCAGAGAACTACAGTTGGAAAGGTATTTTCTCCCATATCAATCCAGCTTCAGAGACATTCTGTTAGTGGCATTTGCCCCTTTCCCTAAAAACAACAATGTTCTTTGTGCTAACAACACAGCTTAAAGAAAAGTAAAACAAAATTCTGCATTTTTATAAAACTTGATAAAAAATAGTATTTCACAATGTACAGTCACCAAAAGTACTCAGTTATCAACAAGGCACACACTTCACTTGGCATCTCCAGCACTTTCAGCTTTCTATGCCTGGTCTGTTTTGGCATCTCCGTTTCCTGTAGGGTTATTTCCATCCTTGCCAGTATCAGCTTCTCCCTTTTTTCCTTTGGGTAACTTCTCTCCCTTCTTTGCAGGGGCCTTTTTAGGCTTGGGTTCTGGCTTTGGAGAGCAGATTTAGCAGATAACCTTTCAGATCTTCTTTTACCATGGCTTTATCTCTTCTAGCAACCCCTTCAGCCTTTCTCTTGGGCATAGTTGCAACAGTGGTGAGATGTAAGCGCTGGACGCTATGGATGCGCGTGGGCTTTGGTCGGTCCAGGGATCATTCTCACTTCTTCACACTGCTCCACGGTTTATTTTTGTGTGTTTATCTTGCATCCTGTGACTTGCTGACCTCACTACTTATAGCAGTTGTTTTGTAGATTTTTGGGGATTTTCTATGAAGACAGTTATGTCATCTGCAAACGGGCAGTTTCATTTCTTTCTTTCTGATATGTATGCCTTCTATTTCCTTTTGTTGCCTTATTGTACAGGTTAGAACTTCCAGCATTGTGTTGAATAAGAGTGGTGAGAGCAAACATCCTTGGCTTATTCCCAATCTTAAGGGGAAAGCATTCAGTCTTTCATGATTAAGTATAATGTTAGTTGTAGGATTTTTGTAGATGCTCTTTATCAAATTGAGGAACTTCCCTTTATTCCTATTTTTTTGAGAATTTTTGTCATGAGTGGGTGTTGAATTTGGTCCAATGATGTCCTGCTTTGATTGATATGATTGATTTTTCTTTTTTAGCCTGTTAATATGATGGATTGCACTAATTTATTTTCAAATAGTGAAATAGCCTTGCATCCCTGGCATAAAACCCAGCTGTTTCTGACATATAATTCTTTTTATATATTGTTAAGTTCTATTTGCTAATATTTTGTTAAGGATTTTTACATTCATGAGGAATATTCATGAGGTATATTGGTCTTTTTTTTTCCTTTTTGTATTTCCTTTGTCCAGTTTCAGTATCAGAGTAATACTAGTATCACCAAATGAATTGGGAAGTGTTCTCTCTTCTGTTTTCTCGAAGAGATTGTGTAGAATTGGGCTAGTTCTTTAAACGTTTAATACAATTTTACAGTGAAATTATCTGAGCATAGAGAATTCCTTTTTGGGAGTTTTTAAATTATGGATTCAATTTCCTTAATATTTACAGGGCTATTCATATTACCAATTTCATATTAGGTGAGTTGTGGTACTGTGTGTTTTTCAAGGGATTGATCTATTTCACCTAAGTTGTCAAATTTTTGCATGTAGAATTGTTCATAATATTACCTTATTATCCCTTTGATGTCTGCATAGTCTGTAGCAATATCCCTTTTCGTTTCTGATATTGGTAGTTTGTGTCTTCTCTCTTTTTTTCTTTATCAGTCTTTTCAAAGTACTCTGTTTTGTTGATTTTTCTCTCGCTTTTCTGTTTTCAATTTCATTGGTTTCTGCTCTTATTTTTGTTATTTCCTTGCTTCTGCTTGCTTTAGATTTATTTTGGTCTTCTATTTATAGGTTCTTCAGTTGGGAGCTTAGACTATTAATTTGAGACTTCGCTTCTTTTCAAATGTAAGCATTTAGTGCTATAAATCCCCTCTCAAGACTGGTTTAGCTATGTTCCACAGATTTTGATTTGTTGGGTTTTCATTTTCATTCAGTTCAATGCATTGGTTTTACTTCCCTTGAGACTTCCTCTTTGACCTATGGATTATTTAGAAGTGTGTTTAGTTTCCGAGTTTTGGAAACTTTCTTATTAATTTTCTGTTGCTGATTTCTAGTTTGATTCCATTGTGGTCAGAAAACACATTCTGTATGATTTCAATTCTTTTAAATCTATGGAGGCTTGTTTTATAGCCCAGGATAAGGTCTGCCTTGTTGTATGTTCCATAGACACGTGAAAAGAATGTGTATTCTGCTGTTGTTGAGTAGAGTGTTCTATAAATGTTGATTAGATCCTGTTGGTTGATGGTGCTGTTAAGTTCTTCTATATCCTTCCTAATTTTGACTGGTTGTTCTATCATTGAGAGAGGGGTGTTAAAATCTGCAACTATAATTGTGGATTTGACTATTTCTCCTCTCAGTTCTATCAGTTATTGCTTCACATACTTTTGCCACTCTGTTGTTTGGAGCATACAAATTTAGGATTGCTGTGCATTCTTGGTTCATTGGCATGTTTATCATCATAAAATATCCTTTCTTGCTGGTAATTTTTGTTACACTGAAGTATACTTTATCTGATATTAATACAGTCCTTCCTGCTTTTGTTTGATTAATGTTTGCATGTTATATCATTTTCTACCCTTTTACTTTCAACCTGCCTATATCATTATATTTGAAGTGAGTTTCTTGTAGACAATGTATGGTTGGGCCAATATTTTTCAATCCACTCTGCCTGTCTTTGTCTTATAATTGTGTGTTTACATCATTTACATTAAATGTAATGATTGGTATGTTTGGGCTTAAGTCTGCCATTTTATTTTTTGTTTTCTGTTTGTTCCCTTTTTCGTTTTTCTGTGTTCTTTTACCTACCTTGGCGGGTTACTTTAACATTTTAAAAAAATTTAAGTTTTATTTATCAACAGTAATTTTTGTATATTTATTTGTATAACTTTTTAATGGTTGCTCTAGGCATTAAATTATGTATACGTATAACTTATCACAGTCTAATGGTATCATCATTTTACCAGTTTGAGTGAAATGTAGGGTAAGCCTCCTTTATGAGCCTTTTCTCTCTCTATTTATAACTGTCTTCATTATTAACTCTACATACATACAGAATCATATCAGACAGTGTTATAATTTTTAATTCAACCATCAAACATATTTTAGAAAACTCAAGAAGATAAGAAAACCTATCTTATTTACCCATAGTTTTTACTCTTTCTGTGTTGTTTTTTCTTCCTTACTTAGGTTTCAAGATTCCTTCTTTCATCACTTCCTTTCTGTTTAGAGAACTAACTTTAGCCATTCTTTTAGGTTAAGTCTGCTGGAGACGTCGTCTCCTTAGTTTTCCTTCATCTCAGAATGTCTTAACTTCTCCATTCATTCCTGAAGGATGTTTTCAATGGATATAGAATTCCAGAGTGACGGAATTTTTTCTTTTCGTCATTTCCTTCTGGCCTCCATAGTTTCTGGTGAGAAATCTGCTCTCATTCAAATTGTTTTTCCTCAATAGGTAAGATATCATTTCTTTCTCACTGCTTAAAAACTTCGATTTTGCCTTTAATTTTCACAAGTTTGACTATTATGTGTCTTGGTATGGATTTTATTTGGGATTATCCTATTGGGATTTGCTCAGCTTCTTGATTTATGTCTTTTGCAAAATTTGAGAAGTTTTCAGCCATTATTTCTTTGAATACTTTTTAAGTCCGGCCCTCTTTCTCCTCTTCTTCCAGGCCTCCCATGATATATATGTTAGAGTTTTGTTATTGTCTCTCGGGTCCCTGAAGCTCTGTTGTTGTTTTCCTTCATCCTATTTTCTCTCTATTTTTCAGTTGTTATATCTTTGAGAACACTCTTTTCTCTGTCCCCTTTATTCTCCTGTTGAGCCTATGATTGATTATTAAATTTAGGTTATTGTAGTTTCAATTCTAAAATCTCCATTTGGTTCTTCCTTATATCTTCTATTTCCTAGCTATTTCTATTTTTTTTCATTTGTTTCAAGGGTATTTATAATTGCTCACTGAAGCATTTTTATGATAGATGTTTAAAAATCTTTGTTAGATAATTATAACATCTCTGTCATCTTGGTGTTGGCATCTATTGATTGTCTTTTCTCAATCAGTTTGAGAACTTCTTGGTTGTTGGAAAGATGAGTAACTGTTTACTAAAGCCTGGACATTTTGGATGTTATGTTATGAGAGTCTGAATCTTATGGGGGAGAGAAGGTGGAACACCACCTCATTACTGCCAGCTGGAGTGGAAGTATAGGTCTCCACTCAGCTTCCATTGTCAACTAAGTAGGGAGTCTCCTCATTAATGCTGGGTAGGGATGGGAGTTCTGGCTATCTACTAGGCCTCCATTAATACCTCTGGCTTATAGAGGTATAAGTTCCACTTTACTGCTCCCAACATGACCTCCACTGATACCGTAATGTGGTGGTAAAAGTCTTGATTCCCCATTAGGTCTCCTCTGACACCACTCCCCAGGAAGTAAAGGTGGCCTCATCACTGCCTGGTGAGGTTGGAAGTCCAGTATCCCCACATGTTCTCTACACATACTGCTGGATATGGGGCCTTGTTGTCACTTAGCAGGAATGAAAATTCCAGTTCCCTACTCAGACTTCTCTGACACTCCCTTAGCAAGAGGTACAGACAGAACTTGGGGGTGTCTCATTAGAGCCTGGTCAGAGTGGAGATAGGGGTCACAGTTTTTTTACATGGTGTTTGCTACAATAGAGCAATTAACATCTAAATTTTCTGTCTTCCTTTGTTGCCCCTTTCCTGGTCCCTTGCCTAGAAAGAGAAGACTTTTGTTGGGGTTTTGTTTTTAATCTGTACCCTTTGGTGTTTCCAGATTGTCAGTTGCTTGAGCTCTATGTCTGGGATATGTGAATCAAAAATAAATCTCAGTAAACTCACCACCATGTTATTCCTTGAGTCCTGAAGCCCCTAGGATCCCTGGCTTTCTTCCATCTTTTAGAGTCTTATGTTGTTTTATATATGATGTCCAGAGCTTTTTAGTTGTACTTAATAGAAGGAATAGGCAAAAGTACACTTACATCATCTTCCCAGAATTCCTTTTACCTTAAAAAACAACTTTTTATTGATGTATAACATACAGGAAAGGGCAAAATTCTTAAGTGTGTAGCTCAATGAATTTTCACAAACTCAGCACACCCAGCACCCAGATTAAAAAAAAACCAGAACATTACCAGCACCCCAGAAGTCCTTCTCTTGTCCCCTTTCAGTCACTACCCTCCACACAAGAGTAAAAACTATCTCTGTGACTTTTACCCAGCTAGCTTGGCACTAGTGTAACAACAGCTTGAGACCCACTCTGTGACTGGATTAGAGCTCTTTCCAGACTCTGTGTGTGTGGTGTGTATGCACGCACACATAGGTGTGGGGGTTCTTCTATCAATTTGATTTCTTTGCCTATATACCTGAGGCTTGAAAATTCTTCATGGACCTGGGTTCCAATTTGAGTTCCATTATTTACCAAAAGTGTAATGTGATAGTTAAGAGCATGGACTTTGGAGTCAAACCTGAGTTCAAATCCTAGCTCTACCACTTCTTGGCTGTGTAGCCTTTAAAAGGTAGTAGTACATACCTTGCAGCATTGTAGTAAAGATTAATGAAATAGTTAGTGTGAAGTGCTTAGAATAATGCTTGACACATAAGCCAACCCCCAATCAGTAGTAAGTATTAACATAATTATTATTAGGACTTCTGTGACTATTAAATAATACAATGTATGTAAAGTATCTGATATAGTTCCTGGCACTCAGTGTTAGTTCCCCTCCTTTCTCCCTATGGGGAAACAATAAGGAGTCAATACCAGTTGTAATTTTGTTCTTGTGGGTTTGAAAGAGGGAGGGAGAAGCTTCAGTGGGGAGAGCAGCTTTACTTAGTATTCTTTTTTTTTTTTTTTTTTTAATTCACTTTTATTGAGATATATTCAAATACCATTCAGTCATACAAAGTGTGCAACCAATTGTTCACAGTACCACCACATAATTGTGCATCCATCACCAAAATTAATTTTTTTTTATGTGTTTTTTTTTTAATCATCATTTTATTGAGATATATTCACATACCACGCAGTCATACAAAACAAATTGTACTTTCGATTCTTTACAGTACCATTATATAGTTGTACATTCATCACCTAAATCAATCCCTGACACCTTCATTAGCACACACACAAAAATAACAAGAATAATAATTAGAGTGAAAAAGAGCAATTGAAGTAAAAAAGAACACTAGGTACCTTTGTCTGTTTGTTTGCTTCCCCTACTTTTCTACACATCGACCCATAAACTAGACAAAGTGGAGTTTGGTCCTTATGGCATTCCCAATCCCACTGTCACCCCTCATAAGCTACATTTTTATACAACTGTCTTCGAGATTCATGGGTTCTGGGTTGTAGTTTAATAGTTTCAGGTATCCACCACCAGCTACCCCAATTCTTTAGAACCTAAAAAAGGTTGTCTAAAGTGTGCGTAAGAGTGCCCACCAGAGTGATCTCTCGGCTCGTTTTGGAATCTCTCTGCCACTGAAGCTTATTTCATTTCCTTTCACATCCCCCTTTTGGTCAAGAAGATGTTCTCCATCCCATGATGCCGGGTCTACATTCCTCCCCGGGAGTCATATTCCACGTTGTCAGGGAGATTCACTTCCCTTGGTGTCTGATCCCACGTAGGGGGGAGGGCAGTGATTTCACCTTTCAAGTTGGCTTAGCCAGAGAGAGAGGGCCACATCTGAGCAACAAAGAGGCATTCAGGAGGAGACTCTTAGGCACAAATACAGGGAGGCCTAGCCTCTCCTTTGCAGCAACCGTCTTCCCAAGGGTAAAACTTATGGTAGAGGGCTCAACCCATCAAACCACCAGTCCCCTATGTCTGTGGTCATGTTAGCAACCATGGAGGTGGGGTAGGCGAATACCCCTGCATTCTCCACAGGCTCCTCAAGGGGGCACTACATCGTTTTTTTTTTTTGTTTTTTTTTTTTTCCTTGTTTGTCTTTTTTCTTTTTTTCTTTTTTTTAACTTTCCCTTCTTTTTTCAAATCAACTGTATGAAAAAAAAAGTTAAAAAGAAAACAAACATACAATAAAAGAACATTTCAAAGAGACCATAGCAAGGGAGTAAGAACAAGACAACTAACCTAAGATAACTGCTTAACTTCCAACATGTTCCTACTTTACCCCAAGAAAGTTACATACTATAGCAACATTTCAGTGAACTTGTTCCTACTACATCCATCAGAAATTAACAGACCATAGTCATTTCTGGGCATCCCCAGAACGTTAAATAGCTTATCTGTTCTTCTTGGATTATTGTTCCCCCTTCCTTAATTGCTCTCTACTGCTAGTTCCCCTACAGTCTACATTATAAACCATTTGTTTTACATTTTTCAAAGTTCACATTAGTGGTAGCATATAATATTTCTCTTTTTGTGCCTGGCTTATTTCGCTCAGCATTATGTCTTCAAGGTTCATCCATGTTGTCATATGTTTCACCAGATCGTTCCTTCTTACTGCCGCGTAGTATTCCATCGTGTGTATATACCACATTTTATTTATCCACTCATCTGTTGATGGACATTTGGGTTGTTTCCATCTCTTGGCAATTGTGAATAATGCTGCTATGAACATTGGCGTGCAGATATCTGTTCGTGTCACTGCTTTCCGATCTTCCGGGTATATCCCGAGAAGTGCAATCGCTGGATCGAATGGTAGCTCTATCTCTAGTTTTCTAAGGAACTGCCAGACTGACTTCCAGAGTGGCTGAACCATTATACAGTCCCACCAACAATGAATAAGAGTTCCAATTTCTCCACATCCCCTCCAGCATTTGTAGTTTCCTGTTTGTTTAATGGCAGCCATTCTAACCGGTGTTAGATGGTATCTCATTGTGGTCTTAATTTGCATCTCTCTAATAGCTAGTGAAGCTGAACATTTTTTCATGTGTTTCTTGGCCATTTGTATTTCCTCTTCAGAGAACTGTCTTTTCATATCTTTTGCCCATTTTATAATTGGGCTGTCTGTACTATTGTCATTGAGTTGTAGGATTTCTTTGTATATGCAAGATATCAGTCTTTTGTCAGATACATGGTTTCCAAAAATTTTTTCCCATTGAGTTGGCTGCCTCTTTACCTTTTTGAGAAATTCCTTTGAGGTGCAGAAACTTCTAAGCTTGAGGAGTTCCCATTTATCTATTTTCTCTTTTGTTGCTTGTGCTTTGGGTGTCAAGTCTAGGAAGTGGCCTCCTAATACAAGGTCTTGAAGATGTTTTCCTACATTATCTTCTAGGAGTTTAATGGTACTTTCTTTTATATTGAGATCTTTGGTCCATTTTGAGTTAATTTTTGTGTAGGGGGTGAGGTAGGGGTCCTCTTTCATTCTTTTGGATATGGATATCCAACTCTCCCAGCCCCATTTGTTGAAAAGACCATTATGGCTCAGTTCGGTGACTTTGGGGGCCTTATCAAAGATCAGTCGGCCATAGATCTGAGGGTCTATCTCTGAATTCTCAATTCGATTCCATTGATCTATATGTCTATCTTTGTGCCAGTACCATGCTGTTTTGGCAACTGTGGCTTTATAATAAGCTTCAAAGTCAGGGAGTGTAAGTCCTCCCACTTCGTTTTTCTTTTTTAGAGTGTCTTTAGCAATTTGAGGCATCTTCCCTTTCCAAATAAATTTGATAACTAGCTTTTCCAAGTCTGCAAAGTAGGTTGTTGGAATTTTGATTGGGATTGCATTGAATCTGTAGATGAGTTTGGGTAGAATTGACATCTTAATGACATTTAGCCTTCCTATCCATGAACATGGAATATTTTTCCATCTTTTAAGGTCCCCTTCTATTTCTTTTAGTAGAGTTATGTAGTTTTCTTTGTATAGGTCTTTTACATCTTTGGTTAAGTTTATTCCTAGGTACTTGATTTTTTTAGTTGCTATTGAAAATGGTATCTTTTTCTTGAGTGTCTCTTCAGTTTGTTCATTCCTAGCATATAGAAACATTACTGACTTATGTGCATTAATCTTGTATCCCGCTACTTTGCTAAATTTGTTTATTAGCTCTAGTAGGTGTATCGTTGATTTCTCAGGGTTTTCTAGATATAAGATCATATCATCTGCAAACAATGACAGTTTTACTTCTTCTTTTCCAATTTGGATGCCTTTTATTTCTTTGTCTTGCCGGATTGCCCTGGCTAGCACTTCCAGCACAATGTTGAATAACAGTGGTGACAGCGGGCATCCTTGTCTTGTTCCTGATCTTAGAGGGAAGGCTTTCAGTCTCTCACCATTGAGTACTATGCTGGCTGTGGGTTTTTCATATATGCTCTTTATCATGTTGAGGAAGTTTCCTTCAATTCCTATCTTTTGAAGTGTTTTTATCAAAAACGGATGTTGGATTTTGTCAAATGCTTTTTCAGCATCTATTGAGATGATCAATTGATTTTTCCCTTTCGAGTTTTTAATGTGTTGTAATACACTGATTGTTTTTCTTATGTTGAACCATCCTTGCATGCCTGGAATTAACCCCACTTGGTCATGGTGTATGATTTTTTTAATGTGTCTTTGGATTCGATTTGCAAGTATTTTGTTGAGGATTTTTGCATCTATATTCATTAGGGAGATTGGCCGGTAGTTTTCCTTTTTTGTAGCATCTTTGCCTGGTTTTGGTATTAGATTGATGTTAGCTTCATAAAATGAGTTAGGTAGTGTTCCATTTTTTTCAATGTTTTGAAAGAGTTTGAGTAAGATTGGTGTCAGTTCTTTCTGGAAAGTTTGGTAGAATTCCCCTGTGAAGCCATCTGGCCCTGGGCATTTATTTGTGGGAAGATTTTTGATGACTGATTGGATCTCTTTGCTTGTGATGGGTTGGTTGAGGTCTTCTATTTCTTCTCTGGTCAGTCTAGGTTGTTCATATGTTTCCAGGAAATTGTCCATTTCTTCTACATTATCCAGTTTGTTGCCATACAGTTGTTCATAATATCCTCTTATAATTTTTTTAATTTCTTCAGGATCTGCAGTTATGTCACCTTTTTCATTCATTATTTTGTTTATATGGGTCTTCTCTCTTTTTGATTTTGTCAGTCTAGCTAGGGGCTTGTCAATCTTGTTGATCTTCTCAAAGAACCAACTTTTGGTGATATTTATCCTTTCTATTGTTTTTTTGTTCTCTATGTCATTTATTTCTGCTTTAATCCTTGTTATTTCTTTTCTTCTACTTGGTTTAGGATTGGTTTGCTGTTCATTTTCTAGCTTCTTCAGTTGATCCATTAGTTCTTTGATTTTGGCTCTTTCTTCCTTTTTAATATATGCGTTTAGTGCTATAAATTTCCCCCTTAGCACTGCTTTTGCTGCATCCCATAGGTTTTGGTATGTTGTGTTCTCATTTTCATTCGTCTCTATATATTTAGCCATTTCTCTTGCTATTTCTTCTTTAACCCACTGATTGTTTAGGAGTGTGTTGTTTAACCTCCAGGTATTTGCGAATTTTCTAAGTCTCTGATGGTTATTGACTTCTAATTGTATTCCATTGTGGTCAGAGAATGTGCTTTGAATAATTTCAATCTTTTTAAATTTATTGAGGCTTGTTTTATGTCCCAGCATATGATCTATTCTGGAGAAAGTTCCGTGAGCACTAGAAAAGTATGTGTATCCTGGTGATTTGGGATGTAATGTCCTGTAGATGTCTGTTAAATCTAATTCATTTATCAGATTGTTTAGGTTTTCAATTTCCTTATTGGTCTTCTGTCTGGTTGATCTATCTATAGGAGAGAGTGATGTGTTGAAGTCTCCCACAATTATTGTGGAAACATCAATTGCTTCCTTTAGTTTTGCCAGTGTTTCTCTCATGTATTTTGTGGCACCTTGATTGGGTGCATAGACATTTACGATTGTTATTTCTTCTTGCTGAATTGCCCCTTTTATTAGTATGTAGTGGCCTTCTTTGTCTCTCAAAACATCCCTGCATTTGAAGTCTATTTTATCTGAGATTAATATTGCTACACCTGCTTTCTTTTGGCTGTAGCTTGCATGAAATATTTTTTTCCATCCTTTCACTTTCAGTTTCTTTGTGTCCCTGTGTCTAAGATGAGTCTCTTGTATGCAACATATTGATGGTTCATTTTTTTTGATCCATTCTGCGAATCTATATCTTTTAATTGGGGAGTTTAATCCATTTACATTCAACGTTAAAACCGTGAAGGCATTTCTTGAATCGGCCATCTTATCCTTTGGATTATGTTTGCCATATTTTTCCCTCTCTCTATTAATATCCTTTATTGTACCCATACCGAATCTCTTTAGTACTGAACCTTTCTCCAAGTCTCTCTGTCCTGTCTTTGTTTCTCTGTCTGTAGGGCTCCCTTTAGTATCTCCAGTAGGGCAGGTCTCTTGTTAGCAAATTCTCTCAGCATTTCTTTGTCTGTGAAAAATTTAAGCTCTCCCTCAAATTTGAAGGAGAGCTTTGCTGGATAAAGTATTCTTGGCTGGAAATTCCTCTCACTCAGAATTTTAAATATATCGTGCCACTGCCTTCTTGCCTCCATGGTGGCTGCTGAGTAGTCACTACTTAGTCTTATGCTGTTTCCTTTGTATGTGGTGAATTGCTTTTCTCTTGCTGCTTTCAGAACTTGCTCCTTCTCTTCTATGTTTGACAGTGTGATCAGTATATGTCTCGGAGTGGGTTTTTTTGGATTTATTCTATTTGGAGTTCGCTGAGCATTTATGATTTGTGTATTTATGTTGTTTAGAAGATTTGGGAAGTTTTCCCCAACAATTTCTTTGAATACTCTTCCTAGACCTTTACCCTTTTCTTCCCCTTCTGGGACACCAATGAGTCTTATATTCGGACGTTTCATATTATCTATCATATCCCTGAGGTCCATTTCGAGTTTTTCAATTTTTTTCCCCATTCTTTCTTTTATGTTTTCATTTTCCATTCTGTCATCTTCCAGGTCACTGATTCGTTGTTCAACTTCCTCTAGTCTTGTACTATGAGTGTCCAGAATCTTTTTAATTTGGTCAACAGTTTCTTTAATTTCCATAAGATCATCCATTTTTTTATTTAGTCTTGCAATGTCTTCTTTATGCTCTTCTAGGGTCTTCTTGATTTCCTTCATATCCCGTACTAGGGTCTCATTGTTCATCTTTAGTTCTTTGAGTAGCTGCTCTAGGTGTGTCTCTTCTGGTCTTTTGATTTGGGTGCTTGGGCTTGGGTTATCCATATCGTCTGGTTTTTTCATATGCTTTATAATTTTCTGTTGTTTTTGGCCTCGTGGCATTTGCTGACCTTGATAGGGTTCTTTTAGGGTTTGTAGACCAGTTGAAGTCCTTATCTCTAATTTATCAGATCTACAGCTTCGTGGAGTACACTTTCTCTAACTAACCAGCAGGTTGCGTCCACGAGCCACCTGTTCTCCACAAGCCAGATCTCCCCTGCTTAGCCTTTTTGGTGAGTGGGGGAGTGAGTCTTGTGGGGCCCAATTGGTGTCCCAAGCTTGCGTGTGTAGTTGGTGTTGCCTGCCCTGTATGTGGGGCGTGTTTCTGGGCAGTCGGGGAGGGGGGGTGGCCCTAACAATCAAATCTCCCTGATGATCCTAGAGTTTTAAAGCTACTGCAATAGTCTAATCCTTCAGTTCAGTCCTGCCACAGTTTGTCTCTGCCACTGACCCACAAGTCTTTGGTATTGGCGTATGGCTCCTGAGACTTGCAAGTGGGCCCCTCTTCCAGGCTGTGCACCCCGGGTCCTCTGTTGAGGGATGACTGTGCTATGTCGCAGGTGAGTGCCGTCCCCCCAGGGCAGTTCTGGGCTGCTGGGCTGTGTTGGGAGGCTCCCAGTCTGCTCAAATGATGGCTGAATGGGGCTCTGTTAATTCACACTGCTCCCCCTTCCCAGCTCTGGGACATTCAGCTGAGGTTGCAGGGAAGGCTAATGTCCACGCCCAGTTTTGTGGTGTGTGCCTGTTATTTGAAGCACTTCCGTCACACTGGGTTGTCTGGGGCAGCTCTGGGCTATGGGGCTGGCGATGGGCAGGAGTGTTTCCTGTCCACCAGGATGGTGGCTGTGAGCGGACACCCCCCTTTTCTTGGGAAGTTGTGTTGTTTAGTGAATTTTCTCAGCCACTGGATTATTGCCTTTTGTCTCAGAGCTCTCTTAGTTCTGCTCTTGACTTGACGTGCCCAAATTTCAATTCTTTGAAGCTTTCTGTATTGAGCTTCTTAGAGTAATTGTTTTAGAAAAAGCAAAAAGGATTTAAAAAAAAAAAAAAAAAAAAAAAAAAAAAACAAAAAAAAAACGGCCCTCCTCAGAGATCTAATGGGTTATTGAAATGCTAATAGACAAAGCAACCAGGGCCATTAAGGAAGGGTGCCCAGGGCAGAGAGATCAGCCTTGCTTCGGGATTTGCATATGCGCCTCAAGGCCTGATCTCCGCCCTTCCCCTTTCTGTGTTCACCAGAACTCCAAAAATCCTCTGCTTTTATTTTGGAGTTTTTCGTGTTGTTTTTTTTCTATGCCTGTCTCCTCTCTGCTGGGCTGGCTGCTCTCAGAGTCTCTGGTGTCTGGCCTCAGTCTATCTATGGTTGGAGTTTGAATCAGTAGAATGAGTTTCCGGTAAGAGCAGCCACTGCAATTCTCCCTTCTCCTTCCCGGAGCTGACAGCCCCTCCTCCCCCGGGACTGAGCCTGGCAGGGAGGGGCGCGGGTCCCCTGGCCGCAAAAACTTACAGATTTCGCTGATCTCAGCAGTTCCACGTTTTCATGAGTGTTGTATGAAGTATGCCCAAAGACAGATTGCTCTGTGGTGTCCAGTCCACGCAGTTCCTGGCTTTTTACCTACTTTCCTGGAGGAGTAACTAAAACATACAGCTCACCAGTCTGCTATCTTGCCCCGCCTCCCAGATTGCTTTTTGATTTCTTTTATAAAGAGAGACTGCAAAGAAAGTAGAAACTGAAGGGCCTGCAGTTCAGAAAGGACTTTGTAAGCTGAAAAGGCATGCAATGGCATTTTTGTACATGGAGAATTTTGCAGAGAATGAAAGTCCCAAGAGATAGCATGCAGGGTGGGCCATAATTCTCTGTAAAGTACTACTTAGTATTCTTGATACCTCCTGGGAATATGCACCTTGTTCTCTTTCGACAGACTTGCTTCCCCTTCTGAGAACCATGGGCTCAGGAACAAGGCCAGCTCTCACCCTTCATCCCCCACCTAAGGATGGAGCAGAAGGCAATGCTGATGGGAAAGCCAGCCCCTCTCCATAGGTTGAAGTCTGCCTGGCCCCCTAGCTCTAATATTATTTCACTTCTCTCTCAGGATGTCAGAGTAAACGCCCTGGAAGGTATTGGGTTAGCACACTTCCATGTCTTAGCTTGGTTCCTCTGAATCCTCGCCTCTCTATGGCAATGAATGGTACTGGTGGCCATGCCCAAACCTCCCTTGTCAAAGCCCTAAGGTAGCTGCCAGTACCCCAATCTGGGGGCAGAGGGGAGAGCTTGTCACTAAATGTCCAAAGTGCACTAAATGTCCAAATGTGTCACTACACATTTCTGTGAGGAGAGAAGGAACAAGTATCTTTTTTAAAAATTTTATTTTGAAATAAATTCAGTTACAGGAACAGTTGCAAAAACAATACAAAACCCATACACAGAACTCCAGCATACCCTGACCCACCTCCCCCGATACCCCGATCCACCAACTTTAACATCCTGTCACACCACCATTTCTTTCTTTCCCTCTCTATCTATATATATCCATCAACTATTGCTCTGTCTTCTGAACATGAGAGCAAGCTGCACACATCCTTGAACAAACACTATAATTCACATATACAATTCCCATGAACAAGAATATTCTTTTATGCAATCCCATTAAGCTCAGCTAAGAAGGAACGAGTATCTTGAAGAAAAACAGAGCTATGGCATTAAAGCACCCTCAGTTTGGGAATCGGCTGCTCTAATACTTGAATGTAATTTTTGAACTCCTGCTCCTCCTTGTTCCACTGCAGAGAAATTTGCTACAGCCTCTAGATTTATGGAGTTGCCCTTCCTTCTGTAGGCAGCAGAGGGCCTCATTAGCACAAACTCAATGTCATTGGCAAATATACAGGAAGGGAAGTTTGCCAAGGTTCTAGAAGCACAGTAAGTTTGATTCACAGAAATGCACAAAAAAGTTGGCCATTCATGAAGACATTGGCGTTTCTGAGTTATTAGGGGTTAAGCAAAGCCCTCTTGTTGTTCCACTCCTTGTGGTTGAGAAGTCATCCAAAATTCCTAAGTCTTCTTCACTGCCCCAGCTGGTAATAGGGCTCCTGGGTGGGGTTGCCAGGTTTAGCAAATAAAAATACAGGGCATTAGCCAAAAACCCTGGACATAATATATTTTTTTTCTTTTTTGTTTGTATTGAATGACTGTTGTAAGATGTCAGTTTATTGTTTTATTTTTAACTTTAACAAAAAAATTAAAAAACAATAATTAAAAAAAAAAACTACCTTTCAAACAAAACAAAAACAAAGGAATAAGAAAAACAAATAACTTAAAATAACTACATTGCTTCCAACATGTTCCTACCCTGGGCATAATATATTAAAAAGAAACCTAAGACTCTGAAAGAAGGAGAGAAGGCGGCAGATGAATAAGCACCCTCAGCACTTGAGGTACAAAATGACAGTGAGTTCCCTGCTTTTCTTTTTGTGTCATATATCCCCAACTGGGTGCTGGAGAAATCGGCAACTCAAAAACACCAATCCTGAAATGCCAATGGGAACAGACGGCAAAATTTCCTAACAAAAGCCTGCTCTATCTAGGCAAAGGAACGCAAAGGAGCAACCTAGCAATACAGAAAACATTTAGATAACTTCTGGACAATCACTAAAAAAGTTATACAAAGAGATACACACCAAAACACTATAGAAATCAAAATAGAATTCAAAAAATGGTACAAGTAACCCACAGGAAGTTAGGAACAAGAAAACAGAAACAAAAAAGATACAGAACAAACAGATACAAATAATAAAATGGTCTTAATCTCTAACATAACAATAATTACATTGTATGTATATGTGCTAAATACGTCAATGAAAAGATTTACAATTGGCATAGTGGATTAAAAAAATACATGGAAAAACTACCAGATGTCCAAGTAGATGTAAATTTCAGATCAAACAATGAATAAGTTTTTTAATTTTAGTATATCCCATGCAACATCAGTGTTCTCAGTCTGAACACCAGTGGTCACTTGCCCAAGTCCAGGTAAGGAGATGAAGGAAGTTTAAGAGGCTGAGCTGGGTGGGTTCTAATCTATGGGTAGCCCCCCCACTGCCCCCACTTTGACAATTGTTTTCTTAAATACCCCATAGCCACTTGTTTTCTTTCCAATATCCCTTTTCTCCAAAAAATTGCAGGAATAAAAATTTTAGCTTATGTGAATTCTCCAGGAAACTGAGTTGTCTTATGAGGTAGGTTTCTCTCACAGAATTAGTGTGTGGATTAAATGCAAATAAAAGCCCTTGGTACCCAGTAGTTGCTCAATAAATTTTTCTTTCCTTCTTTCCTTATTCATCAAGGATAACTTTTGGACTTCTTCAGCCTGGCTGTGGCTCAGAGATAAAACCTAGTGGCTCCTCTGAAACCTGACATGATTTTTTTTTTCTTTTTTAATGCAGTTTTGTTGAGACATATTCACACACCATGCAATCTATCCAAAGTGTACACTCAATGGCTCAGAGTATCCATTTATTATTATTATTTTATTAACTAATGCTTTTGGTGAGAACGTATGACATGCTTAACAAAAGTCCAGGGAGGACAAAATGGTGTAGGATGAAAAGGCAGTCCCTCTCCCATCACAGGCCACAGTCCCCCACTTCCTCTACCTAGAGGCAGCCACTGTTACCAATTTATTCTTCCAGAGGACTTCTATGCATATGCATGCCTATTTATAACTCTCTTTTTTCCCACCGATGTGACCATACTAGACATACTGTTCTACACCTTCACACACTATTTTTAGCCTCTAATTACCTGGCTGCAGTGGGATACAGGCAGTTGATCCTGAGGGTCCTTATAAAAAACAGCCCTTTGAAACTTGTTGCTACCACTATTGTAAGCATGTTGTCAAGGATGTTGTTCATTGTATCTCACAGCATCCTCTCCGAGGACCCCCGGGAGGAATTCCTGTCTGATCTTGGTACTGAGAACAGTTGTCCTTCTGAGCAATTAGTTTGTTTTTATCTCCTGGACATTGTGAATTGTGTAACAACAAGGTTTCCCCTTTCCTGTTGGCTGCTGGGAAGTTTAGAGTCCAAGCAGAGGTCTCCATGATATGCGTTTCTAACCTTATTCTTGGCTCTGCTTTGTGCCCGCACTTGTTTTTCTATCTTTAATTTATGTTATCCTGACATATTTTGTGTGCCCTTGTATGCTACCTGAAATCTTTTCTGGGCAAAGGTGAAGTCGAAATAGTTCAATAAATAACTGCCTGGCTTTACTCACCCCCTACCCCCGGTCCCTACCCACTCCTCCCTTAACCCCCATCATCCCTTTCAGCAGCTTCCTGGTGCTCCTTTCTTGCTTGCTTTGCCATTATTCTCCCCTTCTACCTTTTATCTCAGCAGGCCTACATTCCTCTTGGGTCCTGGCACTCTCCTGCTTGTCACTGCCTCCCAGTTCCCTGTCCCCACCTACATAGGTGTTGTGTGCAGCCTTGGATGATTGATTTGATCATTCTAGGACCAAAAACTCTGGCATGTGGCTACATATTAGAACTGTTCTCCATCCACCCATGCTTCCAGCTTGTATCCCCAGCAGCTAGGCTGCGTTTGACAATATGAACAGTGTGTGCTACAAGAACAGAGTCATCACAGGGTCAGGCTACTTCTCCAGATGAAGCTGGGAGAAGCATCAAGGTGCAGGGAGGAGGACTTGGTGAGACAATGACATATTCCGTAGAAGAGATTGATTCTTTTTTGAAGGGAGCTGCATCCCAGGGCAGTTAACCTTGTCTCCTGGGTGAAGGGCTTGAGGTTTGAAGGACCAGGAAGGCAGAGTGGTATCTGGAAAAGAACACAAAGACCCCACGGGAAAATTAGGAGACCCAAGTCCTATTCCGATATCTGCAGCCGGGTGGATAGGCAACCTTGGGCATGGCACATCCCCTCCCTGGGCCCCAGTTTCCTTATCCACCCAAAATAGAAAGTCAGGGGATACAGGGATGCTCAATTCTTCCCTAGATATAAAGCTGTTCTTTAAAAACAGGTTTAATTAACAGGTTAATTCAAACAATGTTAATTGTTTAAAAATAGAAAGAGTAGATAATCTCTAAGGGCCCTTCCAGCTTTGACAATCCATGGTTCTATGCTTCCTACCACTCATTTTATGGCCTCTATCCTCTTCTGCATCCCCCCAGCCCCCTAAATCTCCCCGTGGTTTCCCAGCCTCTGTTAGCCAGTCTACAGATCTGCTGGTTTTGATCCTGCTAGAGGCAGTGCTCATCCCCTCTTGCCTGCTGCAATTCTGCTTGGACTGGGCTTGCTAAGAAGACACTTCTCAGCCAAGGAAGAGGGTTTCCTGCAATTCCCCATCTCCTAAACTGGTGATCTCGCCTCCTTTCAGCTCTAACTGACTGGACTCAAATTTAACTTAGTGAAGCAAGAAGTTCAGTGGAAACCCAGCTGGAAAGTCTGATAGGGTCCCCTGCTTGGCTAGCTGCATTTTCCTTTGGATATATCCACAGCATTCCCATTTTGCTCCGCAGCATTGCTGCAGTTAGACGGTCTCCATTGTAATGGGTGCTGTTTCGCTGTTGTACCGATTAGTACAGTGACCGTTCCCATATGAGCCGAGTGTGAGAGCCGAGTGTGCTCAGTAAACACTTGCATTTTTCCATGGAGTGACTACTTTTGTTTGTTTTTAGATATTTTTAAAATTCAGAAATCCTTCAAACATACAGAAAAGTACCAAAACAATCATAGCTAATTCTAATAGTTCCTCATTTATTGAGTGCAGTAACACACCAGTTCTGTTCAAAGCACTTTAGCTATATGAACTCATTATAACAAACACCCATGTAGCCACAACCCAGATGTAACAAATGTTCATTTTCTGCCCTATTTACCTTACATCGTATTTTTTTAAATTCAGTTTTATTGAGATACATTCACATATCATACACCATGTATCCGTGGTGTACAATCAACTGTTCACAGTACCATCATATAGTTATGCATTCATCACCCTAATCTATTTTTTGAACATTTTCTTTATACCAGAAAAAGTAAAAATAAGAATAAAGAATAAAAGTAAAGAAGAACATTCAAATCATCCCCCCACCCTATTTTTCATTTAGTTTTTTGTCCCCATTTTTCTACTCATCCATCCATACCCTGGATAAAGGGAATGTGATCCACAAGGCTTTCACAGTCACACTGTCACCCTTGTAAGCTACATTATTATATAATCATCTTCAGGAGTCCAGACTACTGGGTTGGAGTTTGATAGTTTCTAGTATTTACTTCTAGCTATTCCAATACATTAAAACCTAAAAAGTGTTATCTATACAGTGCATAAGAATGTCCACCAGGGGGACCTCTCGACTCCATTTGGAATCTCTCAGCCACCGAAACTTTATTTTGTTTCATTTTGCTTCCCCCTTTCGGTCAAGAAGATGTTCTTAATCCCACGATTACATCGTTTTTTTAAAGAAATAAAATGTTGCAGAAACAATGAAGGTTGTGCCTTTCCAGTTCCCCTTCCACCCTCTCCACTGGCTACCATTATCCTGAAGGTGGTACTTGGTGAGAGTATCTTTCCTATTTATGTTTTTATACCTTTACTATACAAGTGTATATCTCTAAACAGTGTGTGGTATTGATTTGAGTTTTTAAAATTTTTACATAAATGGCATCATAACGTACATTCCATTTTGAAACTAGTGATTTTGTTTCTTGTTACAATGGATGACCTCAGTCACACAATCAGTTCCCAGATGATAAAATGTCCACAGTTTGGCTCTATCAGTACTCTCCTTCAGCTGAAACTCCTAACTCCCTCACAGCCTTGGACTTTCAGGGGTCCTCCCATCACCAGTGTTCTATGATCTAGAAACAGAAGCTAGTTCCTGTGAGGCCACCAGCCAGGAATTTCCTCGACTTCTATCCTGTTCCTACCAAATTATCTTAGTATCTTTATTCACCACCTTAACCTTGTTCCTTCCAATTTCATCAATTCTCAGAGCTTCAGTGATTATCTATGGAATGGTGACTTGCAAATCCATATAACTATAGCCCAGACTTTTCTTCTGAGCTCTAGGTCTGTATATCCATCTGCCTAACTGGAAACTCTACCTGGATGTCTTAAAGGCACCTCAGATTCAACTTGCCTCAAAATGAACTTATTTCCACCCTCCATTCTAAAAACACAACTCTGAAAGAATTTCTAAGCACCCAATTTCAATTCCTCATTTCCCATGCTCAATTTTGTATTCAATTCATTCTTCAACCCATTCCAATCTAGCTTCCATCCTCACCACTTTGCCAAAACTGCTCTTGTCAAGGCCCCTGGTTACCTGAGTTACCAACTTCGGTGGTCAGCTGTCTTTCTTCAACCTACTTGGCCTCTCAGCACCATTTATCGCATTGATCACTCACTCCTTGAAACTTGTTCTCCACTTGGATTTTGGGACTCCTCCACAATTTCCTAGTTTTCTTCCTACCTCGCTGGTTGCTTCTTCTCAGTCTCTCTTGTTAGGCCTTTCCAATCTTTGTGATCTCTAAACACATTGGAGTACCCCATAAGCTTAATCCTTAGATCCCTCCTCTTCTGTATCTTCACTCAATCCTTAGGTGATCTCATTCAGTCTCATTGCTGATGAATCCTAAATCTACAGCAACACTCCACACCTCTTCTCTGAAGTCCAGACTCACATCCAACCACTTACATGACACTTCCACTTGGATGTCTCACAGATACCCCAAACCAATGTTGCTCAAACTGAAATCAAGTTGTTGCCCAAATCCCCATCTCAGTAAATGGCATTCAATAAATGGCCTTAAACAGAAACCTAGAAGTCATCTTGACATCTTCTCCCTCACCTTGCACACCCAACTACTGTCAATTCTACTCCCTAAACGTAGCCCTCTTCCCACCACTTCTTACCATTTCCACAGCTTTCACCCCAGTCTAAGCCATCATATTCTCTTTCCTGGGCTACTAATTAATGTGTGTGTGTGTGTAATCAGATGTATCAACTCCCCTACTCAATTCTTTTTTCCTCCTTTAATCATATTTAAAAATTTGTAGAATACAACATATATACATAGAAGTAATAACTTCCCAACTGCAATTTAACAAGTAGTTAGCAAATTTTAAAGAATATTATGTGTTACAGTTCCACAGTTTCAGTCATTTCCATATTGTGAACATACATAAAAAGGATAATATCTTTCAAAGTATGATTTAACAAGTAGTTACATAGGAAATTTCCAAAGTTGTTATGAGTTACAATACCATAGTTTCAGTTATTTCCTTATTGTGAAATATAATATATATACAAAAAGGTGATAGCTTTCAAATTACAATTTAACAAGTAGCTATAGTACAAATTTCAAAGGATGCTATGGATTAGAGGTCCACCATTTCAGTTCTTTCCTTCTAGCTATTCTAATACCCTAGCAACTATGAAAAAGAAAATTATATAAAAATTCAGTTTTCATAATTCTTTGTTAAATTCCATCTTGTCTGTTGCTACCCCTTCCGCTGGTTTAATCACTTTCCCGAGCTTTGGAGATGTCTATGCAGTAACCATCCTAATTTGTTCATGTTGAAAAGGGGTGTGGACATTATGGGAAGAGGGGACACATCTGATTGATGTTCTTGAAGAGGCTGTTGCCTCTGGGTTTTGGGACTTAGCTGGCATAGGAGTTCCCTGAAAGATTTATGTTTCTGAAGAATAAACTTAGTGAGACTTTTATAGGGTCTCAGCTAGGGATCCGGGTATTCTTTAAGGTTTTCAGGACTACTGTTGACTTGGACTTATCATATTGTGATCATTTGGCATATGTAAGTGAAGCTTGCATAGGAGTAACCTCCAGGACAGCCTCTTCACTCTATTTGATTTCTCTTAGCCATCAAAACCTTAGTTTGTAGCCTTTCTTTCCCCTTTTTGGTCAAACAGGCATACTCAATCTCTCGATGTCACAGTCCAGGCTCATTCCTGGAATCCATGTCCCAAGTTGCCAGGAAGATTCATTCATCTGGGAGGGGTCCTGTCCCACGATGGGGGGAGGGTGATGGATTTATTTGCAGTCTACTCAATTCTTTAATGGCTTCCCATTGTTTGCAGCAGTAGTTTTCAAATTTGTGAGGGGTGGTGGTGTTTTTTTTTTTTTTCTTTTAATAGTGGAACATTTTTTGAAGTTTTTTTTTTTTTTTGTAAATTAAAAAGCAAAACAAAACTTTTAAACACAGGTAAAAGTGGAGCTCCAATTCTCCTAATTGGAGAAGGGTAGGGATCCTAGAGCTCCAACTGCTCAGTGTCCCACTTGATCCTTCCTCCACTTTCACTTCTACTCTTACCCCAAGCAGCTATTGAGGCAGCTCTGTGGAACTTTAGTCCTCTAGGAAACTCAGTGGGAGAAAATATGCAAGATAAAGCCCAAATCTTAGGCCAGACAAACCAAACCAAACAACAATAAAAAAAGCACTTTTCCATGATCTGGAAAATCTCATGTCTTGCCACCCCTACCTCACTCCTTATGTTTCAGCTACAGCCAACCACTGGCAGGTCTCCTCAGTGCAAAACTTTTCTTGTCCTCAGGATGAATGCCCTGTCCTCTCTGACATGCCTTAATTTGACAAATTTCTCTTTCAAACGTCAACCCAAAAGTCAGCACTTCCTCTGGGAAGTCTTCCCTGACCCTTCCAGGAGGAAGTAGTTGGGCCTTCCTCCTACTTCTCTCAGAACACTCAGAACATCATATTTTCTTTGGCCTAGGTAACTGATGGCAGAGGTCCATCTTTGTGTGTCTCTTGTATACCCAGGATTTAGCACTGAACCTAGATTGTAACAGGTGCCCAATCAAGTGTTTTGAGAATAGCTGAGTAGTCTGAAGGGATGGTCTTGACCCTAGTAACACACCCTATTAATAGACCCTGTTAATGTGGTGTTGTGGACATGACTAACTAGTTACCTCTATCTTTACTGATAAGCATGAAATACATTGAGCCTGCTTTCTTCTTTCCCAGCCTGGATGACATAAACAATGTATCTTTCACAGATTGCTGAGGGGAAAGAGGCTTCTCAAGGCCAAGGCTGCTTTCCTGAACTATATCTGGCTTCAGTGGGAGGCCAACAGGACCTCCAGGTTATGACCACACAATGGTTACAATGTGCTGGGCTGCAGGAGTGAAGAGAACAATCTCTATATTCTCTATATTGTTTACACTAAATTAAAAGTATTTCACACAAGTGGAGGGGTGCTGGCCTTAGAAGACTAGCAATGTGGGGTGGGTGGCAGGAGGATGGTGGAGAAGGAAATCTATAAATTCAATACCATCCATCTGGAAAAACTCCAGGTGGCTCCCACTATCTCCCTGATGGTTTTTGTCAGAGGCACAGAGGAGGAAGCAAGAGGGCTTACAAATAACAGCTCCCATTTATTTAGTGTTTACTCCATGCCAGGCATTGTGCTGAGGCCTTTGTGTATATTGTCTCACTGAATTCCTTGTAACCCCTGGAGAAAGGCACTATTATTATCATAGCACTTTACCTATGGGGAAACTGAGCACAGCGAGGTCAAGTTGCTTGCCCAGGGTTGCACAGAGGGGTGAGCCAGGATTCAAAGCCAGGCAGTCTGCTTAGCAAATGAAGCCCGGACAGGATCACTGGTCAGAGTTGGCGCTGGAGTTAATTGGCAATGGGGTAGGAGTTGAGTGGGATTCAGTGAGGAACTTTTCGTACAGATGCTGATGTGCACTGAAGCTAAGCTGAGTCAGGGCAGAAAGATGCAAAAGCTAGTTTCTTCTAAGGAGGGTCAGGCCACCAGGCTGCATCGGGGCATGGGCACACAGCCCCAGCAGCAACCTGAGCCACTGAGTTTGCCGCCCACAGGGAATGGTGGTGGTTTTTGAGGTCCAGGGACAGAGCCTCAGAAGCCAGAAATTGGTCACCCAGGGAGGAGTGGTAGTAAGCACGTATTGCCTGAAGAGGGTGCAAGAGAGCTCTGGGATGGTATGTTCCCTGCCCCCCTCACTTACCCCACTCCAGAGCAAACGCTTTCTGCCAGCCCAGCAGAAGAAACTGGGTGTGGCCTGACTTCCAGGAAGTCCTGGGGAATCCCTGTAACTGAGCAAAGGTCATGCCTGCCTCTCCCAGCTTCTCCAGGGAGCATGTCCTTCCCCCTGAGGCCCAAGCCAGGCTATTCTCCAGTGAAAAGATTGGTAAGAGGTGCTACCGGACCAGTCCTCAGGATTGTCCTGAGGAAAAAGGAGGCAGCCTGGTGCAGTGGAAAGAGCATGGACTCTTGAGTCAGACAGACTTGGGTTCAAATCCCGATTCTACCACTTGGTAGTGCTTGACCTTGGGCTCAGTATTTGACCTCTCTGTGTCTCAGTTAATAATAGTACAGGGACCGAGTTCAACATTTTGAGATTTAAATGAGATATGTAAAGTGCTTTTGACAGTATCTGCACATAGTAAGCACTCAGTAAATGTCAGCTAGGAATACTTCATCAAGTGGTTGTGATGCTTAAATAGGACAGGTTCAAAAGAGTAAATGGGAAAGGTTCAAAGCACCTGATACCTTATGGGCCGTTGATTGGTAATAGCTAATAGTAATAATAACGTTAATAATAGCAAGGTGAGGACCCAGGAACTCGAGCGGTCAGAGTACTGGCCAGAGGAATGAGGAGACTCTCAGCTGGGCTAGAGAAAGGAAAGCCATTCAAGGGTCTCTGGGGAAGACAGTGAGAGCCATCCCTAGAAAGAGCACTGCCTTGCATTGCCCCGAGGTCATTGCTCTGTGGCTCAGGTGACCATTCAAAGAGGCATGGAGAGGGAAGGAAAGAACCCATAGTAGAGAGCCCGTGATACTGTTCAGGAATGGGAAAGGGGGCGGGTCTGCCTCCGAGTCTCCCGGGACCAGCTGTACAGTAACAGCCTCTGTTTCGATTCCTCCCATCTTGGTGTCTAAGCTTGTTTTTGTGGCTGCAGAGGAAAGGCATGGGCGGGGCTCTGCTGCACAGCACCAGGAACCACAAACTCGCCCCCAGAGTGAGGGTACAGAATGTACCCAGACTGCAAACCACACCCTTGTGGCTTGGGGAGGCCCCTAGGGCAGACTGGGGAACTATCAATCTACAGTACTTTGTTTGAGAGCCCTGTGCCTAGCAACCAGCCTGGGATTCCACAGCACTGCAGACAATGGGATACCCCAAGGGAAAAGCACTGAGCTAAAGGACCACATACCAAAGGGTCTCCTCTTGAAGAGAGGTCCACAGACATCTGACACTTTCCTGGGAAGCAGATTAGGTCTCCACCTGGCCTAGGAAGGCTTCCAGCCTGAGACCACCATGAGGGGACACTTCTAGCCACAACGAGACCCTCCTGTACCCTCAACCGATTTAGGGGAACAGATTCTGCCTCCTGCCTGTCACCACTTGTCTCCACCATCCCCCAGGAGGCCTAACTAGGGTTTCCAGAACAGTGAAGGGAGGGAGACAGATAGCATGTTTTGGGAGGATGGAGACAATTTCCTAAAGCCAGAAGTGCCTTAAAAGTGAAAAAAGGTTGAGAGGGGGCGAAACCCACAGGAGATAGTAGGATGTGTTGGAGGAATAAGATCCAGGGAAACCAGGAGGAAATTCAGTGGGGACAAGTACAAGGGGTTTGTTAGTGACCAAACCTAACAACATAATTTGCCTCAACACAAATAAACAAAAAAAACACCAAGTGAAGGAGGGAGTTGACCACAAACTGAATATGAATCAGCCTCAAAATACAGCACAGCTCACTTACGTGGGCTACATTTTCCAAACCAAAGATCAGGACACATTTGACAAGCAGGAGTGTACTTAGGAGAAACTAGCCTGAGTGTTTGAAATTGAGACTTTCCCCAGCAAACCTAAGTCCTAGACTCATTGAAACCATGCTCCACAATAATCCAGCCTTCATCAAAGAGAAAATGGGGAAAATGGAAAAGATACAGAAGAGTAAGAAAATGATTTAAAAATGGGTCCTCTGAGCAAAGAATAGTAAAGTAGAGGTAGCATGCTGAGGTGGAATGAGCACAGGCCCTCATGTCCAACAGCTGATTTCAAATCTGGCTTTGTCACTTGATTTGGAACCTCAGGAAAGTTGCTTAATCTCCCTGAGCTCCAGTTTCCTTGTCTTTAAACCTGAGATAATATTGTCTACCATCAGGGTTGTGGGGAAGATTTAAATGATTAAAAAATGTAAAGCACCAAGCACATAGTAGTTCCTCAATAAAAGCATAGCTGTTCATTTGGAGATGGGAAAAAAAGATGTGTGAAGATTTAATGAAGAGACTACTAAGCTGTCATTCCCCACATCCAAGGAAACTGGAACAAGGAGAAATGGACAGTGACTGGAGTAGGAAGGATTTTGTGGACATGGACAAAAACTTGGTGGCCATTAGAAGTTATAAACTGGCAGAAGGCAGGCTGAATCCTGCCCTCAGGCATGTTTTCTTTGATCTGAACAGTATTTTTCCAAAAATTTGAATTAGATCCCAATCTTTTAAATAGTGGAGGATTCCACATAAAAATCCAGATTTGGGGCTTCTCTTGAAAAAGCAGAAAATCTAGTGACTCCGAACCCACATATCCACATGGCGACGACTGGTGGGAGTTGGTCAATTAGAAGGGCTCTCAGCCAGGTGCTTCTTAAACTGTAATACCCGTATGAATCACCTGGGAATTCTGTTAAAATGCAGATACTAATGTGCAGAATAGGCACATCTCTAGTGAAAAGTACAGTAGCAATTGCCCATGGGTGGGAGAGGAGGGGTTGGAGGGGGACTGCTATTGGGTATGGGTTTTTTTCATGAACAATGAAAATGTTCTGGAATTAGATAATGGTGATGCTTGCAAAACATTGTGAATATACTAGAAAACACTGAATTGTACTCTTTCAAAGGATGCATTTTATGGTATGTGGACTCTAGCTTAATAAAAGCAGTTATTAAAAATATATATAGATGCTGATTCAGTGGGTCTGGGGTAGGGCTCAAGTGTTTGCAGTTCTAACAAGCTCCCAGGTGTGGTTGATGCTGCTGGTCCAGGGACCAGTTCTGAGTAGCAAGCTCAGCTGCACATTGGAACCACCCTGGGAGTTTTCAAAAATACTGATGCCCAGGTCCCACCCCTAGGGATTGTGATAAAATCAGTCTGGGGCAAGGCCTGGGCATCAGGAGTTTTCAAAGCTCCCCAGGTGATTCTCATTTGCAGCCAACAGTTGAGAACCTCTGTCTTATACTCTGGCCACTTTCCCCTTCCTCTTTCCCATTTGACTCCCTGCTCTGTTCCACACTCTTAAGAGTACCTGGCCCTGCTCACTGCCTTAATCCCACTCTGGTTCTGGGATTCTGAATCTTCAGTGCAGTTTGTACCCCCTACCCCACCCCCGGGCAGGTTTGTGTGAGGACATTTATCAGAGGCGTTTGGAAAACTGAAAGAACTCATTCCTCTTGTCCCACTCCAGTAATGTGGAACTGGCGGGAGCCCTGGGCAGGCCAGCCTGCCTGCCACGCCCACGTCTGCCACGTGAAAGCCCACATGCCGCTCTTACTTCCCCCAGCCGGCGGCCGCATGGGAAGACATGTGCAGTCGGTCACAAGGGAGGGGGAGAGAGACAGAGACACAGAGAGAGAGAGAGAGGTAAATGATGCTGATCAGCATGGGAAGCCGCCTGAGAACCAACCATAGCAACTTCTCAAGTGGGGAGAGGAAGCCAGAGGGAGGGGAAGAAAGTGGGCGGAGATGGGGGGGTGGGAATCTTACACCAAGGCTTACTGGGTAATTTGTTATTGCGTGAGAGTGTCTTAGAGCCACAGCCCTGGATCAAGGTCCCGACATGGGCAAGTCATTCCAAGTGAAAAGAGGTTATAACCACAAAAAGAGAGAACATTTCGTTCTAACTGAGTGGGAGGGAGACAGCTTGGCAAGGCCAATGGAAAGCCCCCCGCCCCCAGCCAGCCTTGCTTTTCCCAGATGTTTTAAGTATATCTAGTTTTTACCCCCACTGACTCCTTATATTCTCTGTGAAGTATGCCTGAATGCAGCTATCCCCTCTTTTTCTCAAGTGCTTGCCTTTTCTCTTTTCCTAGAGATTGGAAAGGGTTTAATGAGATTCTACCTAGAAGGTGCAGTGAAAACTGAGAAATAAGGCTGGTGTGAAATCAAACACCTGATTGCTAAGGCAGTCTTAATTGATTTAGCACCAGGGGCATTTTCACACTTGCTCCTGACAACCCATCTGAGGCATAGGGGCAAGTAAGAGTCTTTGGAGACCTGGTGTACAGTTTGGAGAGCCAACAATTGCTTCCAGTGAGGCGTTCCTGCCTGACCCTCCAGGACCCCCCTCTTTTCAAGACTAGCTTTGCCCTCTTGTTTTTTTTTTTCAGTATCTTGTGTGAATCTGGGCATGTGGGTGCCTGCAAGATAGCAACCTTGTGGGGTAGTGCTGGCTGGGCTGAGGGGCCCCCTGGGAGGGCTGTACGGGAGGGGGGGTGTAATCTTTTGAGCTCTTAGAGCATCTTGTTCCTTCCTTCCACCCAAGAGATCAGAGAATCTGTTGGGGAGGGGGCTATGGCCCCAGGGCAGCCCAGCGTTGAAACAGGCTTGAGGTTAGACATTCTCAAAAAGCTCAGTCCCTCAGCGGCTGCCTCCCCATGCTGAAAAAGCACTGACCAGACAGACTCTCAGTGTCTCCTCTGCCCCACCAGGTCTAGCCAGCTTGCTCTCTGCCCCTGTCCTTTGCTCCGATCTCTGGCTCCTTCCCTAACAATGGCACAAGAGATAAAGAGCAAAAGACTGAGGTATTGAGGGCAGGTGGCTCTGAATTAGGACAAGAGTCCTTGGGAGAACCTCCACCTGTGGAGTAAGGATTGAGATCATCAGGGAGTGGCAATGGTGGCTTTCAGTGGAAGGTTCTTTGCTGTGACCTCAGGAAAAAAGAACCTGATGAGGAACAAGGGAGAATAGACAGACAATGGGCATAAAAGCAGAGGGGTAATTATACTGGCTAATGTTTATTGAATGCTTCCCAAGTGCCAAACACAGGGCTAAATGCTCTACATAGAGAACCTCATTTAATCCTCTCAAGTATCCTTACTTCTACACATTGATGGTGGAAATTCAGGCTCACAGAGGGTAAATAACTTGTCCAAGGTCCACAGCTACTAAGGAAACAGCTAGGCCTAGAACTCCGATCCATCTGAGTTTGCAACCACTGCTCTTAACCACTCCAAGCAGCCTCCCCACCAACTACATAATGGCTTCAGAGGTTACCCAAGGAAGGTGCTAGTAACTCCATCACAGGCGCTGTGGGACGACCATGTCCCACAGATCCTAGAGAAAGGCAGAATGGGTCTTGGGAAAACCCTCATCCTATCTTCTGCTCCCACTTTTTTTTTATTGAATTTTTTTACTTTAAATTCAATTTTATTGAGATATATTCACATACCATATAGTCATCTATGGTGTACAATCAACTGTTCACAGTACCATCATTCATCACCCCAGTCTATTTTTGAACATTTTCCTTACACCAGAAAGAATCAGAATAAGAATAAAAAAAAAAAGTAAAAAAGAACACCCAAATCATCTCTCCCATCCCATTCTATTTTTCATTTAGTTTTTGCCCCCATTTTTCTACTCATCCATCCATACACTGGATAAAGGGAGTGTGATCCACAAGGTTTCACAATCACACTGTCACCCCTCATAAGCTACATTTTTATGCAATTGTCTTCGAGATTCATGGGTTCTGGGTTGTAGTTTGATAGTTTCAGGTATCCACCACCAGCTACCCCAACTCTTCAGAACCTAAAAAGGGTTGTCTAAATTTTGCGTAAGAATGCCCACCAGAGTGACCTCTTGACTCCACTTGAAATCTCTCAGCCACCGAAATTTATTTTGTTTTATTTCACTTCCCCCTTTTGGTCAAGATGATGTTCTCCATCCCAGGTTCATCTTTGGGAGTCATATCCTGCGTTGCCAGGAAGATGTACATCCCTGGGAGCAGGTCCCATGTAGGGGGGAGGGCAGTGATTTCAGCTGCCAAGTTGGCTTAGCTAGAGAGAGAGGGCCACATCTGAGCAACAAAGAGGCACTCGGGGAGACTTTTAGGCACACTTTTGCAGCCTGGGGAAAGAGTCCTTCCCTACCGTCAGCTGCCTGTCTCTGCCCGAACCGTGTTCAGCCACAGGGATCATGGGATGGGGGCAGGACTTGAGGTTGGCGTAAGGGTTTGGGCTGAAGCTGAGCAAATCAACACAACAGAAGCAGGTTCTGACTTCTTGGCTTTTGTATCCCCATGAAGTATTAGGCTTGAGCTAGGAGAATGTTCTAGATATTCCTAGCCAGCAGGGCTAAGATGGGGATGGGGTGGCTTGTGGGCATTGCTTTGATTAGCTGTGCTGAAAATCACCCCAGAAAAGGTCAGCACTGTTTTGACACCTGTTGTTTTTCCCTGTGCAAAGCTTTCTGCAAGAGTTTGCAGAGAGGGCCCTTTGGAGTGTTATTTGGGGTTGCCTGGTCTCTGCCCCCGGTGGGCAGGCCCTTTTGGCCGGGGGCAGTGAATCACCCAGATCAGAATGCTCGCATCTGCTGGGGAGAACACTGTGTGCCCTGGAATGGTGCCAGAGCCCGAGGGGAAAGGGAAGTGTTCAGGACAAACTGGCCAGAGGAAAGACAGGGAGGAGTTTCTGCTAGGGCAGCTGCTTAGGCTCTTCCGCCTAAGCTTATTGATGCAGGCACCTTATCTCTTTTCCTTGGGCAGGGAGACCAGGGCAGCAGGAGGTAGTGGGGAAAATCACAAGATACTTGTGGCCATCTTGGAGGCTGTTTCCCCTGCAGGGCCTGGGCATTGAGTCACAACCCCCATGTCTCACTCCTCCACATTTACTTGTCTTTAATGTGGCATCATCTCATTTGGGCTGGGTTGCCCCTGGGCTCCACCCTCCTCTCAATGCCCACCACTTCTGCTTGGGCCCTGATCCTCCGTCCCCTGAATCATTGCAGCCTCGCTCCCATCCATCCCAAACCCTTCTCCTCACTGCTACCTGAGTCATGTTCCTAAAAGGCATATCTGATCATGTCAGTCTTTTAGTTAAAACCCTTTGGTGGCTTGTCATTACCCTTGGGACCAGTGTAAACATTTTGGCCTGGCATTCAAGACTTTCAGTTTGCCCCAGCCCTGCTCCCTGCCAGCATAGGGATGCCAGATAAAATAAAAGGATGCCTAGTTAAATTTGAGTTTCAGATAAACAGCGAATAACTTTTTAGTTTAAGCATAGCCCTTGCATTATGTTCTATATTTTTATTTGCTAAATCTGGTCACCTCATATCCAATCCTACTGATACAGCTTAGTCTGGCCCTTGCCATCACTCTCTTGGATGAAGTCACCAGCTTCCAAACTGATTTCTTTGACCCCGGGCTCTCTTCTCTTTCTTCCAACCAGGATGTTGTTACGGTCATCCTCTTGCTGCCATCCAAGAATCTTCCTTACATTTCCCGCTCCTATCCAAATCCTCCCTGCCCTTCCTATGTTCAAGTTCCTCTTCCATGAGGCTTTCTCTAAGTGTCTCAACAACAGTCACTCCCCTCTCTTCTGTACTCTTAACACACACCACTACTCCTCTTAACATTTGATTATACAATGCTTTTCATTGCAACCTTTGCTCTATGGAGTATGTATCTTCTCGACTAGACTATAAGCTCCAAAAGGGCAGGCATCATGTCTTGTACTTTTTATTCTCTCTCTCCTCCCACCATAGCATAATGGGGCCTCAGCAAATGTAGACTGGTTAATGGATGGTTTCTTTTGTCTCACACTATAAGCAGTTCAATTTGGTCTAACAAATATTTATTGAGCGTCCATTCTGAGCCAGGATCAGTTCCAGGTGTGGGAATACAGAGACGAATTAGCATACAGTCCCTGCCCTCAAGGAAGTCACATTCTAGCTAAGGAAATTAATGTGTATGGATACTTACAACGCAACGTGATAATGTGCAATTAATAAAGCTTATACAAGGTGCAAAGTACTTACAGAGGAGGAAGTGAAGAAAAGAATTTGGGAAATGAGATGCTGAAGACACTATAGCAGAGGTAAGGGGTAAGAGCCTTCCAGGCGGGAGGAACTGCAAGCACAAAGGCATGGAGGCAAGAAAGACTATGGTGGGTGTTAGGGAACAATAGGAAGTTCAAGAGCAGGGTCAAGCGTGAAAGACCTTGAACAGTTATGTGGGGTGTTTGGATGGTGGATGATGGGAAGCTGTTCAAGGGTTTTAACTGAGCAGACAGTTAAAAGAGACGATCAAAGTCAATGCAAAAGACGACATATTGAATTACCTCATTTACATGAAATATCCAGAAAAGGCAAACCTTTAGATATCTTTAGACACAGAAAATAGATTAGTGTTTTCCAGGGGCTAGGGGTGAAAATGGGGTGGGGGTGACCACAAATGGGCAGGAGGGATCTTTTTGGGGTGATGGAAATGTTCTAAAATTGGGCTTTGGTGATGGTTACACAGCTCTGTGAATATACTAAAAATCATTGAATTGTACACTTAAAATGGTGAATTTTATGGTGTGTAAATTATATCTCAATAAAGCTCTTTTTAAATGAGACTGTTAGTCTGGCTTCAGCGTGAGGACTGGATTGGAGAGATAAGTGAAGAAACTTCCACAAGGGTCCAGGCGGGCCAGAGTTATTAAGCTCTGGAGCAAAGACAGCAGCAGCAGAAGGGCTGGAGTGGAGGGTTGGAGTCAAACGATATATAGGAAGCGGGATCAATGAAATTTGTTAAACAGATTAGCTGGGAGGGGGTGAGTAAGAGAGCCAGAAGAGTCTAGGATGAAGCTCTAGCTTCTGGCTGTGAGAGGTGGGCAGATGGTGCTACCACCAAACTCCACAGCACATGCTATAGTTCCTGGCTTTCAGCACAGATTTGTGCAATGAATAGATAATTGAGTGAATAAATAAAATGTGTTCATGTCCTCTCCTGCTCTATTTCATGCTCTCACAAGATGGCCAGACCTTTGGACCTCAGTGCACTTGTTTCCAGCCCTGCACATTGGAGGCATCGAGTGACCTGGACATTCTGTTGTTTCTGGATTCATTTCCAGTTAAACCCACATCTTGTTTCTTCCCCTCTGGTCCAGAAACCACCTAAGCACATAAGAGATCCTTGGCCTGGGGGTGGGGGGCACTCTGGAATAGATGGCCACCAAAGCCCTGAGGACACTTATAGGTTCAGGGGTCCTCTCTTACACCTCACCTAGACTTTGCCCCTCACCCGCAAACCCATTCTGTCCTCCTACTGACCACCCTACCCATCAATCAATCAGTGATGCAACTGAAGTTTTCAGAACCCATCATGGTCCTAGGCTTCCACTTACATTCTCACTTGCATCAGTCACCTGTCAGTCCACCAGACCAGTGTTCCTCTGAGTGTTATCCTTGAACCACCTGCCTCAGAATCACACGTGTGTGTGTGTGTGTGTGTGTGTGTGCGCGCGCGCGCGCGCGTGCCAATTTATTAAACATGCAGAAGCCTGGTCCCAATGCCTGCTCCCCACTAAGTTAGAATCTACAGGGCTGCACAGGAGGAAGAAGTGGGTTCTGCATCTTTAATAAGCAACCTGGGTGGTTCAAATGCCCAATAATGTGAGACCTGCTGTTGGAGAGAGAGAGTATGGATTAGGGGTGCTTGTGGTCCTGCCACCCTAGCATACCAACCCTGGTGGCCACTCCATGGAGAGCCCCCTCTCCACCCTGGAACATGCCCTCCGCAAATGTGCTCCCCTAACATGGGCGTCCTTCCCTGATGCTCATCTTTCCATCAGGAAATACACTCCTGCTCCACCACTAATCAGATTGCCCTCTTGCACAGTCTTCTGCCCCTTCTTCCCCCACTAAATTTCCACAGGATAATCAGTATTCACTTGCTCTTTTCTCTGTCCTCCCAAGCACTTATCACACTCTCACTCATATGAGAATTGACCAAATCTGGGAAGACTAATGCCTTTGGATTAGCAGCATGTAGGACAGGGCCAGGCATATAGTAGGCACCCAGTAGATACTTGGGGAACTGAATCACCAAGGAAGGGAGCAAGAAGCAAGACTAATATAAACCAATGTCTTTTGCATTTGGCTTTAGGAGTCAATGTCCTTTTCCAAAGATAGATTTGCCCTCCAGCTTGCCTGGTTATCATGTCAATAGGTCAATGCTGTTGCTTAATAGCCCCAGAGAGGGCGGGGACGTAGTGACCTACCAGGCCTGTTGCAGGCTAAGAGGCTGCGGGGCTGGCACTATTGGCTGCCTGAACTGGCAGGGAGCATGCTTCAGCCATCCACTCATTCATTCAATCAATTTTTAACATGTGTCTCCTATGTTCTAGGCACTGCACAAGGTACCAAAGATAACCCGGTAAATGAAATAGACAAGTTTCATGTCCTCCTGGAGCTTCCACTTTAGTATGGGAGACAAACATTAAATAACTACATGAAAACTTAGAGTTGTGAAAAGTGCTTTGAAGAAAAAGAACGACGTCCAGTGAATGCACATAGCAAGAGGACTCGACTTAGTCTGGGGTGGGGGGGTGTTCAAGGAGGATTTACCCAAGGAAGTGACCTCGAGCTGCGATGATAAGCATGACAAGGAATTAAATAAGAAACAAAAACTGGGGGAAGAGCATCTGAGGCAGCGGGAACAGTTATGAGGACCTAAGGCAGTTGCAAGCTTGGCATGTTTGTGGGGGGCAGGAGTGGAAGCAGGCAGACCAGCGAGGAGGCTACTGCAGTCATCCAGGTGAGAGAGATGGTGGTTTGGGCCAGGAAGTTAGTAGTGGAGGTGGACAGAAGTGGTCATGTTCTGGCTCTATTTTGAAGGTAGAGGCAACAGGACAAATTGATGGATTGGATATGGGGGAAGATGAAGGAGAAAGAGGAGGTTGGGATACTTCCCAGATTTCTGGCTTCAGTGTTTAGGTGTCTAGAGGCGCCATTCAGCAAGACCAGCAATACACAGGAGCAAATTGTGGGGGAAAGGTGATGAGTTCTGTGTTGGATGTGTTGAGTGTGAGGTGTCAGCGGGACACCTGGAAGTTGCATATATGGGTCTGGGGCTCAGAGGAGAGGCCCAGGCTGGGGCCATAGATGTGGGAAACATATAGATGGAGGTTGAAGGGATGAGACTAGATGAGCTCAATCAGGGAGTGTATGTACTAGAGTGGGAAGAGAAGTCCAAGGACAGAGTCTTAGGGAACACTTAAGGGGCACTAGAAGATGATGAATTAATAAAGGTAGCTAAAAAGGAATGGGGAGATAAAACAGAAGGATGAGGAAAGAAAACGGTCCCAGAGGCTGAGGGAGAAGAGAGTTTCTAGGGGAGCATGTTCAGCAGTGCCCAGGATTACAGAGGGGCCCCCGTAAAACAGGAGCTGAAAAGTGTCCACTGGATCTGACATTCACTGTTGATCTCAGAGAAGATCCAGGGTGTGGTGGGAGCAGGAGCCAAACTGCAGGGGACGAGGAGTGAGTGGAAAGTGAGGAAGTGGAGTCACTGAGGGGAGGCTCTTCTTCAAGGACTTTGGGTTGTAAAGGGAAGGAGTGAGGTGGGATGGTAGCTGGGAGAAGGGAGGGTGGAACACTGGAGGAGAGTCCTTATTATAATATCAAGAGACAAGAGAGCTCCTTTTTAGCTACAGAGCAAGCATCAGTAGACAAATTTGAAAATCCAGAAGAGAAATGAAGTAACCAGTGGAGCCAGGTCCAGGAATGGGAGGTGGGGGTCTAGATGGCATGGACAGTCCAGAGAGAGTGGTTAGGGTTGGGTGGGAGAAGGGAGACCTCTCTTTGAATGCCTCATTTTCAATGAGAAGGAAGTAGCAAAGATAAAATTATCAAGCAGTAAAGATCAAATCATCAGTGCATGAATTGGGGCTCTTTGCAAACTTGGATAGCACAGGGTGTGTTAGTTCAAAGAGAACCCTGAGCCTTGATCATAAGCCCCTGGAGAGGACAGTGTTGACAGAGACGCTGATTTCCAGCTGAGAAGTGCAAACGATGCACAATTCAAATGTGCTTGTACAAATTCAAAAGCATTTTAATGTACTCAGGGAAGCCTATGATATTAGTCAAGGTAGTCTCCCTTCAAACAGATTGTAATTCTTTACAATGAATAAATTATGACCTAATGAATGGGTTTGCCAATTGTTCTTTCCTGCACTGGACTTTGGCCAAGAGCTGGAGGGCAACAGGACAGGGAGAAGAGCCTAGGCCCCTTTCCTGGTTCTTACTTCCGAGGCCACCCCTAGACCTGAAGGTGCAGCAGAACTTGAGGCAGAAGTGAGGCTGGGATTGGCAACACCGCTGAGCTTTTTCTTTGTGGAGAGACCCAATGATCATGGAGGTTGTACTCCAGAAGAGGACTTCACATTAAGACATCCTGCCCCTCTGCAGACAATGGGGCCTGTCAGCTGCTTTGGAATAGCTCATGCAAGTCATTGGCAGCCTTATCTGTACTGGACAGAGAAGCCAGGCATCTGGTTTCTGGCCCAAGCTCTGCTCCAAGCTTGCTATGTGACTTGGGGCAAGTACCTTCCCCTCGCTGGGCCTCCACTCTCCCATCTGCTGAGTGAGTGTAGTAGACAGATGATTTCTAAGGGATCTGCCACTCCAACCTTCTATGGTTCTTTCTGTGGATTTACAGTTTTTCTCCCTATAAGCTCTGTGAGGATGGGAGCCTTGTCTGTCTTATTCATCTTATATCTGCAGAGCCAGAATCTGTGCCTGGCACATAGTAGAGGCTCAGTATATGTTCCATGTAAAAATGAAGTAAACTAGGAGTCAGAAGATCTGGCCTGTGCAATCTCGGGCAAGTTCCTTCCCCTCTCCCAGCCTCAGCTTCCCAGCATCTGATGTTGTGCTTGTCTCTTTATCATCTATGCATCTTCCTCCACTAGAATGTAAGCTCCACGAGAGCAGGGACCTTGTCTGTCAGAGATCCTGGCACATAATAGGTTCTCTATAAATAGTTGTTGAACAAACAAATGGATGAGCAGATGAATCTACAAAAGGAGGGGGCTGGCCTTGGTGATTCAATGGCAGATATTTGGGGAACTTACTCTTCCCATGCCCTAATAAGGGTGCAGGTCTGGGCTAGTTTTAAGTACTCTCAAGACAGCTTAATGCCCTTCCAGGAGAGGAACCCAAAGTAAATAGGTTAAAGGGTTAAGATGATCAGGAGTGTACGGAAAAACAACTCGCCAGGCTTTGGAACTCAGCAGCTTCCCTCCATGTCACCCAGGAGAATGCAGGCCGTGATCCAACATGTGGGTCTGTCAACAATTTGAAGCTTGGTGTTCAGCGCATCAAAACCACATAGACTTAGGTAATAAGACCTGACGCCTTGGTTTTGCAAAGGAGGGGGTGTGCAATTGGGAGAAGAGAATACAGTCATTTACCAGTGTCTTGCTAAGGGCAAAAAACAGAATGTTCAGCATCCGTGGGAGGGGCTGGAATTGTGTTCTGCCCAAGGAATTCTTGCTCACTGGATGAGCAGAGTCAGGTGACAGACTTCCATAGCTCGGCCTAGCACCAGAATGGGCCCTGCCCGGAGGCAGGGAAAATGTTTTCTTTAAGTACTAGTTTCTGTGGCACTTTGTAACAATGCACTGGTGTTCCATTTCACAGGCTTGTTGGGGTTTTTCAAGCAGAACTCGGGGTGGTTTAAGGTAATTAAGCTGTAGTACCTTCAAAGAAAACTCATGGTAGCATCCAAGACCAAAATTCCAAAGAGGCCCCTTTCCTTAGCTAATCGCAAAAAAAAAAAAAAAAAAAAAAAAGAGACAGATTTCTTGACTCTTTGCAAGATAGAGGCTGCCCAGATGATGTTTGTGCCTTTGTAGTGAGAGGGAGAAGGTGTTTGCAGGGAGCGATCTGTCCATTGGCGATGCTCAGTTGTCTGTGTCGCTCTCTATAAGGTTAGCACCTGTTCTTCAGCAAATTTAAAGACTGTTAATCCGGTATACCTAGGTTTGGGGAACTGGGTGCTATTGAGTAACTTCTACCCACAAAAATCTTTTTGCTGTGCAAACAGCTGCATTTCCTTAGAAAATAATCCCCTCAAAGTAACATCTCAACACAGCCTGTCTGTCTTGAGCTCAGGGTTGGAGGGCAGAAGACAGTGGTAATTGGTGGAGTGAGACTGGACTTTCTCATCCTCGAGATTTGAAGGTTCTGTGCTGATATTCTTCTTGCAGCTACAAAAACTAAGAGGATCTTTCCTGGAATTTTGACTTTGGATATTGGGGCCCCAGATTTTGACCTGGGCTATCTATTTTAGGGGTCATTATCTCCTTTATCTCCAAGAAGCTTGTCTTGGCCTCCCAGGTTCTGAGATCTCTATGGAGAGAGGCCTCTTGGGTCACCTCCTGAGGTCTCCTTGGCTGAGTCATTCTGTTAAAACAGTTCTTCAGCAAAAGAGACCCCCAGGGCTCACAGTCATACCTACCAGGCTGCTCTGGCCGCTGGAGTAGGCAGGTTCCCTTATAAGGAAGCCAACGAACATAGTCCATTTTTTGAAGCTCTTTTCTATGCTGCCTTCCTCTTTTCTTCTTCTACCTCCTACTCATCTCTCAATAGATCCAAACACCTGAAAAAGAGACTACTGGTTGCCTACTCCAATGTCCATTCTTCTCCTCCTTAATAACAGAAACCTGAACTTATTTGAGGATGTCAATGACCTAGTTAAAGAACATCTTCATTTTTAGTTAGGTGTGGCCAGCCTAATTTCTGGCAATGAGATGTAAGCAGAAGTGTTGTGCAGTACTTCAGGGAAGCTTCCTCAAAAGGAAGGAGAAATCTTTCTTCTCCTTCCTCCTTTCTGCTGCCTGGATTGTGGATATAATGGCTGGAGCTTGTGCAGCCACTTTGGTCAATGAGGCAACATGCTAAATATGGTGGAGCAGCAACTTGCTAGAAACTTGGGTCCCTGGTGAATTTAAAGGGCCACATTATCAATCCTAAACTGCCTGCCTTCAGACTTCTCTTATGAGATGAATAAAATTCTATCTTTTCAAAGCCACTGTTATTTGCTTTTTTCCCCGTTATTGCAGCCAGAACCACCTTTAACTAATACCATATTTCCTCCCTAAAACGTGACTGCAGCTTGAAAAGTAGCCCCAGAAAACATACTGGAGTTTTATGGGCTAAAATATGGATAGAGAGGAAAGTAAGGAATAACAGTGGGGATTTCCCTACGTAAGAGGCACATGAGGGCCACTAGGCTGTAGCCAGTTGCTCTTCACAGTAAGCCCCATGAAGACATGCATTATGCCTCTAAGATTTACCAAAGTATCCCCAGTGCCTAGCTCAGTGCCTTACACAATGGAGGGGCTCAATTACAAATTGTTGAAAGAAGAAATGGTTCATTCCCTTTACAATTGACATAATTGACAGGCCAGTTCACCTGTGTGATTTGAAAGACTTTGGGAAAGCTCCCCCACCCCCATCCAAACACTTCTTCCCCAACCTACCATCCCCTGCCACAATGTCTCAAACTCCTGCATATTTAATTCCTGATGAGCATGTGCCAGGTACTGTTGTCAGCTCTGAGGATATAGTAGTGACAAAACTGATATGATTCCTGCTCTGGGGGAGCTTCCTGTAGAGTGAGACAGAAACCAAAAAAATGTGAACAAATAATTACAATCTGTGATAAGTACAATGAAGGAAACAATAATAATGGGAAATTTCTCTAGGCAGTGGAGCAGGTGAGGTCTCTCAGAAGAAGGGGGGGGGGGTGTCAAAGCCACAGGAAAAAAAGCAGCCACATGAAGAGTGGGGTGAGAGGTACCGGTGGGTGCATTCTTGGCAAAGGGAACCATGTGTACAAAGGTCTGAGGTGTGTTTGAGCAATGGAAGAAGCTCAGTGTGGCTGGAGCTTAGTATGAAAGATAAGAGTGATATCCAAATAGGCTTGGAAGAGGTCTGCAGAGGCCAGATCATGCAAAGATTCGTAGGCCATGGAAAGGACTTTGGACTATAATTCTAACTACAATGATAAACCGTTGACAAGCCAAAAGCAAGGAAATGAGGGAATGCCATGATTGGGTTTCTGCATTAAGGAGGTCACTCTGGCTTCTGTGACAGGGGTCAGTATGGAAGCAGGGACACCAATGTGTGAGGCCATTGCCTGAGAGGTGAAGGTGGCTTAGACCAGGTAGTGGCAATGGAGATGGAGAGAAGTGGATGGATTCGAGATGTGTTTTGGAGGTTGAGTGGACCATACTTGGGGATGTATTGGATATGGGTGCTGAGGGGGTGGGAGGAATCAAGGTTTCTGGTTTGAACAACTGTGTAGATGTGGTTCCATACTCTGAGATGGGGTATATACTGGGGGAGGTGGAAGTCAAGACTGATTTTGGTCATGTTGATACTGACGTACTTGTGCTCAACAGAGCACTTAGGACTGGAGATATAAATGTGGGAGTCCTTAGCATGGTGATGTTACTTAAGACCTTGGGAATGGGTGTAACTGACCAGGGATAGAGGATAGAGCTGTGCCTAGAGGAACTCCAGTAAAGGAGAAGCAGACTGCAAAGGTGACTGAGGAGAGACCATAGGATTATTTGTGCATTGCCCATCATTACCAATAGAATGTTTCAGAGTTTGAGGAAGCTGATACATAAAAGTGGCTATTTCTTCACTGTTCTCTAAGAGGGCAACTTGGTAAGAACTAGATATAAGGATAAATAGAATTTTGGAGCTGGAAGGGAAACTGAGTTCTAGAGCAAAGAGGTAATTTGTACAAGATTCGCAGGTAGAGGGCTCATCCAGGCCTCGCTGCTTACTAAACGCATGGCTTAGAAACAATCCAGTGTAACCACTTTGTTTTTCAGATTGGAAAACTGAAGTCTTGGAGATGTCAGTGACTTGCCCAAGGTCATATCTTGCTAGCCAAAGATAAGGACTACAGCACAGGACTCCTGACTCCCTCTTCCTATCATACCTCAGCTGCCTCAGTCTTCTCCAAAGTGAACTTTAGGGACTAGTTTAATTTCACGAGATGGAGGGACTAGTGGTAAAGGTGGTGAAGAGGAAATATTTTTTTAAAAAGATAAATACGGAGAGATCACCAAATCTCAGGGTTCCCATGGGGTTTTCCCTACCTCCTTCTTTGACACCTCCCCCATCTGCCTTTTCTCCTCCCTTGCATGCCCTCACTGTGAGTGGCCTTCAAGGCTCAGTTCTTGGCGTTCTGCTCTTCCTACTCTGCACTCACTTCTTTGGGGGCACATGTCAACTCACATTGCTTCAGCTCCTGTGACATGCAGACATGCACACATCCAGCATTCCAGCCCTTGACTCCACATTTCTCTTTCCACAGCCAGATCTGGGATATTTCCCTACATAAATATGCTTAGCTCAGCTGGAAATCGAAGTCAAAATGGGAATTATTCTCGCTGAAACATCTGCAGCCTTTTCCTACACCCCTGTTTCTTTCAGTGCTTCCATGTTCTCCCAGTCCCCCAGCCTCAAACCTTTCATGTCATCCTTGACTCATGGCTGTTTTGCTCTCTTCTCCCCCAACTCACTTTGTCACCAGGTCATGCGAATTTTTCATTTAGTGAAGGTTCCACAAACTTCCGTGTACTCTAGCATCCCCCAGGAAGCGTGTCCCAGTTTTCAGTTCCTGAGCCCCAACCCCTCTTTAGTCTGGAGGTTTGAGGGGGTGGGGCCTGGTATCTGCATTTTACACAAACTTCCCAGGTGATTCTGATGTGGGTGGACTGCAGACCACCCTTGGCGAACCTATGCCTTCCAGTATCTTTGGCTTTGTCCCTTCCTCTCCTTTCCACAACCCCTTTCCTTGTCCCGGCTGGCCCTCGCCACCTCACACCTGGATTGCAGGAACAGCTGGTCTGCCTGCCACTAGCCTTTCCCTATTCCAGCCTCTCCAGCTGCCGGGATCCATCTTCTACAAATATCTTTTGCATCACATCACTTCTCTGCTCAGAAGCCTACTGTGGCTCCCTCGGACCTATTGGATCCTACCTAAATTCATTTTGGCTGGCAGCCTGTCAAGTCTGCATCCCATTCTCCCTCGTTCCTATTTCCCTGCTCAATGCCATCCATCCAGGCTTATTGATCATTTGTTTCTTATGTTAGCCTCTCTACTATTTGGTGGTGGTCTCCTTTCCACTCCACCCCTGAACACTTCTGGTTACACAGAAGGACTTAAGAAAACTGTTTTGATTCTCCATCCTGTTTCTCAATGCATCTGTGCTCCCCTCCCCCCATTACCGCCCTGGCCCTGCCATTCACCAGCTATCTGACTTTGTGTATGTTGCTTAAGCTCTTTGTGCCTTTGTTTTCTCATTTCCTCATCTGAGAAACAGGAATATGTATAGTCTATACCTCATAGGTTAGCAGAGAGGATTAAACGAGTTAATAAATGTATAAAAGCTTCAAACAGTGTATGGCACAAAGTAAATACCACAAAAGTGTTAGCTATTATTATTCATTATTGTTATTATCACCCCTGTCAGCCAGCTCCTCCCTGGAAACCACTTCTGCTTGGAATAGCTACCTGATGGTGTTCTCTGTCAAGCCTTCCCCAATCTGGTGGAGGTGGTTAAGTATTTAGTTTTCAATGAGCTTCTCTGCATGTAACAACCTGAGGAACTGGGCCATCTACCTACGAAGCTCTAACTATGTCCATTGATTTCTAACCAAACAGGAGGAGAGGAGGTGAGACTATAAATAGATTTTATTTAGATTTTCCAGGGTAAGATGCTGTTAAGACAACTTCAAAATACCTTAAGGGACAGCAGGTCATACACCTTCCTGGGCAGCCCTTTCCTATGGCCTTTCTAGAGTCCTTCTCCTAGGGACCCTGCCTTCTCATCTGCTCACTTCCTGGGTCATTCAGGGAGCCCTCCCGGCAGCACGTTCCTGTGTGGTAGTTCCCAGCCTGTAAGCCTCATACCTTGCTCACGCCCCAAGCACTCTTTGTCTGTAAATAATAAATCTCCCACATCTCCATTTCTAGTTTTCAAATCCACATCTATGCTATTATGGCGAATACAATAAATTCTTTCTAAAGCCCTGTGGAATTCACTGTCACGTTTGTCATTATGCACTCTCGCTCCCGATGAAAACCCAAAGTTCAGCTCCTATCTGCTGGGGTGGGGAAGGTCTGAGCATGTTTGTGTCATTTGAAAGGGGCCTTTGGTGTTACAAAAGGCTGGGTGCTGCTGCCCTGTGGGATACGTGGGAGCCGCGGGAGTAGCAAAGAGCTCTCTGGCTCTCGGTTTTCTTGTCTGTTAAATGGAGGTAAATAATAACTGCCTCTTTTCCTAAGGGCAGGAAATGGAATGTTCCGCCTTCACGAGGAGGGGCTCAGAGTAGCGCTCTTGTGATCCTTGTTGCCTTGATGGGAGGGCTGAAATGAGGCTTGGATGAGCTAACAGATAGGGACCCACTTGGAGAGGTGGCCTACCCGGGCAGAGGATTATTACCACTGCCATGGCCACTGCCGCCACCGCTGTGGCTGCTGTTCTTGTTCTTTTTTTTCTTTCTTTTTTTTTTTTTTCTTGTTCTGGGTCCAGCTGGAGCAGCCAAGCTCCAGAACCCCAAAGCCTGTGAAAGTCTTTCCAGGAGCAATATGTTCTTTTGCCTTTCCCAACCCCCTAAATTGGTTTTCCGGAGAACAACAACAACAAGAAAAAGCTGCTCCTGCCTGTGACTGACAAACATCCACAAAGTTCCTCTTATCTCGTCTAGTAACCCCTGGGGCCTCAGAAGTTGCAGTGTTTGTCTCTGTTTAGTCAGGGTTGCCTAGGAAACAGAGTCGTTCTCTGTTTGCCACTAGGTGACTGTGGAGCAATTTTTTCCCCTTTTCTTGTAGGGAAGAACTTGATGACCAAAGAGGTTTGGGTGTGGCTGGGCTATTTTCTGGGTTTCTTTTTTCATCCACTGGTTCTTGAACGGCTGGAAACTGGGTGTGGAGAATTGACAGAAGATGAGCTGAATAAGCAAAAAAAGTCTTTGGGCTTGCTTGCAAAGGGGGAGGCATTTGGGAACAAGTGGGGACTGGGTACTGCAGAGAGCTGGGCCAGGGTGGGGGATGGTTGCCTGGCAACTCTGAACACACTGGTCCAAAGTTGGTATTTGTTCCAGCAGTGGTGAAATCACAGCATGCCATGACCAAATTGGCAAGTGTAGACATTGAATTTGGCAGAATGAGTAGAGAGGTTAGGAGCAGGTGGGGAAATTGGGCTGTGAGAGGCCAGCAAGCAAAGGTTTGCAATGTTCTGAAGAAGAGCTTTGGTGTTTGGAAAAGAACAAGCCAACATGTATGACTTTTATAGAGAAGGAAGCATGTCATTTTGATTATATTTGAGCAGTGTTTGGTGCAAAAGAAGGGGCCAAGATGACTTGATCACTTTGAGGTTTGTGGCTTAGGACAGTCAAGGCATTCTGTTAAATTTCACGTGGTAAAAGGATCGTTACATATGTTATGGGAAGCTGAGATTGAATAGAGTCACTCACATAGGGGTGACAGTCTCTCTTGTGGTGAGCACAGTGGACTTAGAGCACAGCTCAGTATCCAGGATGGGTTCACGTTGGGGTGTAGTAGAGGAGACACTGAAGGATTGTTAGAGAATCAGACAACAGGGCAGGACTCCAGATGCCAGAGACATGGGATTATGGAAAGGGTGATTGGTGATGATGAACCCCAAATTGAGGCAGAGGAGGAAAGCTGGAGTCAGAAGCCTTAGAATTGGCCCTGCCTATGCTGCTGGTGGGTTTTGTGAGAGATTGAAAGCATCTTTCCTTGACAGGGGTGGGGTGGGGTGGGATGTGTGGAGGCGGGTGCAGTAGAGGGGCCTGGGTTTTTTTTGCCACCTTCAGTGATCTACATCCTTTTCACACTAAGGCCCTCTTTGCTCCTTTGTCAAAGTCAAAGGCCATATGTGGACTGGTATTAAACTGATTCTGATGAGGCTTTCAGAAGAGGGAAGAGACCCACTTGTGTTCATTTGGTCTCTCTCTTCTTGCTCCCTCACATGTAGCCCTGGCCCTTTTCTTGTTGGGCTTTTGGGGCATCCTTCCTCCCAAATCACCCCCTCAGGCTGAGCTCGCATGTTAATAGTCACCTCGCTATCCACTCCAAACCTCTTATGTGAAAACCAGAGCAGGACAGAGAGGGATGGATGTGGGTTTGAGTCCCAGTTTGCCATAAGACCTGTGGGACTTTGGCCAAGTCACTTATATTCGCTGAGTCTCAGCTTCCTGACCCATGCAGTGAGGATAAAGAGCATGGACTTCCTCTCGGTATTGTGAGGATTAAACAAGATCATGGATGTGGCACAGGCCTGGCACTTAGTGGGTGTTCAATGAAGGTTTGGTGAGTCAGAAAAACAGCACCCCCCCACAGCTATCACGTGAGGGGTCCCTCCTGCCCAGTCCATTCATATTCAGACTCCAATTTTATTTTTAGAAAAAAAGAGCAAAGTTTATTGAAATTTCAAGCTACATTTGAAAAATCAAAATCCCAATCCTGGAGACATACATCAGGATAAGGTGTCAGAAAGTGGAAAGTGTTCACTGTCACACAACCCCCTAGAGAAAAGCTCCCTGAGGACATTGCCCAGGCACCAGCAGGTCAAAGTCATTCCATTGTCCACAACGGGACACCATCAAGCCAATCGCTGGTCACTTGAAAGTTTCCCACAAGAGTTAAAAAAACAAACAAACAATGTTTTTAAATGACACCGTGAAGTCCAAGCTTATTTTCTCTCAACTCCATTCTGTTTAGTCAGCACCAGTGAATGGTGGGTTTGGCATTCAAAAGAGGACCTCACATGCCTTTGATGAACAGATGGAAAGGAGCTGCAGCAGCAAGGCATCCGTGGCCACCTCCCGATGCTGGCCCCTTCCCTGCCTTTATTCTTTAGTCTTACTTAACCTAAAGGACAAACTGGATCAACTTGGTAAATGAACACAGTCAAAGAATTAGCCTGAAGACACAGGGGACCAGTCGACACTCCCAAAGCTGGTTAGGCCCTTCAACATGCAGGTGGTGTATGTGTATATGTATACATCTCTACACTAAGATACAGATCTAGCCCTATGGGTATATATACGCATTTATGGCTACATAGAAAAACTATGCCAATACTAACAAAACAGAACTTTGTAAGCGGTCATCCCAAAGCTGTAATCCCACACTGGGCTGTGCACAAAGCCATGCATTACACCATATTAACCAACAGAAGGCTGACTTGGCTTAATCTCTCCCATCTGTTCTCCTGGCCCTTGCAAGGCAAGGGAGAAGAGAGAGGTTGCCTCTGCTTAAAACACAAGTGGCTTCTTCATCAGAACAGTCATTGTCAAGTGAAGCTGTTGAAGATGTCCATGGAAATGAAAAAACAGACCCCGTATACTTTCTGGAGCAAACTGGCATCACATCTCCAACTACCTTTCCCCTTTGCCAGTTGCAGCTAAGTTGCCCGGGCCCTGGGAGCCCCCAGGGCGCGGTGGCATTAGAGACTCACTGGCTTGGGGTAACTAAGCCCATGCAACTCAGCCTCCAGAGTCCTGCTCTCTGTCAGGGGTCTGTCACTGGAGTGGACCCAGGTGGCCATGTCCTTGGGACATCTCTTGGCACTAGCTGTGCTAGGTGTAAAGTTCTCCACGTGAGATGACGCTTGGGGAGCCAAAAACAAACTGGAAAGAACTAGGTAGAACAAGTTTAGTGGCTCTGCCCACCCCAAGGACAGCCATTTACACTGCAGAACCACCGGGGGCCTCCGGTGCTTGTGGGGACTCAGGAGCTGGCTCTTCAGGGCTTAAACGAGACTGAAACTTCTCCAGCTGCTCCGGGCTGGCCAGAGTCTTCAAGAGGGTATTCTCATGCTCCAGCTGGGAGTTCTTTTCCACCAGCTCCCGGATCTGCTCCTTCAGGATCTCCATCTCGTCTCGCACAGCATACATCAGATGATTCTTCACTAGATCCTGCCACAGAGGAAATAACATCAAAGTTGTTCATGGGCCGGTCACTGTGCCATTGGTGTGCCTGCGCTCTCCTTCATACACTGACCTCTGGCCTTTCCCCTCAGCACAATGGTGCCACAGTCCCATTCCTCGTGCATCTTTCTCTGAAGCACTGAAACCATCTCTCGTGAGAGCTGGATGATTTGGGCCATGACTGAGTTGGAAGCCCAGTTTTGAACTAGGTAGATGCCCCTTGCAAGTTTCTAATGACTTTCGAAGTCAGCTGGCTGCTCAGGGGCCTTTTGTGTGTGACTTCAGCTGGTGGCTGATGGTTTGCTGGGACCCCATTCAACGTATAGTCTGGATGCTGGCCCTGATACCCGGGACCTGCAATGCACCCCATACTGTTTGTCTCCTTTACAAATCTTCACCGAGAGAATAAAACGGGCTCTTCTGGAGCCTTCTCTCCTCCACCTGACCCAGCCCACTGAGTCTGACATCAGCCCTGAGGGGAGGTACAGGGATTGCTGAGTCCTCTCTGAATTGATGACTGCACTGGGGGCAGGAACTATGTCATTAGGCTCTAGGGCATAATTAAGTGGCTGCTAACTGCTGGAAGCCCCAACCCCCTGCAGCCGTTTTGGCTGCTCTGTGGAGTATGACCTCTACCTGGTAAGGAGAGGGAGAAGGGGTAGGGTGCTTTGCTTCCTGTTTCCTTCCAACACCTGACCCCAGCCCAGACTCTGCAGAGGCAATGCAGTGCAGTTGCATCCAATGAGCTGTGCCCCCCGCCAACTGCGGGATGCAGACAAATGCAAGTCCCTGCGCTCCCTGTCCTGCAACGGGTCCAAGGAGGGAGCCAGAGGCTGCTGCAAAGCCCTGAGATGGGGGAGGGAGGGAGGGAGAAAGGAAGGAGCCCAACAGGGGCAGACTGGAAATGTTCTAAAAGGTGCCCCTCTAACTGGACTCTACTTAAGGCATCCAGGGACATGGGAAGCAGGCTGTCAGTTTCCTCAGGCTCTTGCCTAACAGCTTTTGCACCCGCCCCCTCAGTCCTGCCCCGAGTTACTTAAGCAGCAGCTAGCTCTGTAGACAGGAATGATGCAGTGAGGCCACTCACCATGGCCTGTTCGATTTTGTTGTCTATGGCCACCACGCTGGCTCCAGAGGCACTGCCAAGACAAAAAGCAAAGCGACCGCGTTACCACTCATTTCCACCCTGAGTACCTGGCAGCTGTGGCCAAAGTCCTCCATCTGCCCGGACTCTCCCTCTCTCCCGCCTCCCTGGGTCGGAGTTCCCAGTAATTTGTCCCCAGGTCTCTCCCTGGCCCCTGCAGGAAGCTGCACCTCCCCATGCAGGCTGGCTCCTCGCCGCTGCTGCCGCCGCCCTGAGCTCAGACTGCAGCGACGCGCGGGTCCCCGGGGCGCTCTGGCACGCTCGCCCTGCCCGAGATACATGCAAACAATGGGGGGCGAGAGGCCCAGGGAGTCCCCTGGAGCTGGCCCATGCCGGCCCCAACCCTGAAGGTCCCGGGCAAGCCTACCTGGCTCCAAAGCTAGCTAGGAATTCCTTTCCGGCTCGGAAGCTACCGGCCTGGCCTCCCCAGCAGCGCACGGCGAGCAGACAGCCCTCTGCCCAACCCTGCCCCGCCGCCCCTCTGCCTCCGGCTGCCTCTGCGGCTGCAGCAGTTTGTTCTCACCGCGCAGCTGCCGCAGGGACGCTCCGACGGCGGATCCCAGCGTGGCGATGACTCCCTCCCCCTCCCTGCGTCCCTTCCCTCCGCCCCTTCCCAGGATGCTGCACCGCGGGGAACAGGGACCGGCCGAGCAGCGCTTGCTCGGAGATCCGGCTCTGAGCCCAGCCCCGGCCTGAGCCCCGGCTCGGCTCTGAACGCCGCTGAGGCCAGGGGTTTACCTGTTATCCAGCTTAACGGAAACCACATCCCCTCCGAGCAGGGAAAAGAAGAAAGATATGGAGAAATTGTGCAGCTGACAGACTGCCACCTCCATGGGGGTCTGATACATTTCAGTTTTCGTGGCTCGGGCTGCCGGGGAACTCTGGACGGGCTTCGGGCTGGGCCGGGCCGGGCGGGCTGGGCGGCCGCTGGCTGCTGGCGCGCTGCACCGGGCTGGGCTCTGCGCGTCCTGCCCTGCGGCTAGGAATGGGCCAAGGCTGCTGAGCGGACCCAAATGCAGGCAGGCGCTTCATCTCGTTGAAGGGAAGTGACTCGAGGGATATCACCTAATGTGTCACAAACTCTACGGCCGTCAGTCCAACCCAGAGTCGAAGATATTTCGGCTCCCGCTTCTTTATATAGGAGGAGCCGGCTGCGTCACATGGCATCAGGGGCCATGCAAATGAGTCCTGTACCGGGAGGGCGTTGTGGCTCAGTTAAACCACATGCCCTCCCTGAACCTTAGGCTGGGACTGTAAACAGTTCAGCACTTTCTTGTGCCAACTGGCATCTCCAAAGAGGGCTCTGGAGATTGGTAAAAACGAAACGGGAGCAGAACCTAAGAGATTGCTGATTGCTAGGGAAGAAGGAGACCAAATGCCATAACAGGAGAAAGAAAGCATTCAGTAGAGGGCGGCTCTGGGACAGAAGAGTTTGAAAGCTCTTTTCGAAGTGTCAGCCAACATACCCTGATGGCTTTGCAATGCTTTAGCACTCCCTGGACACCCACCCCCATCATCAGGAGCTTCACCATCTTCCTGCTGCCTGCCCTCTCAGCTTCTCTCCTGCACATAGTTGTCACCTACATGTTCCCTCTCCTACCAACCCAGCTGTCCCCTCAACCAGCCAGCTGCCTGCCCCAAACTAGCAGCTATCTACTCGCCTCCTCCTTTGAATGTACAGGTGTGGGATGTACTGGGCTCAGGAGCTAATCTGTGCATGCATGTGTGTGGTGGGGAGGGTGCGTGAACATGTAGACAGGAGCAGCTGGGGGCTAGGTGGGTGACAGAAGAGGTGGAGAGAAGACAAAGTAGGGAACTGGGCCCTGGAGTGACCACAAAATGCCAGCCCCTATAGGTCTCCAGACCCCACTTTGCAAAGAAAATACATTATCCGGGATCTCATGTCCCTATTTTTTTTTTTTTGATCTTCATTTTATTGAGATATAGTCACAAACCACGCAGTCATACAAAACCAATTGTACTTTCGATTGTTTACAGTACCATTACATAGTTGTACATTCATCACCTAAATCAATCCCTGACACCTTCATTAGCACACACACAAAAATAACAAGAATAATAATTAGAGTGAAAAAGAGCAATTGAAGTAAAAAAGAACACTGGGTACCTTGTCTGTTTGTTTCCTTCCCCTATTTTCTACTCATCCATCCCTAAACTAGACAAAGTGGAGTGTGGTCCTTATGGCTTTCCCAATCCCCTTGTCACCCCTCATAAGCTACATTTTTGTACAACTGTCTTCGAGATTCATGGGTTCTGGGTTGTAGTTTGATAGTTTCAGGTATCCACCACCAGCTACCCCAATTCTTTAGAACCTAAAAAGGGTTGTCTAAAGTGTGCGTAAGAGTGCCCACCAGAGTGACCTCTCGGCTCCTTTTGGAATCTCTCTGCCACTGAAGCTTATTTCATTTCCTTTCACCTCCCCCTTTTGGTCAAGAAGATGTTCTCCATCCCACGATGCCGGGTCTACATTCCTCCCCGGGAGTCGTATTCCACGTTGCCAGGGAGATTCACTCCCCTGGGTGTCTGATCCCACGTAGAGGGGAGGGCAGTGATTTCACCTTTCAAGTTGGCTGAGCTAGAGAGAGACGGCCACATCTGAGCAACAAAGACCTATTTTTTTAAAAACAGTTTTTTTTTTAACTTTCCTATAAACAGCAAATGACAACAAAACTATCAACTAAGGCTATATATAAACTATCCTACCTGCCCTGTGACAGGTCCAGCCACATATTTGGAGAGTCCTTCAGGAAAATACAGATTCCAAACCACAAGGAACATGAAAAGATTACTGTTGCCTAATAAGAGTTTCATATGTTTCCATCAAAATATATTTTCATATACTCACTTTGGTGGTGATGGTAGCACAACATTGTGACTGTAATTAACAGCACTGAATTATACATTTGAATGTGGTTAAAAGGGGAAATTTTAGGTTTGAGATATGTTACTAAGATAAAGGTTTTAGGAAAAATCCATGGAACTGCACAACACGAACAGTGAACCCTAAGTTAAACCATGGACTGTAGTTAATAGTACAGTCATAAAAATGTGCTTTCATCAGTTGTAACAAATGGACCACGCCAATGCAAGGTGTTAATAATAGGGTGGTTTATAGGAACTCTGTATTATCTGCAAGATTTCTCTGTAAACCTACAACTTCTGTAATGAAACAACAACCAGAGGCATGGTTCTCAGGTCATTTGCTCCTGCTCCGCCCTAAGTGATGCCACCTTGTGGACAGAAGCAGAATTGCTGCTGGATGGAGCAATCTGGGCAGGACAAGGGACAGGTGATGCAACCAGGACTATTATTTACGCCAACCCAAGGGCCATAAGAAGTACACTGGGTTCCTCCACATATATAATAGTTTGGGTGAAGTTAAGGCCAGTACCCATGAATCAATGCTCCAAAAGCTGTCGTCCAACGAAATACCTAATGCAATCATGACATTGGAAAAGTACTGGAGCCTCTTATCAACAAAGAAGGGAATTATTATATGCTTCAGGATATTTCTTCTAACTGGGTGCCTGGCTCCAATACCTTGGCCAAGGTCCCAGCTAAGCCCAGTCTGAAGGCCTTGATTTTTTCCAGGTTGCCAGTGCCGTGATGGCACTGAGCAGCAAATATTTTTCGCTGTGACTTGGAGGGGGGTGGCACACAATGGCCATCACATTTGCAAAGAGCTGACAAATAGAACTGTTCAAGCAAACCCACTACACTAGCCCAGGATGGTGTTTTTCTTCACCCCAGTTGTAGGTGGGAGATGATCCCAAACTTCAGGACATTTTGTTAACTTTTAGGTCACAAGCTCTCTGAACATGGTGTTTGCAGTAAGCAGAATGTACTAGATACAACCAAATGCCAACTATATTTATAGGTCATCGAGAACATTAGGTGAGGAAAAAAAAAGCCCTTCTTAAATCAGAATCTTACTAGATATTAGAATTCTCTAATATATTAATCTGCTTTCTGTGACACCCAGGAGCTTTCTTGGTTCAGCAAGTATCTGAGTTGACCTTTCATTGGCTTGTAAGTTTTTCCCCTTATTAACAATTGCTACCTGCCCCCCAAGAAGCCAATGGAGATGCTGAGAAGAAAAGGGGAGGGAGAAATAAGATTCATTGGCAAGGAACAAAACACTACCAGGAAAACAGGGCATGGGGCAGAAAAAAGAGGGCTCCTTCAACAGGGATTCCCTGTTATGGAGACAGAGGCAGAGAAATCCAGGTGGTTTGGGAAGGGATGAGAAAAGGGGTTATGTTTGTTATCAAAGCTGGTTTGAATTGAATGTGGATTATGCTGCAATTTAAATATAAGCTGAGCTTGAGACCCATTGAGCATAATAGCTACCAGGAACCAGGCATCAGCTTTGGGTCGGGCTGTGCTGGCTGTACCACTTGCAGCATAGGGGCTGTCACCAGATTTTCACAGGTGAAGAAACCGAGGCTCTGAGAGGCTAACTTGCCCAGTTCTTCCTGACCTAGAGACTTAAGTCTGTTCTACCACCCTTAATAGTGAGGCAGGAGATGAGGTTAGGGAGGGGATGTTTGTTGAACGAAGAAAATGAGGCTTGGGATGAGCGAGTCAGAGCAGTCGGGGGGATGGGGTGGAGCTGCAGGGGGACAGGGGAGGAGGAAAAAATGGTGAGGGGCAGAAGTGCCCTAGGATGCCAGCAGCCCAGAGGCAGACTTTGAACTCTCTCTGTGCTGCTGACTTGTGACACTGAAGGTGAGAGGGAGCAGCAATAGGGGGACAAGATCATCAAAACTGTCCAAATAAGGTTTCTAAGAGGGCTGTGCTCATCCAGGTCGTTTCAAAAGGCAGCCAAGCAGTCCTCAAAGAAAGCTATCTTTGTCTAAGAAACAGGAAATATTAATCCAACTAGGTGGCTCCTAGAATGGAATATGTACTCCTGGGGTATACAATATTCCAAATAAGGTATGGAGGGGCAGAATAATAATCCCAGTCCAGTCAAACCTTGAGTTCCTGGGGCCCCACTAACCAGCACCCTTACTTAATTCCTTTCTTTCCTTACTCCTGCTGTGCTCAGTTTTTAGGAGGATGAGGCCCACAACAAGAAACCAAGCTCATGTCAGGGATTCAGTCTAAACAACAACTTCTAAAGAGCGCCCCAGATCCAGCCCACACTCAGCCAGTCTCTTGTCCCCTCTACATCTATGGCTCTGCCTAGTGAGGCTTTAGGTTCCTCTATTTGCAAAGATACAGTGATGGACCCCAGGGTCTGATGGCTAGGGGAAGGCAATGGACTTAAACATTGTAGAAACATTTTCAAGAAGGGTGGAGGAGCTGGGGGTGGGTAGGTGGGGAGTTGAGGGGAGGGGAGAAGGAGGAGGAACCCGAAGGGTTATCTTCTTAACTCTTGGCACACCAGACAGTTCCTCTGCCCCAAATAGCTGCGCCAAACCTTGCAGTGAGTGGAAGTTTGTGCTGTACCTGAAATCTGTTATCTGCTGTAGCATTTCTGAGTCAAGTGCCGATCCATCCACAAGGCCCCCGGCGTCCTCGTGATCTGTGGCGTGGACCCCCAAGACAGGAAATAGTGGCTAAGCATTCAACAGCCCAGCAACTCCAAGGTGTGTAAATGTTCCTAAGCTCCCTTTCTGACCTCCTCCAACTTGACAATGTGAGCTGGACCCAGAGCCAGCAGGCAGTAGCAGCCATCTTGATGAGCCATGCCTTTTGCCTGCTCTGTTTTAGCCCTAATGCTGTGGGACTTTGCACTTAAACAGATATAGCTGGCTTGCTCTCTCTCAGGGGCAACCTGCTAGATGGAGGGGAGCATAATGAGGATGGGGCCAACTCCTTCCATTTCAGGAGGCCCTGGAAGCCGATTTCTTCCCTTTGAGCTGGAGGAAATGTCTCAGCTTTCCCACCGCTCTGTTCCACTTCAAAAGCCAGACTCTCTGGGACAAGAGCTCTTCCTACTTCGGGTTCCCACGGAACAGTGGAACCAAGACTGGGCAAAGGCTGGGCGGCAGAACCCTCGGGCAGGATCTCAGCCTGCTGACGAGAGGTGGGGAGCAGATGGAGGGTGGGTGCGGTAGGTTGGGGGTGGTGATGGAGGAACATCTCACTTCCCTTTTTGTCACACTTGATGCATTGTGCACCACACAGCCAGAAGGAAACTATTTATAGGCAAGTCTTCCTTATTTTCTACAGGGAATGTTCCACCCAAGGATTCGGCAATGTTGCCAGCAAAACACAGGGTCCTGTGTCAGGAGAAGTGGAAAAAGACACGATGCAAGAGGTGCAGGACAAGCCACAAAGCAAACACTGGGTTAGGAGCTAGAAAAGGAAATACAAAAAGGATATTGAGCACTAGAGCATTAGTGTAGCATTAATGGGACAGTTGAAAAACATCACTCCCCACTTACTCCTCCACGGCGGCCCCCTTCAGTCTGAATCCCTGTCTAGTTCTAATTACTTACTTGTCCCTTTTTCTGAAGAGGCTGGGAGAATAAGGAGGTTGAAATGCCATCGTATAATTTGGCCTCACTTCTCTCTTCTCTCTTCTCTCTGGTTCCACTCCAATATGGAAGACTATAGTCAGGCAGGCCCCTGCTACTTACATAGTTACTTAGGCTTCATGGAAAATCCCCAAAGTCCAAACGAAGGAAGCAAGAATGAAGGACCATGACAGAGAAAGTGCCTTGTTCTCTGTGGATCATGTGAACTGCCCTGCATGACCAGGGCCCAAACCCCAGGTTTGGGAGACAAGAAAATGGGGAGGGGTGATGTGGAAGCAGAAGATGCTGGTGGGTGGGAGAGAGCCCAAGGAGAATGCTGGCTGAGATGGACAATCTCTTAGAAAAGCTGCTAGCAATTGATCTAGGGCAAACCCTGGCACCAAATGATGGCAGGAGCAATGAATTGTGCCTTTCAGCTCCCTTCTGGACAAGGTCCTATGTCAGCTTCACAAACAATCTCTGTGTGACACTAGGGATGACAGGCAGAACCAAAACACATTTTGACAAGGCATTCTACAGCAGCAGCTCCCACCCCCCACCAATTCAGAGAAGTCAAAAACTGCCCTTGTCAAATCATCTTTGTCACTTCAACTCTGGTCACTAACCATGGCAGGGGAGAGTTGTCCTAGAGTCTCAGCAGGACTGGAAGTATTGGCAACTTTATCCAGGAATGCAGTTTAGCTTAGTGGATCTTAAATTTCATGAATCTTATGTCAATATTTATGCCTGTTTCCCTCCCCCTTATGCCTTACAGCTGGGAAAATTGCCCTCCATAATTTGACTCAGCCCTCTTCTTCATTTTCCAACCTCTCAATTGCCCATCTACAAGGATAAAACAGAAAATCCTGCCAAAAAGTTTGCAAAATTGACCTTGGTAAATGGAATCACTGCCCTCACCCCACTAGCTGCCATCACCCTTCAACTGAATTCAAGTCAATGCAATTCAAAGTTGATGGAAGGCCTATTCAAAGTACAAGACACATTTTGGGGAAATTAAAACAACAAAAACAACTGGTAGTACAAGTCCAAAATTGTGCTTCCTTCCAAAATATCCTGGGTCTGTAGCAAATTCAGAAGTGTCCATGCTGGTTAGAACTCAGTGAAATGTTTGCTTCAGGAAAAAGCCTAGGGCTTGGGGGTGCTGGGGAGGGCAGCTTGGGGTTTGGGGGAGGGCCACATCACTGCCATCCCTGGGCATCAATTAATTCCACAGAATGGGTGTGTTTTTCTTCTTCTCACCCTGCCCTTTGGCCCATCTAGATGGGGATAACACAGCAGCCTTGAAGCCTGGAGTTTCTATAGGGCCTACTATTCCTCTGATCTTGCGGCTCACAGTGCCAGAAAGGGTCACTTCCAGGACCCCGGGGACTTACAAGCCAAGGGAACAATGTGCAGGCCTATACTTTCTGAGTTGTCAGTCCCTTCCTTCAGAGATGGAGGTCTTTAGTGTGGGGCTCACATCTACCTGCCAACCTCTTGGCCTCCCTTCTCTGGCCAGCTTCCTCTCTCTCAGAAGCAGGAGCTCAGTTTCTTTGCCCTCCCCTCGCAGTCTGATGAGCAACTTTAAGCCAGCAAACCCTCTGGTAATCCTGACCCACTGTAGCCTTCCCAGGGCTGGGAAAGAAAGCAGCAAGAACATGGACCTTCTCCATGTTTGTTTGTCTGCACCAGTCTTCCACTAGCTTATCCAGGCCAGGAAGGCACTGACATGGCCTCTCTCTATTCCTTTTGCTCTGTGGAGCAGTCCCAAGAGCTGAAATTCTACGCCATTTTCTCTGGCGGTTGCCAGGGTTACTTTGAGTGGCACGTGAAGGACTTGTGGCTATTGGCAATGCTTGGAGGACAAGAACTAGGAGGAATCTTGTTGGAGATGGGGAGCCAGCAGACAAGGGGCCTGTGCAGAGGGCAGGGGCTCTGAGGTGGAGCACCTGGTTTCTGTTGTGGACCTCATTACAGAGTGGGGGAACTTTGAAGTGGCACAGGTTCCGTAGGTAACAAAGGGACAGCAATAATGCCGGCTTCTTCAGGCACTCCATGTCCTGGGTCATGACGGGTAAGTATTATGACCCCTCATATTGTACTCCCAAGGCCCTCACTTACCTCACAGCAGAACTAACTATTCACTGTGGGCTCACTTGCGGTAGCTCCTTGATCCTCTATTGTAGAACTCTTATGACTTGTGAAGAGGGGCTCTGCAGATTGCAAAGGACCTCCAGCTTTCCACCCTATCCCCACTTGGTTCCCTGGACAGAAGGAAGAGAGCCCAGCTGGGTTGGCGGGGGGGAAGAGGGTGCTGGAACCGGGCAGGAGGCTCACTACTGTCAAGAACAGAAAGAAAGGAGAGAAACAGGGCAAGCTCCTCTCTGGGCAGGGCCCCCCAGCCATGGGAACAGTGCCAGGGAATTTGAAGGAGTTCTGGGAGAGGTTAAGGAAGGCCTCCCAGCGCGATTTGAGAATTGATGACAAGGAATACACACACCTTATCGGGAAAAATAGAAGCACAGAAGCACGTACATATTTATGCAAACACTCTCTTAAGCCTTTCACGCACTCTAATTGACAGAGATGGGCAGAGAGGCCTTAGGTCTCTCTCTCATTCACTTTTACACACACAGAAACACACCCACACTCACTTGGCCTTTGCCAGCTTCCCGTGACCCAAAAGAGGTAGTAAGGTGACAGGACCTGGCAAGACAAGACACACTAGGCACAGAGTGTCAAAAGCCACAGCTTCTATTCTCTGATTTTCAGGACTGGCTGTGTGCTGTTCAGAGGTCATAGGGGACAGGGTCTTAGGGGAAGCTTGGGGTGGCAGTCAAGTGGGCACCGAAGGAATCAGCTTAAAGCCTCACACTGTACAATGCAAACAGAAGCTCCAGCACTGCCAGGACCACAGTTTTCAAAGATGTCAGTCATACATTAAAATGGACTCTTTTAAATGCAGGAGAAATAAAAACAAGCTCCATTTGGACACAATCATATGAATGCCTGAGAAATGATTCCCACAGCTTCCTCATGAGGACAGTTCTAACTAGACCCAGTCTTGGCACAGATTCTGTATGACTGGCTACCTAAGTAGTGTAGTTGAGAAAAAAAGTTCCCTTTAACTCACAGTTGTTATCCTAACCTGACTACTGAGGTGCCTAAACTGTCACTTTCAGAGTCACTCCTTTGAGTTCTAATTCTGTCTCCTGGAGTTCTGTACACTTTGAGGAATTGGAAAAATTTGTTTTCCAATGAAAAAAGCCCTGGGAAGATACCCCATTCAGCCACTGTCTGTTACAAATACTTAAATACAAACTAAATAATATTTCTTTTGACAGAATAGTCAGTGGCAACCAGTGCTGTAAGACAACTGGACACACAGCAGGCAAACCATGATGATGGACTATGGAAGAAAAGAAATGGGTCTAGATGAGGTTCTTAACATCAGGGTCACGTGGGGGAGCTTGTGAACAATACAGATCTCCAGAGCTCCAGCCCTAGGAAAGTTAGTATAATATAGTCTTGGGTAAGAAGGGTATTTTCCTAAGGCTCTTCAGGTAATTTGGAGGCAGCTCTTCTGGCACCAGTCCATGGAACTGCTTTTAGGAACCACTGGCCTAAGCTTGAGAGCCCGGGCAGAGTCTACATGAAGATCCCCAGTCATTCCAGGGGCACTGAGACCTAACTTTTGTATGACAAACTGATGGGGTTTGGCATATTCCAGGCCATCTCTGTCTCTCTCAGAGACAGAGTGAGAGAGACTATTAAAGGGATAACCCTGAACCTGCTCTGATTTACATATAAATCTCTGGCAAATTTGGCCTCTGTTACAAGTGACAGATTACTTCTGTGGTGCTTCCCAGCTGTCGGCGAGAACTCTTGGCCTGGGAAGGCAGGGATGTGAGGACAGGCATCACAGGGTGGGACGGGAGAAGAGCCCAGGCAGAGAGAACAGGGGGGGCAGATTGTTCTCTACCAGCAACGTTTGGTCAGTTAACCAGCCCTACCTCCCTTCTACAGAAGCCAGCTTTCCGCCAGCCCTGTAGTTGTCACAGCCCAGTCAAACGTGGGTCGATTCCCAGGTTAGCTGGACCGGTGTGACTCATTCCCCTCCTTGGGAACCTGCTCAGGTTGACTACAGAGACTTGCCAGAATCTCTGCAAACATGCCCATCCCCACCCTGCTCTGAGCCTCCAGCACACCTGCCCCTACCATCCTCACCCCATCCCAAGGCTGTGAGCCCTCTCCCTGACAAGGATCTGCAGCTCACCAGCTCCCTGCTCCCAAGGGGCAGCATGAGGGGAATTCATTCTTTTCTGTGGTACGAATCCAGCGTGTGTTCTGGTATTTTTTTTTAATTTTATTTTTATTTTACACTAACAAACATGAAAGCTATGTCCCCCTGTCCTGCCCCCAAGGCCTGGACTTGTTGCCTGTCAGGAATAGAGTGACATTTTTAGATTTTTGCTCCTTGAGACTGTCAGTGTTGGGGTATGGCATTGGAAGAGAAAGATATTTTGGGCCAAAGGTCTGGACATCCGTAGTGCCAGCTGAAAACACCATTTCTCCAACCTTTCCCAACTATGTGAATGTTAAGCACCAAAGCCACCTTACCAAGTACAGATTTCTTTTAAACCCCACAGCAATAATATAAGGATAAAGCACAAAAGCAGAAAATTCAAAGTGTTTGCACTGATATAAAAGACTACTTACAGACTCTGTGCCACCAGGCAAAGAAAGAAGTACCTAGGTCTTGGGGGTGAAGGCTTTAAGGGCATGAACAGACTTAAAGGCCTATAGACTGAGCAGAGTACAGTGGGCCTGATCAGGAAAACACCTCTTACCAAAGCTCATACACCCTAAAAAATAAGAGGAACACCAGCACCTATGTCCTGGGACAGTGCTGTAACAGCAAACTAATGAATCCTGGTCAACAGTTTTGACATCCTGTTATTTGCTAAAACTAATAATACCGTGGAGTTTGTTGACAGAGTTTCAGAAATGCTAAAGTAAATATGGAAACTGAGGAATGGCCAAATATAGACAGTTACTAGCTCAGCAGTAGAGAAGGGAGTTTCACCTATACTCTTTGGACATCTTGGGGAGTTGTGGCTGGGGCACGGTTGGGAGGTAATCCAGGAGGCATTGGCCATGTTATCAGGAACTTTCCAAAAATCTGTTGCTTAGTGGACTGGGCCCACAGAGCTGGTCCTGAGACCTCAAACAGATAGTAGTGAGAAGCGGAATTGAGCAGGACTTCCCTAGTACAAATGCCAGGGGTGGTGCTCTCTTAGAAAGACAGCTCTAGCATCCATTCTAAGTGAACTTGGTCAAGTAGCAAGAAAGTATATCAGGACACCAGAGTTCTTTATCCACCTTGGCCACTAGTCAGCTAGGGGATGGCAGAGAAGGCTTCTAAACCCCCTATGCTGCTAGGTCCTCATTCATGAAATGAGAATAATACCCTTTCCCTACACACACAACATATACATCACCCAAGGTGTAGATGTTTATGGACCCTCTAAAGCTTGGACACATAGTATCATTTATTTCTTTATAGACTGAAGACGTCCTTGATGACATTATCTGTATTTACCTGTGCATCCGCGACTTTATGGACACCCTGTTGATGGCATAGCTAAGTTCTTTGGAGAGCAAGAGCCTTGTGAACGTGATAAGCTCCATGATGAATAAGCGCCCTGGTCCCCAAACACCACTGGCAGTAACGGCTCCCCAAATGAGCAGCTCTTTCAGTACTCTTTCAAAGTCTGGGGTTCCTAACCTCTGTCCAGTTCAATTTTTCTGCCCATGGTTTCCCAAATCAGTCATACTGCTTATGGGGAGGGGTGATTTGACAGATTGATGTTAAAACAGAATTGGCATTTAATTTTTTTTTCTCTTGAATGTCTTCGTGATCTTTCCCTATATGTAAGATTTCTAGCTTTTTGATCTCAAGGACCTCCCCAGTGGTGCAATCAATAATCATTGAGCCCTTTGTTCCTTCAGGTAGAACCAAGGGAACAAGCTAGATAGGATAATGACTGCAATTAGGCAGTTCAAGGTCTCAAATGAGCATTGCTTGTCTTTCTAGACTAGAATATAAGCTCTGTGAGGGCAGGGGCTTGTCTTACTCACCACTATACTTCCAGGGCCTGGACCACTGTCCAGCATGCAATATGAATGTGATAAATATGTACTTAGTAAATAAATAAAATGATAGGATAGGTGTGAGAACTTTGCTAGTGATCCCAATGGGGAAGAACTGTAGGCAAATTCATGAATTAGCCTTTCATTGTTACCACTTTAATGATAATCATTGTCGGAGAGAAACTCTACAGTTAAAACCATGAAAGATCTGTAAAAATCAAACCTACCTGGAAAACCCAAACAGTTTGAGTAAGTGGCCACTAATGACCTGGAACCAAGGCCCAACCTCTTACATAAAATGGATAATAAGCCCATATGTGTGCTCCCAGTTCTCTGCTAATGCTGGGACATTGTGTAGTTTCCATGTTTAGCCAAAGGGGCTCAGTCAGTTGGGAACAGGTCAACCACAGGGAGCAGTAGAAGGCAATAAAGCCCAGGAGTGGAGCAGCCAAGTCTCAGCTGGCATGAATATCAAAGAGGGATTTAGGGCTAGCAGACCTCTTTCCCTGAGCGAGTGACAGCCATGTAACTGGAATGATGGTGGTGGTGGTGGGGAGGCGGGGACCAAAAACCCCTCCTAAAAACATCCCTACCCCTGCCAAGATAAAGGAAATTCTCACCATTTGTCACCCTTGGGTTTGAAGTCTCGAGGATCTCTGTTAAAATAAAAAAGCTCTTTTCAGAAGGGGAATTGCTTGGTTTTTCTCAGGACGAGAACCTGATGATCTGCTCAGTTTGGTTTGAGTTGTGTGGGGCTTGTGAGAGAAGTTGCCTAGACTGGCTTATTATTGACTAGGTGGGGTGCTGCCGAGTTGGGGCATCACAATGGCTCCTGTTTGCCTGGTTGCTGGGACTTTCAGGAGACTGGCAAATGTTTCCCAGCATTCCTGGATTTACTGTCAAGAAATCAAACTGCCTCTGAGTGGGCACAGCTCAGAGTAGTAGAGTGTATGACAAAGGAGATTATTTTTCTCCTTCTCTTCTTGGTAAATATAAGCCACCTGTTATGAAGATGCTGTGGAGAGGAGTAAGGCTGCCTTGGGAAAATTGGGGACTTTAATCTTCTGTGCCCCCTGGCCAGGAGACCCCCTTTTCTAGCTCATTAAGGCATCTGCAGCAGATACATCCCCCTTAAGCCCTACTTTCTCACTTATAAAGTGATATAGCTGAGAAATGGATCCCCAGCAAAGGTCAGGGGCTAATAAGGGGTTGAATGGGTTCTCCTTCCCTGGGGTAATTTCCTTTTACCAAGAGCCTACTGTTAACCCAAAGGAATGAGACTAATGGTGGGGGTGGGGGTGTGTGTGCGTAGGAATTCCCGGCACCAGGGCATGTCAGCAGGGGAGCTTTCTTTGGTCATTTCCTGCCACTCTAGGTTGGCAGTTGCCTTCTTTGTCTGTGTACCAGGCAGCCCTGGCAGCACAAACAATACTCACACCGGAGCTAGTGAGGGTAGCCCTTGCCTCTCAGTACCTTTCCTTCTTTCCCTTCTAAAACCCTGTAGAAACCCCAGCCCCAGGAGACCCCCTTGAACTTGGCCAAGTGATGGCCAACTGCCTGGCACCAGGCAGAGCTGGACCGATAAAAGGAGGCAGGCAAGTAGGGCTGGGACCACCCCCACCCCCACCCCATGGCCCTGTTATGAAGCACTGACAGCTGGGAGAGGACCTGAAACCAGTTAGCCTGGGGCTTCCAGCCAGCAGTGTATTTTCATCTTGTTTTGACTGGGATTGTCCTCCCCTGTGTAAACACATCCATGTCAGGGGGGAAGAAAAACATAGAACAGCTTAAAATAGGTGAGTGGAATGCATCCCACCCATGAATCACCAGAGAGGGGAATGCCCTGCAGGTGGGCCCTACTTTCAGCAAACCTGACACATGAAGATCTTGAGTTAACGGCAGAGTAGGGATCCACAGTCATTAGGTCTTGACCTTTCACTAGGAGATCTCAAAGTCTCATCTGGTCCAGATAATAACATCAGTAACTCCCATGCACTGATTGCTTAGCAGGCACTGTACTAAGAACTTTATATGCATTCGCCTTTGGAATCGTGTTAACAGTCTTAGGAGTTGGGGATTATATTATCATTAGGTACATTTTGCGATTGAGGAAACTGAGGCTCAGGGAGGTTAAACGACTTGCCTGGGGTCACACAGTTAAAAAGTGGTGAGACTGAGACTGAGGACGGATTTGAACCCCTGGTCTGTGATTCTCAAGTGCTGGGCTGTCTCTAGCTTTTTTTTTTTTTTTTTTTTTTTTTTTTGAGATTGCCAGGCAGGGCTGTACTCCAGGCAGCTACTGGAACTTGCACCATTGTCTCTTCTCATTAAACCCCTCCATCACAACTGCAGAGGAATCCTAAACTGGCCCTTAGCAGTGTCAGGGTGGGTTAGCCCTCGGGCAGAGCTGATTCTTTTCATTGACTGAAGGATTCCCAAGGCAATTCCCTGGAAGTGTGAGCAAACTCCTAGAATGCCAGGACAGAATTGATCTGAATTTCAGATCAGGGACTGGCAGATTGGTTAAGGCCAGCTGCTCAGCCGTTCCCAGTGGAAGCCTCCTCCACCCCCACTCCACCCCAATGATTGCAAATCAGTACAGACTACCCAGACACTGGGTTGGGGAAGGGACAAAAGACTCAGTATAATCCAGGATAAGGAAAAAACAAATGTAAGCATGTATTTTGAAACCAAATGTCACCGATCATGCCTTCTGTGCAGCAGTAGCCCCAAGGCTAAATTGTGAAGTAGGAGTTTGTCTTCAGAACCTCCCTGCTTCCTTTTCAGGGACCTTCCTCCTGCTTGTCCCCTCAGGCGACCTGTGTCCTCCTGCTCCCTGGAGTTCCCTGGGGTCCCTCCCAGCGACCCAGGCCCTGCCTTCCCTAGCAACGCCCACTTTTAAAGGAAACTCCCAGTCCCTGTCCCCCAAATCAAAGGTACCTGGCCTTTGGGCCATCCCTTAGGGACAAATCAGAGAAATTCATTTGTGTAAATGACAGATAATGGCTTGTGGGTTTTTTCCCCCTCAGATCACAGGGGCTTTAACCCAAAGATTTGAGTCAATGATGGTAAAATTTTAGGCATAGGTGGAGGTGGGGAAGGGAACCAGCTGTGGGAGGGGAGTCAGTAGTGGGGAGTTGCTTTTCAATCATCTTCAACCCTTGCCAAGTAGGTCATGGTCTACTCTGACTACAGGTAAAGTTGACTCCATGTACAGGGATAAATAATACTCCTTTACACTTGTGCTGCATTCATTCCAGAATATGGGGGGAAAAGCACTGGAACAGTGGTTGGACAAACTTTGGTAAAGTCCTATAACCACGCTGGGCCGCAGTTTCCCTTAAAATGTAAAATAAGAGGGTCAGGGCTTCACATTTATATTTATTTGGGGGCTCATTTGATGAGTAATAGTCACCCCTATTTAGCCTGGGAGTTCTATGAAGCCAGGAGCTATACCCCAAGTGTCTACCACAGTCTACCTGGCACACAGTACATGCTCTATAAATGGAATAATTGAATGAACAAATGAAAGAATGAATGAATGGCAAATGTGACTTCGAAAGTTGTTGCCAGTTCTAATCATCTCTGCCTCCATCTCCTCAGATGCAGCTATTTTACAGCTGTACCTATGAGTCACAAGGCCTAAGCCAAGGGCTAGGTTGAGGTCTTCAGGCCCTTGCCCTCGGGACCAGGATGCATTTGTGCACCATTGGGTACAGGGGCAGCCTGTGCTGGGGAGGGGAAGCATCTGAGACCAAGGCAGCAGGAAAGAGCTTCCAGGAGGCACAGGCAGCTTGCAGGATGCTGGAGGAGGGAGGGGGTGGGAGTGGGGGGAAGGGTTGTAGAAAGGACAGGGTTGGCCAGGAGGAGGAGCCAGGAGAGTAACTTAAACACAGTTTTCTGTAAAACGGGAAGTGGAGATAACAGAGACCCAATGGGTGTCTGGGCTGAGGAAGGAAAAGTGCTGCGTTGCATGGTGACTCAAGGTCAAGAGCAGAAGGGGGCCCAGAGCTCTCAAGCCTCTGCTCACCCCCTTGGGACTGGCCCCTGGCTTCAGGCCAGCTCTCTGAATAGCTGCCCTCACCCCCCCCCCCTCCTGTCCCTCCACAGTCCCTGCTTCAGAGGCCAACCTGCTTCCTTGTCCAGCTGCTGCCCTTCCCCTCCCCTCTCCTCCCTCCTGGAGGCTACATGGGAGTCCTCTCCAAGGACTCAGGTTGGGGCTGGTGCAGTCACCCACGAGAGCTCTCCAAGGCTGGCTTCTCAGCAGACTTGCCCCCCCCAACTCCTCCCTGTGTTGCCTGCATTCACACTTGGATGCAACTCCTCCCAACACGCCCCCAAGCATTATTCTGAGGTGCTCAGGTGTTTTCCAGCATTCCCCCACAGCCTGCCCCTGCCCCACTCTCTTTCTTCCAGTGTCCTTTCACCCTTTCATGTTTAACAGGGGCCAAGGTCTCAATCCAAAACAATGAAGGGAGAAATTTCAAGTATTAGTGAGCTGGGAGAGAGATATTTATGGGGCAGGGGTCCTTCCCAGAATTCCTGAAATAACACTGTGGAGGTGGCTATGAACTCTGGATACTCATTAGGCCAGTTCTGGCTTTTCTTCACTGCCTTAGGATTTGGGAGCCCAAAGTTGAGGCCCTATCTCTGCTGTTAAAACTTTCAGTGTGACCTTGGGCAAGTCACTTAATCTTTGTCTCAGTTCCTCCATCTGTCAAATGGGGATAATTATCACTGTCCTAGCCACCTTGACAGAGCGGTTATGAAAATTAAAGGAGATCTTGTGTGTGTGTGAAAGGGCTTTTTTTTTTTCTTTCTTTTTTTTTTTAACCTTCATTTTATTGAGATATATTCACATACCACGCAGTCATACAAAACAAATCGTACATTCGATTGTTTACAGTACCATTACATAGTTGTACATTCATCACCTAAATCAATCCCTGACACCTTCATTAGCACACACACAAAAATAACAAGAATAATAATCAGAGTGAAAAAGAGCAATTGAAGTAAAAAAGAACACTGGGTACCTTTGTCTGTTTGTTTCCTTCCCCTATTTTTCTACTCATCCATCCATAAACTAGACAAAGTGGAGTGTGGTCCTTATGGCTTTCCCAATCCCCTTGTCACCCCTCATAAGCTACATTTTTATACAACTGTCTTCGAGATTCATGGGTTCTGGGTTGTAGTTTGATAGTTTCAGGTATCCACCACCAGCTACCCCAATTCTTTGGAACCTAAAAAGGGTTGTCTAAAGTGTGCGTAAGAGTGCCCTCCAGAGTGACCTCTCGGCTCCTTTTGGAATCTCTCTGCCACTGAAGCTTATTTCATTTCCTTTCACATCCCCCTTTTGGTCAAGAAGATGTTCTCCGTCCCACGATGCCAGGTCTACATTCCTCCCCGGGAGTCATATTCCACGTTGCCGGGGAGATTCACTCCCCTGGGAGTCTGATCCCACGTAGAGGGGAGGGCAGTGATTTCACCTGAAAGGGCTTTTTAAATGGCAAGGCCCTGGACAACTGTCAGAGATTATTATGCCTCTCCACCCCTGCTGTGCTTGACTCATTTGGATTACGTATTAGAGCCCCCTACAGGAAATACCAGCGTGCCTTATGCCTGCCCCTTTCTTCTGTCCCATCTTGGGTTTTGCCTCCAGGGCTTGGCCCTCAGCCAAATTTGGTCTCCTGTACACCTCCACCCTGCTTTAAGAACATCTCCCATCCCACCCCCATATCCCTCACCACCTATCCTGTCTCCCTCAGGCCTTCTTTCACCATCCAAGGGCCTCTCACCATACTCTCTCCCTCTCAGGCCGCCCAAGGCCATCTGTGTGCCTAATGACCCTGCCTTCCCAGCCCTGACCTCAGTCCTAACCCCTCAAAGCTTTTACGAGGAAGAGACTCTGCGGTGGGTAATGGCTGAACTTGACAAATTGCTACACAGGCTGAGCACAATGTGGAACACCCAGCATGTGCTCACGAAATGCACCATTGTTTGCTTACATGGGATGGGGGAGATTTTGGGGGTGGAGTCTGCTTTGGGGCCCCTGAAATCTTGCCAGATAGACAACTGCCTGCTCCACCTCTAGGATCAGCAGGCTGTGCCCACCTGCTCTTCCCACCCATCTTCCCATTGTCTCTTAACCCAGAGAATGGGCTAGGCTGTTTCAACTCTAGGACCTGCATACCAGAATGTGATTACAGGCCTCCCTGGCCCTAGTGTCACTGAGTTTCTCTGGTGTTCCCACCTTTCCCCCTAGGGATGAGAAGCTGGGGAGCAATTTGGGGCACCCTCTGAATTCTCCAGCATAAGCAAACAGCTCCCTCTGCAGGGCCACACCTGAGTCTTGTCACCCGTAGAAACTCTCTCCCCAGTAATTACCAGACCAAGAAACATTCCAGCCAAGGAGAACACCGTTGCCTTGTATAGGAGAAGAGCTGTTAGACTTGCGGTGTGCTGTCGTGGGCCCAGGAGCTCCTAATTCTGGACCAGCTTCCAAACCAAACGTCCTCAAAGGCCTTGTTTTCCCCCCAAACAAAAGTGTTTACCTTATAAGAAAAGGGAGGACACACAGACTCACAGGACAGCAGAGATAGAAGGTGCCTTAGGGATCACCTAGTCCAATCTTTTCATCTTACATATGGGGAAACGGAGGCCAGGAGTGGAGAAAAGACTTTGGGTGCTTAGTAGAAGAGCTGCGACTAGAATTCAGGGCACTGTTCCTAAAACTTCTGGGTTCTGGGCCATGGTTAGAAGAAGATATACCAATCTGAGGCCCAAGCAGGAATTTGGGGGCTCAGAAGCAATAGACCCAGGTGCAGAGTTGGAGTAGGTAATGAAGGCTGGGGGGGTCATCATGAGTCTGGCAGGGGGCTGTGAGCACTCTCTCATTTGCCTGTCACAAGACAGGCCTGTTGATGGCTGCTAGACCAGGTGAGCATCAGCCCAAGGTTTCAATACCAAGCCTGAGTTGGTTGGGGAACACTGCTCTTCCCTGCCTGTCTTCACCATTCCTACAGTTTTCTTCCTCCTGTGGATTCATGCTCTGGAAAAGGGTGAAAGCCCAGCCCTTGTTTTTCCACTAATTGGGGAGATTTGGGGCAATGTGGGGGCAAATCCATGTATGTGGCATTTGCCACTTCTTTGGGATTCAGAGCCCATTTTGCTCCCTCCAAGCCCAGCCATAATACTCCAGCTGAGGCCTGTGTATGTAGCCTGAAGTGAACATGGAACAGAAAGTAGGTATGTGGGTGTTGCCTACCAGCTTTGAGAAGATAAGCCATGGATAGCTTTCTCAACTTTGAATGAGCACTGGAGCCAGATTGTAGGCAGATAGCAAGAGCCACAAAGCTGATCCAGTATGCTCAGGTCAAAATTAAATTGGCCAGGTCTGTGCTCAAGTTATGGGCTGGGGCTGAAGCTGAGGCCACCAGTACTGCTTCCCCACCCTCTCTGACATGGCTAACCCTCCACTATTGCCAGCCACCAGCCCTTCACGATGGCCAGTGTGGAGATATCACAAGCTGCTTTCCAAGACAGGGTGACTTGGATGTCCAAGAGAAGCACCATTAAAATAAAGAGCTCTGCATGAAAGACATTCGTGTCCACCACTTTCAATACTTAAAAGCATGCTTGGAACCTACTCTAATCACCTCCATTCCCCTTGTTCTTGCTGAGGACTGTGGTAAACAGTTAGAGAAAGGTCCTTCTTGACCTTCCACTTATGAAGCCCTGGGCTAAGATAGTTGCATCTTCCACCTAATTCCACCTAATGCCAGAGTCCTTCATTTTATGGGACATTCTGGTATTTGTTATATTGCATCTGTGGACATATTTCTTTAGAATTGTTCTTGAGTGGTTTCTTTGCATGTATTCCATTTCCCCAACTTGACTCAAAGCTCCTCAAGGGTGGGAAGCATGTTTTTTTCTCCCCTCCTTCCTCCTCCCTCTTCCTGTGGTACCCAAGTACAATGGTGTGGGCCAAGAGATTGGTCTCAATAGTGCTTGTTCAACTCAGTAACAATTGGGGAGGCCAGTATAATTTCTGAATTCATCTGCAAGCATATCCAGTGATGATGGAAATCTGCAGCTGGATGTATCCATTGCAGCAAAGAAAGAACTATTCTTGAAGGGAGGGCCACCCAAAGCCAGCATGTCAGTTGACTTAACTACCCCTGTCCCATCCCATCTTGCTGAAATAATAAATAGGCTGTTGGGACAAGGGTGGGGTGCCTCACATCAAGTGGCCATTAAGCCCAGGAGCTGGGCATTCAATTTCTCTTTGGAAACAGGGTATTAATACTGCTTTCTAGGTTCCTTTCCAGAAGCAGCAGTATTCCTGAATCTAGCTATGTGTCTACATTGTATCCAGAGTGAGTTATTGATAAGAAATTATTTGAAATTAGGTATCGTGTTCATTCATTAACATATATTAACATATACCTTGTTTATGGTTTACCTTTCAGAATATATAGAGGGACTAGTTTTGATGGTGGACACACTCATTTATGGATGGAAACCCTGAGAGACTTCCTTTTCCTAAAACATACAAATCAGAACTGTCTCCAGTTTTACCTTTCTCTCCTGCCTTGAGGGGGGCCCCTGTTTCACAAGTGGCTTCACAGACTGAGTAGCTAAAAATTTTTAATTTCTAACAGGAAGAAAACAAAGGAAGCCTGGAGACCTATGTTACAGCTAAAACTGAAAATTTAGTTAATATCTCTAAAGAATGAACTTATTACTAACCAAATCATTAATTAGGTTCATGTTTGCACTTCAATTGTCAGCCCCAAACATCTGTTTAAACTGGGTCACTTTAGTTTATTACTGTTATAGCCACTGGTGAGATAATCTGCATAGATTTCACAAATATGTGTGAACTGCCTACCTCAGCCCTTATTTTCACAGAATAAGAGTTCTCTTGAAGGCACAGGGTCAGATAAAGATAATAAATGATTTTCCTTCTTGATAGAACTAAAAACAAGGCTTTAATTAATTCACCAAAATTCTAGTATTGAATATCTATATTACATTTCTTAGCTATGTTAATCTGTCCAAGGGTGACCCATAGGATTCCCATTGATCCAAGAACAATCTTTAGGCAGACATTTCATTGGCTCGGAGATTGTTTCCCAATAATTGAGCGCAGCTCTTCTTAATGGAGGAGTCATCCCCGCCTTGTTGGAAAAGACTGCAGGCGGCCTGAGAGGTGGAGATGGCGGGGTGGGGGCAGGGAGGATGATAGCAATCATGAAATGGAGAAAGGGGGGATATATGGTAGAAAATATCTTCCTTACAAGAAGGAAGCAGAGGCAGAGAAGTTAAGGAGGCTCTGGAGGTCGAGAAAAGGGAATAGGGGCCAAGATGGTTCTAGAACTCAGGCAGGCCTAAGACTCCAGGACAGTCTGGAAATATACACCCTCAGAAACCCTCACTATATACACACACACTCTCTCTCTCACACACACACACATGCATACACCTTTCACATACACTGTCCTCAGCTAGACTCAAGTCTCAATATACAAGAATAGACTCAAATCGAGTTGCACACACATATGTTACACACACTAGAACAACAATCCTCCCAGGTGATATCCTTCCAGCTGTTCCTTCACAAATGCAGGTACTCCCCCAGCCCCACATAAATATATTTACCATACATTTTTCTTCATTCCTTTTTTTTTGCATATAATTTAAGCAGATATTTTAAACATATATCCACATTACCTCCCAAACTCCCTCTACATGTGCACACATGCACTCATATACATCCTCCTTTACAACAAAGGCAAAAGGAGTTTCTGCTCAATAAATCCTTAGTGCTTTCTTCCTTGGTGGATTGGATTTGAAGGAGTGACTGGAAGGGCAGGTGAATTCAAGAAGTACTTTTTCCAACAGTTCTCGGCATGCTGGAAAAGTCTATCAGGGACATTTGAAATCCCTCACAGAGTTCACTCCCTTGGCCTATAGACAAGACACCAACAGCAACCTTTAGTCACTGCCAAAAGCTTCTAAGATCCTCTTGGTCTTGCTATGCTAGCTGACCTTTGCAAGGAATCCTGGGTATTTTGAACTAAGAACATTTAGTATAACAAACAAAACAAAACAAAAACAAAAATCTTTCCCTGACGTTTAAGAACAATACTAAAATGCCTGTCCAAATTAACCTGGCAGGCTTGGCCTGTGGCAAAATGGTGAAGAAGGAAAAGCTGATTTTAAAGCCCTTTATGTCCTTTTGGAGCCTGCTCCCTTCCCCCTCACCACAGATGCCCTTGGACCTCATTTTGTCCCCAGCCAGGCTTACTCTGTTCTGGCCAAAGGAAACTAAAACTGGGAAAAAGCTTTTGGATTTGACTAGGAGGAAGTCATTGGCAAACTTAGAGGGAGCAGTGTGTCTATTAGACAGAAGCAAGAATGTAGTGCAACATCTAATGGTGGGTACAGTGATCTACGCAGTGTAATCTGCATAGGAAATCTAGGGTTCGGGGAGTTTTCATCCAAGTCCCATCTGCCTGCCCATTAAAAAGTTCCAATGTGGTTCAGCTGAAAAGCAATCAGATCTGTTATTGACACTGTTTCATTCTGAATAGCACAGAGGACTAAAATAAAGGCTTTCTTTACTCAGTTCATTAGTTAGCTAACAAGCATTTTTCAAGCACCTACTGTGCATAGAGCACAGACACTCGGCTGTTGCTGTTGCTGCTCCTGCTATTGAATTTCTGAATCCAGGCTGTTGCCAGACATCCAATTTTCTGAGTGCTTGCTCTGACAGGGAACAATGACTAATGAACCAAACATCAGGGAGGGCCCTCTGATCTCCAGCATAGAACATGCCCATAAAGGCAGAGTCTAATTTGTTCAGCAAGCAGCTGCCAATTCTTCTGGGATCTTAATTACCTGGAGCAGTTTATATGGGTGAATCCCCGTGGGAGAGAAACCCTGAACCCTGTTTTTTTCACACCCTATTATACCCCAGGCCCTATAAATGGGCTTTAACGCCCAGCCATTGCATCTGGGTACAAAGTCCAGGCCACAGCAGATCTCCAGACAGGCATTCTGGCACCACACACAGGTCTCCTTCATACCTCTCCACACACACTGCTCCACTCACTCCTACACACACACACACACACACACACACACACACGTGTGTGTGTGCATGCATGTGGCAGCAGTGTGTTATAGCAGAAAGCGCTCTGGGCTGCAAGTTAGGAGATACGGGTTTTGGCTCAGCTCTGCCTCTGCTTCTCTGTGTGACCCTGGGCAAGACTTTTTCTGTCTCTGGGCTTCTGTTTCCTCACCTGTAAAATGAGGGATTGGACTAGATGATCTTTATGGGCCTTTCCAGTTCTAAGACTTGAAATACTGCTCCACAAGCCTCAAGAGGGCGGTGTGCAAGGTCAGGACTGAACAGTGGGGATAAGGACAAGGTGGAGGCAGTGACCAGTGCAGGAGCTGCAGCAACCACTATCATGGAGAAGCAAAAATCTCTCTGCCTCCCAGGGTTGGCTCTTCCAGAAGATCTGTACTCCTGAAGAAATATTTCACAAACATAGCTTGTTGATCCAGCAAAACTGTAGGCTCTGTTGTCCCCTTCTGCCTCATCTCCCTCCCCTGTCATTCCTTTTATAACCCTTGTTCCAACTGTTGTTACTTTTAACTAGCCCTTCAGCTCACACTGACTAGTTCCCTTTAGCTCTTCAGAGAGGCCAATGATTAAATGGTCTTGCAAGTCTCGCCTAGTCTATAAAATGTAAATAACAGCCCCTGCCCTGGCCAGCTTCTCAGGCTTTTGAGAGGATCAAATGAGATGAAGTCTATGAAAGTGCTTGGGAAATTGTTAAGTGTTATGCATATATGGGGGATTATTACTAACGATGGGTGAGGAGGCAGCCACAGGATGTGATGAGCAGAGTGTCAACTTGCCTGCTCTCTTTACCATCTTAACTGGGCAAAGGCATTGGTATTCCCTGTCAGCCTGTAGCCAGCTAAGGCAGCAGAAGGGATTTGATTGTTAGTTGATCAGCATTACCCTCCAGTGTCCCCTAGCAGAGTTCAGAGACAGAGGAAAGAGGGCATGGAATAGGGTTACTTTTGATATGGAGAGAGAAAGACTTAAGGTGATTAAAAACAAAAATCGATCCTTCTTTCAAACGGCATCTCACCTGGAAAACCCAATTTATAGAACAGATGAAAGCAGAACTAATCTGGCTTAAGTTGGGGGTTAGGGGCATGGAGTCCCAGTTGCTGGGCCCCCCACTTGACCTTGGGATCACTCAACTAGATCACCAGGGCTCCAAAGGAGCACATTAGAAAACTGGGAGGGTAGAACAGGAGCTCTTGTTTGGGCATTGATAGCACTTGGTGTTCTGGGCATTCAGGGGGCAGCCACAGCCTGGGCATTGGTGGAATTGGGGTACAGGACACAGGGTGTTCTTATGCCATGGAAAGGCAGACAGAGGGGATGCAATACCTTTTGTCTATTTGGTAGTTTTGTCTAGGGTCCCAGGCCCACACTCTCAGGTTACTCTAGGATGGGTTTGCAGTTTTGGCAATTGGTGCTGGAAGGCCTACAAAAATACTTGGGTCCAAAAATGGGTAAAACAAAGCCTTAAATCAAATGAACATGTGCAGTATTCTTGCTTTCTAACTCAGCTTTGAGGGGGAAGGAGTTGCTCAGCAGATGTGTCTGTTCAAGCACCTCTTTCTAACCTGTGGCCTAACTGTGAATAGCATCCCTGGCATGGTGAGGAGGAAAAGGCCAGAAGGAACTGGACAGACATCTTTAGGTGGGCTAAGGGGCCAGGCAGACAGAAACTGGTCACCAGTCCAGGGGCTGAGCAGAGAAGGAGCAGTGGATGTGACAAATGAGGTGACAGAGAAAGTATGGTTGGTGAAACTGTGGACCCAGCATTACAGGTAGGGAGTATTGGGCATGACTAGGATTGGGACCAAGAAACAAGAGACACAGAGCAAGGAGAGAGAACTAGGGAGTTGGAGGGATGGGGAAACTGAGAACAGCTCCTTCCTGAAGCATCTGCCCTATTTTCCCCACCCTCCCCATCCAAAAGGCTCAGCAACAGGGTGCATCCAACCGACTAGGCAGAAATTGATCAGATACAGCAAACACAAGTTTGAGGATCCAAGCTGGATAGGGGTATATGTACCTAAGACTTTCACACAACTAGGAGATGGGTGGTTTCTGACTCCTTGATGCAAATGGAACAATGTCAGGGATTTCTTTAGAGTCACTGAAACTAGGAGGATATAGTAATAATAATAATAATAATAATAAATCAGCTTAGAGTAAATTATGCTGGCATCCTAGAATCATCTGGCATGTGTATTTCTAAATTACCAAGGCCATTTACAAAATATCAGGATCTTTCTCTAGGAGATTCTTATTCCACATGTGTCTTCCCCTGATTCCTTTTCCACATGTGGTAGCCTAGAGCTCCTTCTCAAATTACCCTGAGGTAGCTTCTGCAGAAACAAGTTTACTGTGCCAGGGCTGAGAAGGAAATGAGTAACCCAGAGCAGAAGATCAGCAGCAAAAGCCATTTGTGCTTGAAGGAAACGAGAGCATTTGGAATTCCGGTGTGCTTGGGCGGAGGGGAAGAGGTCATAACATCGGTCCAGACAGACTTTGTCTTTGCTTTTCTGGAAGGGAGCACTGGGACCATCTTGGAAAATGTGTTGGATGAGAGAATCACTTGGCTAGGGGTTACTTCCCCTGCATAAGCCTGTGTGAGCACAGACACTGGGAAGGAGGTGGAAAAAGGGCTCCTGAGGGGCCTAGAGGAGAACAGAACTCAAGAAGGAAAGCAAAGCAAATGAGCCCAGAACAGCTCTGCAACAGACCCCTTGAAAGGACTGTAACCCTTGCTCTGTAAGTGGTTAGAGCTCCTCCCTTAAAGTGAGAATGGTTTTGCTATTACAAGTAATTGGCTCTGTCTTGCATAGTCAGATATTTAAAAAGTCAACTGAGTCAGGTACACATGAGAAGGGATTTCCAGTTTTTTCCCTGCATCCTCCAAAAGTGGCTGCCTGGCTGGTGTGGGCAGGGAACAGAGGCCTAGGCAGAATTCAGCTACCTGCTGTACAGGCTAAACTGGGGACTTAACCCTGACAACTCTCACCCTCTCTGTGCCTGGGCTTCTATGGGGGTAGAGGGAAGGCATGGCCAGGATTTCTCCTGTTCCCTCTGCTCAAGTCAACCAGATCCCTAGGGATGGCCATATACATATATGGAGAGGGCGGCTGCCTACATGGTGTGATTTGAGGGGCTGCTAAAGGTCAGAGGGGCCTTATTCAAAAAGTTTAGCTCCACTAGCCCATCACTTTCCTTACTCCTTTTAAAGCTCCATGTTTAAATAGAATTATGACTTGGGAGGGGGAACACACTGTGCCACTGCCAGTCATTTACACCTTAGATTGAGTCTCTGTATTCTCATTGGCATTAACAGAAAACAAGGCCCTGAGGAGTCTTACCCTTGGGGTAAGAGACCAGGAGGTCAGGAAAGTTCTGGAACATGAGCTGTCATCCTATAGGTGAGAGTCCTGAGCAGCTGAAGGTAGTTTGAGGGAGTGTGGGCTAGAAGGGAGAATGGGGGAGAAAACAAAGTGTCAAAAGCAAATCCTACCATTTTTTCGGAGAGATGTGCCTACTTCCTATACCCCAGATTCAGCAACTAGGTTTACGAAAAGGGAGCTACAATCTCCTCTCTAGACTGAGGTATTGCCCGAGAATACATACTTATCATTTCCCATGTAGCGCAGGGACCCAGGGACTGTGTGCTGGTGAAGAGGGACTAGGTCTGGAGACTGGGTGGCATTCACTTTCCCTACTAGGTTTCTAGTCCTGGCATGGTCCACCTCTTGCTTCCTAAGAAGAGAAGCTAGGAAAACAGTCATTAGATCTTTATCATTTGCTCCCTTGGCCAAGCCCCTGCCCTGGAGATAAAGAATAGAGAAGGAATGCATAAAGAACTGCACCTGGGGACCAGGGCTTTTTCCTGGCCTGTCTCCATCAGTGCCTATCCCAGGACTGAGCAGAGAGGTTGTTCCCAAAGACAAAGATTTGACTTCTCAGATGGGGTCCCATTACATTGGAGAGGTAGAAGCCACCTGGACAACTAAAGCCCTAAAGATGGAGAGCTGCTGCCCAGCTCACATTCCCCAGAGACAAGACTGGAGACTAATGAGGTTGCCAAGGGAGCCAGTCTGGCAGCCTTGCAGCAGGAGAGGGGACATGGAGCAAAGACGCAGTCCCAGGCTCAGCAGAGGGCCCATAGCCAAGATATGCACGGCAGGCAAAAATGCAAAAATCAATTCACAAAGACAGAAAGAATTACTCTTCCTGAAGTGTAGATAGAGCCTGACTGTGTGAGCTCACTGGCCTCTGCAGACTGCAGGGACAGGAGGAACCCCATTCGCCCAGGTGTCAGCCATGGCAACATGGCATCAACTGCAAGCCTGCTGTGATTGCCTAAAGTTCTGGTGCTTGTAACTGCCAGGCAAAATGCAGCACAAAACCCCTGCTATCCCTCCTTCACCTGCAGCTTGGCCCCTGGCAGAGTCCGCTTGGCCAGCTCTGCTCTTTGATGTATGTGCTGAGCCAGAGAGGAGAAAGGGAGGGAGGAGAAGAGGAAGGAAGATGGACTCAAGGAAGGGAGGATGGGCCAGGATGCTGGGCACGGATTCTGAATGACTACGCTACTGACTGTGAAAGGTAGCAGGGCTGCCTTTTCCGATTCTAGCACTTTTGGGAGTTATTTCTCAGCTCACACTTCCCTCCTATGACAGATACATAAATCCTTGGTCAAAGAGGCTGCTATGCCCCTTCCTGTCTCAGATGTGATTCTCCTCAGATGAATTGCACCACCTCCTTCGGACTTCCACAAGTCAGGCAATCAGATCAGGCATAGTGACTATAGCCAACAGGTTTGGGGAAGAGGTAGAAGGGAACTATTGGTTTCCTGTGAACTCCTTGGCTCTGTGTCTCCCCAAGGCAAACTAGGTACCAGTGGACAGTCCCTTTAGACCTTCCTGGACAAATCCACAACATAAGCATTCACATGAAACATTTCAAAGACACAGAAAAATGACTTCTGTAGGTCTTAAAGTGGACTCCCAAGTATTTCTGGGCAGCTCTTTCACTTTGTTAAATATCTGTGGTAATGCTTGTTCTCAGCTTAGCTTTTCCCTATGCCCACTTTCTCTCTCTAGTTTCTGCATGCTCCAGGGATGCAAGCTCAGTTTCTTATCAGCACAAATAATTAGGAAGGCAGACCTACTGAAAAAAAATAGACCCATAGTGTATTGGCTATACATGATTTTCTCATCTTATTTATTTTGGATTATCTATGCCACACATCCTATATTACCCTGGCCACATGAAATCTAAAATCTAACCATGCTTGGATTTGGAATCCATGTGTGAGTGGGTAATTTGTTTTTACAAGAATCTTCTTTATGCTTGTTTTCCACTTGTGTCAAAGTGACTCCACATCCATGAGTACCTAGAAACCAGCTTGAAAAGTGGGGGGCGGGTGGGGCGCATGGGGAGACCACCTGGGATTTAGTGACTGCCATGCATAATTGATAAAGTGAATAATAAATATAGGGATAATCAAAATGTGTCTACTGAGATACAAGAGTGGGGCTATGTTGTGGGTAGGACAGCTAAAGGCAGAAGCTGCAATGAATCGCTAGCACACAATTTAGTATCATTAAGGAACTAAGCATGATCCTGGATGCTTTAAATAGGAAAGAAGTCTGTAGGATCTATGAGGTCATCCTCCTGTTCTATTCCATGTTCGTCAGTCACTAATGAAACCCCACAGAGAATGAAATCCCTGGAGGAGAATTTGGAGAATGTCGAAAGGAGGGAGAAATACAAAGTCTTCTTTTCAAAAATGGATTTAGCTAATTTGGAAAAAGAGATGGCTGAAAAGGGACGTAACAACCACCATTTGAGCATATTAAGTGATGTATAGGAGAAAAAGATGACAGAATTAGGAGGAACACCCTCAGAGAGCAGAAGTTGTTAACAGTGAAATATACAGCCAAAGTACATTATGGAATTTCCTTTGTTAGAGGTGTTTGAAGCTTAGATGTCTCCGCTTGAGCCTTTTGCTAAAGACAGTTCAAGGGACCAGGCAACATAGGAAAGATACCCAAGGCTTGGGAGGAACAACCCAGTTGGAAGGCAGGAGACCAGACCTGTAACCTTCACCGTCTTTCCACTTTCTCCCAGGGCTCACCCTCATAATTCACACCTTCTGAATGACAGGATAGCAGGACTAATATTATGTTCTCTACCTCTCAGGGCAAAGGAAGGAGGAAGTAGACCAAACTTATTTACAAACTCCCGGCAGAAGTGGGAACCCTCTTGAGCAGTTCGGTTTTGTACAAATTTCCCACCAAATCTTGTCCAAATCTGTCCGGAAATCAGTGCAAGTCCGTGCAAAATTGCTGTGGTGACATATTTCCTATCCTTCTGCTGTGGCTTTGTGCTTTCAGAGAAAGATTGTAACCTCTTGACTTGCTTCCCAGAAACACCTCCCTAATTTTGAGTTGCATATATACCTATGAACAAAGCTGAGAAGAAATCGGTGGAAGCTGGTGAGGACAGCCCAAACAATTCTCCAGCGGCTATTTTCCCATGTCTGTGGGAACATGATAGAGACAGTGCCCTCGACCAAGGGAAAAGGCCTGCTGTTAATCTGGAGTGTTGAGTGTCATAGGGCAGAGCAGGACACCACGGATATAAAAATAGCAGGTTATTCTTACACTTGGAATAAGGTTGTCAGAGGGGGACTTCAAGCTAGGTGTGTATGGAAAAGAAGTCTCCAACCATACTGTACAGCTCCTGCTACTTGTCCTCTGGTTCTTCCTTCCTCGTCTCTGTTGCATATCCCCAACTTCAGTTATTTGTGTAGCACAGTCAAGATTTTTCCTATATCTGGGTATCCCCCAGTATTGTTCTTTACTTAATATTTTCTTTCAATTAACTTTATAAGGACTCACTTTTTAAAAAATGCCTCAGGTTTAGGAATATCTTTGAAAGCATAAGGTGTACGATCCTTTCCAATACATGTTAAATAAATAAACAGCTATAAAAATAGAAGAACAAAGTTAGTCCACATATCACCTAAAATCATCTTGCACACTACCAGCATATGTTTACTTCAGGACATATACAGTATATGTCCCCACTGCCAACAAGCACGGCTTTATTTCCTCCTCAAATGAAAAGCCGGCAGGGCTTTTGACTCCCCCAAATGGCCAGAATACCTTCCTGAGCCTGGCTCCCTCACTCTTTGGTCTCAGGGCCAAGGTCCTGGCCGTCATTATTTTCTTCCTTTCAGGTGATAGCCCCAGCCAAGGCTGGAGTTTGCAACAGAACACAGGCTCCTTATTCCCAGTCAAGCACTCCTTCCCTCGAGCTATTTCCCCTGCTGAGAATTCCACACTGGAGTTCACTTAACTTGGACAGTGCCCTCTGCGGAGTGGACTCCCTTAGCCTTGGCCCCAGGGGCTGCATGGGTTGGAGTGCTCCAAGCCCACATCAGTAGCCTGCCTGTCTGCCCCAGTGCTTGCACAGGCCCCAGCAATGTCTGGCTCCCAGAGTGCAGAACACGTGGTACGCCTGGCTGGGAACACTGTCTTCCCAGGGGAAGCCAGCGGCTCCTTCCTCCCCAGTGGTCAGGAGACGAAGGGGGCCCACAGCAGGAACATGAGAGAAGGAGCCAAAGCATTCTGCAGGCAAGAAAGATGTGGGCAGATTTTGTCTAATAATCAGGGCAGACCAACAAGGGGATGGGCTTGTGCCTAAACGCATTCAAGCAGAAACTGTGCGTCCACTCCATAGGGCTCCTTTAGAAGGGATTCGTTTTGCCCAGGGAGTTAAGGTCCTTAGTGATTTGCAACTTGTCGAACAGATAACCATTCTCCATCCCCACCATCCAATCTAATTTAGATTTTCTCGGGGTCCCTCTGCCTAAAGCACTTGGAGTAGCAGAACTGCTCTGAGGGAGGCAGGGCTGAGGCCAGTAGAGCTCTGAGGGCTACCAGCACTCCTAAGTGTGCTGTGCCCCAAGTGGAGATGCCTCATTGTTTGGTGGAGCCCAGTTTAAAAGCCCTTCAAGCTTTAAAAGACACAAGTAGATTCTTAATTGTGGCCTTATTTTTTTCAAGGTGTAACCTCTATTTCATGAGGGCTGCAGCACAATCTACCTCCCTCTTTCTTTTTGCCTTCCTCCAAACTCTCTCTCCAATTCTCGCTGCCCACTCCCCTTTGGGCAGCCCCTAAGGCACCAAGGAGGGCTCTAAATACTCTATATAGTGGAGCACTATTTGAAAGTCATTGTCCTGAGGGAGTTCTAGGATCACTTCTAATGTTAGGAATCTATGATTGATTAATTAAACTGCAAGAAATCACCTAAGAAAGTATTGTTGAATGAGTCAACAGAGCCAAGAAGAAGGAGGGCTAGTGGGGAGGAAGCAGACAGTGTGGTGGTGAGGGCACTAGTGCCTTGGGCAGATGTCTGGGCACGTGATGTCTGGGCACGTGGAGGGACATTCCCCTTCTACTTGCTCCCTTCACCACAGTTTCCCCAGCAGTGAAGATGATGGTTGGTACAGGGTTGGCAGAGGACTCTGGAGATGATAGTTCATGTAGAGATTCCAAAGATCTCATGCCTGGCCTGGCAAGGAGTTCTCTGATTAGTGAAATGTCACCTGCTGTGGCTTATAGACCAGATAACCCAGGGAGGGAGGAAGAACTTTGAAAGAATCTGAATGCAGTAAAACACACCAAACACCAACACTTGCTGAGTAGACTGGTTTTTGGTAGCTCATCAGAGCATTATTGGGAGGAGAATAGCCATCTATAGCCACCATCAGATTCATGCAGCACTGCGTCTGGTGAGAGTGGGGGATTACCAAGAGTAGATTTCTAAGACAGAGAGTCATTCAAGTCCCTTTTTTGAGGTTCTCTTTTAGATCTGGATGTGAGCAACCAAGACCTGAAAACTCCCTTTTCAATTGAGAATTCCCACAAAGACACAGATGAAGAGCCCAAGAAATGCACCGTGGGTTCACCACTTGCAATCTGGTGCCATGGAGCCACTGGGAGATATTTGGTGGAGGGGCTCATTAGCAACTGCATGTTAATGACACTCCCAACATCCCGGCTACTACCCATTCCAAACCCATCAGCCTTCAGTTATGAAAATCCTGACCCAGTGTTCTGTTCAGCCTGAACCAACTTTAGGGGTTATGACTCTCATACATTTACCACCCGTCTCATTCCCTTTTGTTTTGTTCACGTGAATCCCCTCTTCCCCTCGCCCCCACCATTCTAACAACACTCAGGGGTTCAATGACTTAAACCCCCGAGTGTTACACACACCAGAATTTTAGAGGTGTAGTTTTCCAGAATATCTGAGTTGAAAGAGATCCTAAAGATCATATTGTCTCTCCCCTCCCCCATTTTGTAGGTGGTGAAAGCAGCCCATAGAAGGGCAGGGAGTTACTTACTCAAGCTTGAGCATCAGATTGGTGGCAAAGTCAGGACTTGAATCCAGATCTTCTGGATCCAAATCCGATCCACTTTCCACCACCTCAAGCTGGAGCTCCTCCAGAAACTGTGCTTCCTCCACAAGCTCAGGGTCTTCCCCAAGCTGGGGCTGGTCTACAAGCTGCGGCTCCTCCAGCCTTTCTGCCTTCATCTCACTGCTGCCTTGGGAAAGCCTTGGTTGCTTGACTGGGGTTAGTTCCCACCTCTCTCAAGCTCGTTCTCTATAGCTAGGGTGGGAACAACAGGAAACTCTTTCCCAGGCTCAGAAGAAAAAGTGCTCCGGGAGCCTCAGGGCCAGCCTGGGCTGGCTTGGCTGTGGAGGCGGGAGGAAGTTCCCGGCCTTGAGTGCCTTTGGGGGCTCCCAGGCTCTGAGGGAAGGCTGGAGCTCCTGGGGCGAGCACTGCCCTCAGGATCTTCTGCCGAGGCCGGGCCAGTTTCCTAAACTAACTCCCAGACTGGAGGGGAGGGCCGGATCCTTTGGGGGAACCCAGACGGCGGCTCTGCCAGCCAGCCCCTGTGGTTGGAACTTTCAAAAAGACCAATGTTTCAGCAAGTGATTTCTTTTCCAACCTGAACAGCAGGCCTCTCTGTCCCCCTTGCATGACTGTGGCTGTGGCATGCAGCCCCAGACTGAGCAGGAGCAGGCTACAGGGCCGGGACTCCATAATACCCAAACCACCGGTCAATTCCATTAAATCAAATCAAATTAAAAAAAACACCGTTTTTGGCATCAGGTGGACTCAAAGCTGGTGTCCTGGCACAGAGATGTTGTGTACCTGCTGGGATGGGATGTGCAGAACTGCCTAGAGACAGAAGTCGGAAGACCATTGGACCCGAGAATCAGGAGACATGGTTTCTTTTTCCAGCTGGTCACTAATTGGCTCTTTGATTTGGGGAAGGTACCCACCCCACTCTGGGCCTCAGTTTCCTTGTCTGTAATGAGAAAGAGTCAGACCAGATGGCAGCAAAAGCCCCTACCAGTTCTGAGCCTCCTTGTCTCTGAGATGTATGTGGAGGCAGAAGGTGCCAGCTGCCAAACCTGGGAAGAAGGGGAGCTCCAGGTCTTGAAGACGCAGTCCCCAACTCTGTTGCCCTCCAAAATCCTTCTCCATTTGCTAGCAATGCCAGCAGCATACCCTCAGGCTTCTATAGGTTTTGATCCCTGGTAACAATTTAAAAGCCCCTGGCTGTACATCCCCCCCGCCCCCTGCCCCCATCACTCAGAAGGAAGAAAACCAGAAGTCTCCTCAGTCACTTATACCTAAGTGTAGCAGGAAAACGGAGATGGTTTGCCGAGCAAGCCTTGACAGGGAGAAAGTGTGCCAGGCAGGTTATCTGAGGGTGGGGGCGGGGAGAGGGAGAGGAAGTTGTGGGCATCAGAGAGGAACTAACTTACCACCTTCCAAGGGATGGCTCAGGTGATTGATGGAGCAAAGAGAGGGGTCAGTGAGGGCTTTAGTGAGAGAGAGAGTCATGGCGGGTTACATAAGGTTTGGTTCTGGTACCACGTATGACTTGCCTAATTATAATGAAGGCTTCCCTTTACTGAGTGCTTCCTTGGAGCATCCTCTCACTCAATCCTCCCAACCACACTACCACCATATTCTGGATGAGGTAACTGAGGTCCAGAGAGCTTGTTACTTGCCAAGGTCATCAAGTTTGTCAGTGGTGGTCTATCTGATGCAAAGCCCCTATGCTTCAAGAGTGCACTGTGGCTAATGGCTTTTTTTGTGACTTGGGGGCCCCTCTGGAACCCTGCAATGGTGGAGAAGCCTCAGCTGTCTACAAGGTCCAGCACCAACTACCCTTCTGAGATAAGGGCAGGGGAAAGCAGAGTAGGGCCCTGCCTCTCTAGGATCCTGGTTTCCCAGGCCCAGTCTCCTGCTTAACCAGCCCTGAGCACACCTTGCAGCTAATACTAGAATATACTTGCAAAACCTCCGCCATTTGAAAAGGCTACTGAGGGACATAACATTTTTGAGATGTGGTCATTTTGGGGTCAGTTTCCAGTACATTTTTCAAAGCATTAGTTCTTTATCCTCTTCACTGAACTTCCTCCTGCTTGTCTGGCAGGTGATGAACTTCTCAGAGTCATTATGATCCTGATTTTCAGCTAATAGTCCAGTAAGGCCCTTGGAGAATCACTCTGCCTAAATCAAGGGTGGCTGATCTTGGCAGTAGCGAAAACTTTCTTGGGAGTTTGCTTCTGTCCCACAGGGCCTCAGTGAGCCAGAGGAACTTCAAAATCCACTTCTTAGGGCAGTAGCAGTGGCTGGCTTGTTTGGCCTTTCTTTGCTCCTGATTTCGGGCAAGAATCACTCACAGAGAGGCACACACCTTCTGTCTTCACAAGGTGAATTTTCTTTTCCAGATTTTTGAATTCTGGGTGAAGCACCCCACCGCCACCTTAGACTGTGTTCTCACAGCTTTCTGCATTTTTTCTTCATCATGATCAACTGTAATGATGTAGTTATTTGCATAACTATTATTTGATGTCTGCCTGTACCACTAGATTCTAAGGATCCCATGGCAGGGATCCTGCATGGTGTGTTGCTCATTACTGAATCCCTTGTGTCTAACACTGATTGTGTGCATGGATGGAGAAATCATCCCCCACAACAAGTGCCTGTGATGGACAGTCTTACTCCAATGCTCCCACCATTCTAGTGCTCCCCCAATTTTTAGAGTGTGGGGAATGGGGTGCCTCCATTAAGGCTAATTTTGCAAGGACCCCAGAAGGCTGAAGGATGCTCCAGGGACACTAAGAGCAATCTAGTTCATCCCCCTACACCATTCCTGGCAGAGGAGAGTAAATGCTAGTTCTAATGACTGACTTTGAAGGAAATTTCATAGACATTTTTATTATGAAAGTATTTTCATGAAAACGCTTTCATCTATTACACATGCTCTTTCCTTATGAGCACCTGCTTCTGACCCTTTTGCTTTCCCTACCTGTCTGTCCCCATGGTCCTTAAAATCAGCCCTCTCACACTCTTCCAGCTCTTCATTGCTAATGTCATCACCTTCCCCATGTTTATAAATTACATATGACATCCCTTGGTCATTTCATCCAGCTTTGACTGAATTCTTGTAGTCAGGAAGTTCTTTCTGCTATCTAATCTCAATTCTTCATGCTACAGTGTATGCCTGTTTCCTCTTGTTCTGTTCCTAGCATGGTTGGGAAACAGTAAGTCACCATCTCTGAGTTGTGACTTTTCTTCTATTTGAAGATCAAGCTCTCTTCTCTCTTTCCAGCACCCTCCACCCTACCCTCAAACTTCTCTTTTCCTGAACCAATAATTTTGCCTCACAGTTTTACCTCCTGTTGGATAAGTTCATGAACAGATTCAGTCAACAACAAATATCCATTACATGCCTTCTATGTGCCAGGCTCAGTATTAGGAACTGGGGATATAATTGAAAACACACAAAAGGTATGGTCTTAGCTATCACGGACTAGTCAGTTGAGTGCGGGGGACAGAATTAAACAAATAGTCACACTAATGAATGTATAACTCCAAACTGAGTAAGTGCCAAGAGGGAAAAGGAATAGACGTCTGTGAGAGAGTATAATAAAGGATCAGACAAGGCTTCCTGAGGAAGTAACATTTGAGCTAAATAAATGAATCTCTAATAGGGAAATTCTAGTCACCAGAGGCAGGCCAAAGGAGACATTTTTTAGACAGAGGACTTTCTAAGGAATCTCCAAAGTCATACCATGTAGGTAGCCGTTCACGCCTCTGGGAATATCTCTAGGTCATGAGGGGCCAGCAGATCCAAAAGGGGAGACTGTCAACATTCTGACAAGAGGAAGAGATGAGTTTGAAGCCAATGGGGCAACTAGTACTTATTGTCATCCTTTGCTAAAAATAGTCCATGACACTATGGAAATGTGTAAAGGCCAACCCTGGGGACTGGTGATAAAGTGGGTGCAGCCTGTAAGAACAAAAATTTGTTTTTGGAAATGATTTACTGTAAAGAAAAAAAAGAAGAGGGGGTGTCATATGGGTTTTCTTTTCCCTTTTTGGGCTTCCTTCTGAGTTATGAATGCTTTTCATTATACAGAGGCAGTAGGGCATGGAGCTTCAGGCTGCACTCCTTTCTGGGACCCCAGGTGTAAATTTTCTGGAGTGCAAATGTCACATATTTTTCCAGGCTGAATGCAGAAGGGAATGGAGGCTACACTTCAGAGAAGGGCAAAGAAATTGACCAAGGGACTCCAAGGGGCTTTCATTTGAGAGAGGAGGCTCCATCATAATGGGAAGGCAGGTGGAAGCTGAGAGCTCAACATGATCCAAGTGAATCTGATTTTGAAGGGGCTGGATTAGGCCTACAGGACTTGTTTAAATGTGAATTCTCCACATCAATAGTGCCCTCTTTCTCCAGGTTACCTAAGGCTGGTTCTGTTTGCTACCCCAGTTTCCTCTCCCTTCCTGTCAGCCCGAGGTGTCCTATCTTCACTCTGCAGGGCCACCAGCAATTTTCTTTCCAGATAGACTTGGGGGAATAGTATATACAACCTCATGCAGCACTCTGACATGCCGCTGGTTTTGTTATGCACCTTATAAGGAGCCTCATGGAGGACTGAGGCCAGAGATGCACAGATATGAAACAATACCCATGAGGGTCCTCTGATGCTCACCCTTGACTGCACCCCCAAGCTCAACTCTCCTGGTCCCATTAGGCTTTCTCTAGGCATAGGAGAAAGGTGCCTTCCTGCTCCCAGGCCTTGAATCCCTCCACCTACCCAGGGCTAGTCCAGGCACCTGAAGAGAGGGCACTGGGGTCTAGCTTGCCTCAAATCAGAGTGGGCAATGAGGGGAGGGCCAGAGCTGGGCCTTTCTCTTCTGGTTTCTGAAGCTGGTGACTTCAGATTCCAGCCCAGGAAGAACTGAAAATGTTCTTCAAAGTTCTTCACAAGACTTGAAGAGTTCCCTTCCCCTCTCCCAACCAGAAAGCCCCACAGCCCCTTCCCACCATGCCAAAGGTGACCCCATTCTTTAAGGCCCTGCTAGAAGCCGTGGCCACAGAAACTCTCTTCCTAGTTTGGTTTGGTACCACCTAAGCACTGGACCCTGCCGACCCAGGCAGCAGAATATTTAAGGCCTTTTGTCAAGGAGCGCCAGCCCTGACTCAGCTCTCAGTGGTCTGGACTCCCAGGGAGCTGCTTTGTTCCCTGAAGGCCTTGGGTGTGGCTGCTCCCATCCCAGCCCTGGGCTACACTCTCAGCTCTTCATAGACCTGCTCTATCTAGGCTTTTGATGTCTCCTGTGTCCTCTACAATGCTTAGCAGGGTAGGCCCTCAATAAATCTGCAGTAGGCACTCAATAGACAGAAGGAACGAATTCTATAAATGAAGATATTGATTAATTGAAGTGCTGGTCACTCAGTATAAGGCTGAATGAGGTGCTGCTATTATTCATTTCTCTGTGCACCTGGGAAAGCATATTGCCTTAAAACTGAGCAGTTTTTTTTTTCTTATCCTTCCTTTCCTTCTTTGTTCCTCCCCTCTCTTTTTACTGCAACTGATAATGGGGCATGGAGAATAAATGAGGGGCTGGAAGCCTGAACCAGGTAAAGGAAATTCTGCACCTCTATCTCAGGCCACCCATTTTCACTGAATCCTGACTGTGATCCCAGTTCTCCTGAGCTTGAGGCGGTGGTTTTCAGCTTGTCTGAGGACTCCTGAGTCTGAGCTTTGGACGCCAAATCAGGCCTGCAGGTAATTCCCAGGGCTAAACTTTCTGACTTTGTTTCCCTGTTTCTTCCGCTCTACCTCAGTTTGGGGAGCCATGTCCCCACCTACCCTCAGTCTGTGAACCATTTACCCCCTGACATCACAGTGGAACAGGCTGGGACAAAGACAAGGGAAGGGAAGAAGTGGTTTAGTCACAAACTTTGAGCCAATGGAATATTAGATTGATGGCAATATTCTGTGTTGTAGATAGTCAAATTAGCTTATTAGAGAAATATGTCATAGAATACAGCAATCCAAACTCACCGGGGCTTCTGTTGCCATAAGCCAGTAAAGCAATTTTCGGGAAATGGAAGGAAAAAAAGCTAAGAATCACTGTGAATTCAAGCCAGCCTGGGGGCTGTAAGACTTAGAGGAGAATGGACTGGGAATTGGCTCTCTAAGGGCCTTCCTTTAAACAGCAACTCCAGCTTCCGGTAAACCCTTCTGTCTGGTGTCAGTCAGCCTGGGGGCCCCAGAACAGTCTGGGAACCAACAAGCAGATACAAAAGGAAGTGGGACTTCTAACACCTGTTCTTGGCTCCTCCAGGTTGCAACAGGCCATCTCTTTAGCAGCTGTATTATCAGGCTATATGTGAAGTACCTAGAGCACCACCTTCTCCAAAAAAAACAAAACAAAACAAAACAAAAAAAGCCTCAAGCCAAACTAAGCCTACTCCAGCTCTTCTGCCTGCTTACATTGCTGCTGAGTGTGAGGACTGGGGGAGATCACCTTTGCAGCCTGGCACTTACCTCTGAGAAGACTGCTTGCCTGACAATAGGGAGAGTAGGCTCTTCCTTTGGAAGTACAATGAGCTTGAGTCAGACCCCCAGCAGGATTCTGAATGCCAAGCCTGAGGAAAGCCAGCCTCTGAGCAAGCAGAAAAGCTTGATACCTCAGTAACCTGGCTCTGTTACATAAGGTACTATATGTGATATGAGTCAGGGCCCTCAGGCTGGCCTAGGCCCAGCCTAGTCTGGGAGTGAGGCTAAACATGAGCACCGAAGGAGGGCGGGGAGCGGGGTGCATGGGTAAGCTAGGAAGGAGCCGCTGGAACCACATCCCTTTCTCTTACTTCTTGCCCCCTTCTTCCTCAGGGATAGCTGTGGCCAAGCACTGACCTAGATAACACGGATGGGAATCCCAGCCAGAGCCCTAAACTGTGAACAGCTGCTCTCCCTCTCCCATTGAAGAGAAGACAAAAGGAAGTGGGTGGAATACCCAAGGCTATTTCGTGAGTAAATTCTTCCTTTGAGGACGGATGGGGAAGGAGGTCCTTTGTGTGCCCTGTCCACAGGTGGGGGCCTGATCAAATAGGCTGGGCCTATTTGAGGAAAGTGGCTCCCAGGAGAGGAAGACCGATAATGTGCCTGGGTCATCACTGACCAAGCATGTTTCCAGCTACTGTTTCCCTTGGGCTAGCGTCTTCATAATGGGAAGCTTCCCATTCAATCCTGTTACTGGCTGGGATCTTACATGATTTCCAAAAAGATGAAAGTTACTTTGGGGCAGGGATTTCCAGCTGGAATGTAAGGGAACTGCCTTGCCTGCTGGTATCATCCCTCCTGCCTGGATCAGCTTTTGGAAAAGCATGAAAGTTGCTTTCTACTCACACAAGCACCATCTTGGACTCCTTTACTGAGCTGGATTTTGGCATGGCAGACAGTGGCCCCCATGAGCCATTTTCCCTGACCCAACTCATCAAATTTAGATTGCCTTGGGGCTGGGATTTAGCCTTCTGGCCTTTGCGGGGCTTCCATCAGCCCATGGGGTTCCATGGAGAATATGTTTATGTCTTTCATAGGAGTTTGGAAATATTGGGCCATTATTTCCCCAAAGATTCTTTCTGCACCTTTTCCCTTGTCTTCTTCTGGGGCATCCATGTTTGTGCACCTCATGCTGTCACTCAAATCCCTGAGACACTGCTCAATTTTTTCTGTTATTTTTGGTATCTCTTCTGACTCTTGATTTTGACTGTCTGGTATTTTAGTTCACTGATTCTTTCTTCTGTCTGTTCAAATCTGCTGTTGCATGCTTCTAGTGTATTTTTTATCTCAACTATTGTGCCTTTCATCCCCTTATTTCTGTTATGTTTCTTTGTATACTTTCAAATTCTTCTTTATGCTCACACATTGTCTTCTTAATATCCTTCAGCTCTTTATCCATGTTTTCCTTCATTTCCTTGAATTGATTCAGGGAATTTGAAGTTCTTTGTTTAGTTGTTCTAAATTCTGTGTCTCCAATGGTTTTAATTTGTTGTTTTGATTGGGCCACATTTTCCTGTTTCTTAGTATGGCTTATAAGTTTTTTGGTGATATCTGGGCATCTTATTATCTTGATGAGTTAACTCTGAAAGTCAGTTCCTCACTCTTGTCTGGGGTTTTGTTGTTAATTGGTTTTGTGTTAAGACTTTTCTTTGACACTTGGTCCAACTTACTCTAGACCTTCAGAGTAGTCCATGTATAACTGTTCAGATTTTCTCAGGTCTTCTTCATCTGATTCTTGCCCTCGATACGCGGTATAGATTTTAAGATTGCACTTTTTGTGCGATTGTTTCACCTCCTCTGTTCTTCTTTGAGAATCTTGATCTCTTCTGTTTGTTTTTGTGCACAATTTTCTCTGCAGATACTATGATTTGTTTAAATACTCTCCCTCACTCAGTGTCCCCTTTTTCTTACACCTTTCAATTCTGGGACCCATTCTGTATTACAGCAGTTCAGTTTAACACACCCCTTTTTGTGTCAGGCTTTTCTGCCACTGGTTTCTTTCCCATTAGGATATCCCACCCTGGGAGCCAAATGGTGTCACATCAGAAAGGTGGGTCATTCCAGAAAAGTCCATTTTGCATTTAGGTGGTCCAACCAGCAGAAACTGGATTGAGTGAGCATACCTCTTGCCATCACTTTGTCATAGTCTCCTGCCCACCTCTCACTTGCAGCCCTTTTGTACACACATGACTGAGAGACTTCTGTTCTGGGTCTCTGCCAACTTGAGTCACAGTGCCAGGATATGCATGGAGTTATAACTCACTGCTGTGAGTGGCTCTATAGTCTGCTTACACAGCAGGAGGGACCATGGCTGTGCCTCCTCTACATGACTTCCAAGCTGTGGAGGCCAAATGAAAAGAAGAATTCCAGACTGGTGGTTCTGGGATGGAAATTTTCTATCTGATATTTTTCTTTTCTTTCAATGCAGCATTAATGTTGTCCTTCCCCAGTCTCTACTGTTTTCCAGAGTTCTAAGCAAGTTAGATTTGTCCCATTGTTAGCTGATTCTCTGGGGATGCTTTCTCATGGGATGTCTTACATCACCATGTTGATGAAATCACTCAGAAGGTAATGTTTTTGAGGATTAAAGCAGTTGTTATATATAAAGGACTTAGAAAAGTATCAAGCACTTAGTAATCACTCAATACATGATAGCTATCATCATCATTGTCATTTTTGCTATATTTTGGCCAAGATGAAGATCTTGCATGGAAAACATTCCTCTCTTTTTCTCTTCAAAATAGACTCATGAAATACTTTAAATGTCATGTTTATGTTCCCAACAACACATAAATTGGATCAACTCTTAATATTTAATCTGTGGGCTAAATGAAAATAAGCTGCAGGTCTGATCTTCCCCACTTGGTGTTAAATGTTCCTCAACCCTGATAAAACCCAAACATTTAAACGACCAATTGTATTTTTCTTTTGCAACCATAAATATGTCTTTCCACATAGGCCTAACAATGCTTCTGGTTAGTCTTCTTTCTCCGGAGAGAGCTGCATACAGAGAGGAAATTATCAATTGAATCAGGAAATAACTCCAGCCAAGCCTCTCAGCAGTCAGCATCTGACACTATTCTAGACACAGTACACAAAATACAGCAATGCAACCTCTGCTCTGTGTACACTTAGAGCAGTGACACCTCCAGACATAGGAGGCACAGAGGCTGGGTCTGTACAACTTTTTTTCCCTTCGTTTTCTTACTCATCTGTCCATACACTAGACAAAGGGAGTGTCACTCACAAGGTTTTCACAATTACATAGTCAAACCATAAAAGCTATATAGTTATACAATCATCTTCAAGAATCAAGGCTACTGGATTACTGTTCAACACTTTCAGATATTTCCTTTTAGCTATTCTAATACACTAAAAATTAAAAAGGGATATCTATATAATGCATAAGAATAACCTCCAGAATGACCTCTCAACTCCATTTGAAATCTCTCAGGCACTGAAACTTTATTTTGCTTCATTTCTCTTACCCCTTTTGGTCCAAGAAGGCTTTCTCAATCCCATGATGACAGGGCCAGGCTCATCCTGAGGAGTCATGTGCCACATTGCCAGGGAGATTTACACCCCTGGGAGTGTACCAGCAGAGTTGGCTTAGAGATAGAGGCCACATCTGAACAACAAAAGAGGTTCATTGGGGGTGACTTCTAGGCACAATTATAAGTAGGCTTAGCCTCTCCTTTGCCATAACAAGCTTCATAACAGCATGCCCCAAGATCAAGGGCTCAGCTTTCTAAATTAGTAGTCCCCAATGCTTGTGAGAATATCAGTAATATTTTAAAGTTTAATATTTCCACATTTTCCCCCAGCCCCTCAAGGGGGCTTTGCAAATACTTTTTTTATTCTCTGCCCAAATTACTCTGGGATGTATCAGAGCATCACACACTAGCTTGTACAAACCAACCAAGTCTCATTCCCCATTGAAAGTTCCATGTAATTATGGTGTTTGAATAAACTGATGATACAAGTTAAATTAGATAGTGTGCTACAGAAATATAAATTTTGCACCAAATAAAACATCTCTTCCTTTGGTCTTGCACAGAAGTTGAAGTTTTAAGACACAGTCAATATCTTCCTTTACTTTTTAGCCTGATTTACCTTAGTCCTAACCAGATCAGCTTCATTCATATTTCTAATTAAAGTCTGATCTCTTTTTTAGCTTTTTTTAACAGTTGCTGTATGGGGTAATGCTGTCTTTTATGGCTGCAAAACTCTAGCCCTGAGTCTCAGTTGTCACACAGATACCCCAGGTTCCAGGAAATGACCAGGTTATACACAAAGAGCTCAGCATCTCAGAATTTAGAAATAACCATACCAACCCAGGAATAGATGTGACTGCTGCAAGAGATTACAGTCTAGGAACCTTGACAATAAGCCTTCCACTGATAACCGATGTTCTCAAATTCAATTCTCAGAGTTTTCACATTATATTTCATCTGTATTAATGAGGCATTATATTATTTATCTTTTTGTTTCTGGCTTATTTCACTCAACATACTGTCCTTAAGGTTCATTCACCTAGTTGTGGGTCTATATAACTTTCCCATTCATCTGTTGGTCAGTCAATGCAGCCAGAGGTGCTCATTTTAATCTCATGCAGTTGTAGTCACAGACAATTAAGTTAGCACAAGAATGAAGAAATCAACAACCAAACAATGTCACTTAGTTCTCAAATTTTCAAGCCTACAAAAATTCTTTGTAACTATATGAAAGAAAGGTGGTTGTGGGTGTACGGAGGAGAGAATAATTCTTTTCTCTTGCAGGGCCAGTGCAAGGGCACTCATCTCTGTCTGGCTTCCAGTGCTTCAGTTGATAAGTCCACTGACATATGATATATTTGTCCCCTAAGGTAGTTTGTTGTTTCTATCTAGCTTATTTCAAGATTTTTTCTTGGTCTTTAATTTTCATAATTTTGATAATGATGAGATCTTGGCATGGATTTCTTTGAATTTTTCCTGTCTGGGTTTCACTCAGCTTCTTGAATCTGTAAGTTGTAACTTTTGCCAAAGTTGGAAAAATTTTAGCCACTATTTCTTCAAATGTTTTTCAGTCCCACATTCTTTCCCCTCTTCTTCCAGGACTGTAATAGCATGAATGTTAGATTTTCATTATTGTCCCCCAGGCTTTTGAGGCTCTGTTCAGTTTTATTGTATACCTACTTTCTATCATTCATATTGGATAATTTCCATTGGCTTGTCTTCTAGTTTACTGATTCCTTTCTCTGTCATCTTCAATTTACTGTTGAGATTGTACAGAGAGATTTTTCCTTTTTTCATCATTGTATTTTTCATTTCTATTAAAATTCCTCTGATTCTTCTTTATATTTTTTATTTCTTTGCTGAGATATTTTATTTTTCATTTGTTTTAGAATGTTCATTATTGCTCATTGAAACATGTTTATTACTATTGCTTTAAAATTCTTGTTAGATAGTTACATTTGTCATCTCATTGTTATCATCTGTGATTATCTTTTCTTATTCAAGTTTTTCCTGTGGCTTTTCTGGGTCTTGATATTATAGGTTATTTTCAATCATATGCAGGAAATTCAAGTATTATACTGTGAGACTCTGGATCCTATTTAACCTTTTTTATAGCATGCAGTCATATGTTTAAGTGTGCTGCACAGGTATGAGTGGAGGTGTATGCTCAGCTTCCCTTTGGGCCTGTTGATAGCACCCTGGCAAAAATGGAGGCTAAACCACATGGCCCCTCTACAGACAGGTGGAGTAGAAATTCAGCTCCTCAGTAGGTTCTACTGACACCTTCCCAAGAATGGGGCACCAACTTATACCAAGGAGTGTGTAAGTCAGTGCCCACTGGGCCTTGCTAACAACAAAGAAGGAAGGAAACGAAGGCCAACTTTCATCACTTGGCACAGATTTTTCTTTGCCTTGTTCATTAGGTGCGGGTGGAAGTTCAGCTCCACTTTGGGCTAACCTCATACCGGAGGAAGGAAAGAGAAAGCTTCTTCTAGGGGGGGAGATGTAAAATCTCCCTCCTGC